>NC_048219.1:112976362-113334437 GCF_002007445.2 Ailuropoda melanoleuca
AAAAAAAAAAAAGATTTAAAATACCCACAATTGCTCCTTTATAGTGCATATGTTTAAGCTTTGATTTGTTTCTTGTTAACACTATAAAACAACATTAGGAACCAAAGGATCTAAATGCATTTTCTTTTTTTTAAAGTTTTGCTTAAGTTTTCAAAAACTAACCTGGAAATTTATGTACAAGATGAATTATGATAATTGGAGGTAAAACAATTATTAATTTCCTACTTGGAGGATTAGATAATTTCAAAGAATATTTCTAACCTTTATTTATTTAATTTTTAAAAGACATATTTTAATTTTACAACCCTGAATAACATGTCTTTTTAAAATTAATTATTTTTTTGTGAACTTCACATTATTAGTCACCAGAAAACAGGAGGCTATGATTATTTTACTTGTATTAACACTGAACCTTTGTCACCATTTTTACTGTAATTCTACCCTGGTAATAAAACAGTCAATACATTCCTGCATCTTTTTAACATTTTTTCCCCTAGCAGTGGAAGTGTTACTTCACTGAAGCAGATAAACAGGATGGATAATGATTGTTATATGTTCAGTGATCCTTATAATGGCAAAAAGTAGAATGTTCTCTGATCATTCTCGAAATTGGAAACTGACAGAATTTCATTTAGGAAATAACAAGGTCTTACTACAGGTGACATTCTCTAAAGGTATATAAAGACTAGAATATCTGCCCTGAATTCTGTATGTTAAATCAGATCCATATAGTAAAAACTTCCTTATTTTATGCAGATTGGAGAAGTCTCATATAAATCATCTTTCAAGTTAAATAAAGATGTCAAGAAAATCTCCTCAGCACCAAATGAATTACAGTAATCTCCCCTGATCTGGGAAGGAGACATCCCACGTAGATGCCTGAAACCATGGATAGTACCAAACCTTATATATACCATGTGTTTTCCTATACACACATACCTATGATACGTATCTATGATAAAGTCAAATTTATCAATTAGGCACAGTAAATAGATTCACAATAATAATTAGTAATAAAATAGAACAACTATAATAGTATACTATCATAAAATATATGTGAATGTGGTAACTTTCTCTCTGGCTCAAAATATCTTATCATACTATACTCACCCTTGCGCTTGTGATGATGTGAGATGATAAAATGTCTATGTGATAAGATGAAGTGAGGTGAACGACACAGGCATTGTAACACAGTGTTAGGTTACCACTGACTTTCTAATGATAGTTCAGAAGGAGGATCTTCTGCTTCTGGACCATGGGTGACCACAGAGAGTGAAAGCATAGAGGAGGGGTCTACTGTACATTGAATG
Source organism: Ailuropoda melanoleuca (assembly GCF_002007445.2). NCBI lineage: Eukaryota > Metazoa > Chordata > Mammalia > Carnivora > Ursidae > Ailuropoda > Ailuropoda melanoleuca. The sequence goes on from NC_048219.1 coordinate 112,977,673, forward strand.
TCTTACTTCCTTTCTATATATATGAAAATGTCAGAAGAGCTTGAAGGTGTCATTTTCATTTCCATTCTGTTACTTTGCTAGGGTTTATGTCAACGTGGGCAAATCAGACAGTTAGGAAATGAAAATACATTGATCCTGTTTTGAGGAGGGAAATGTTGTAATACATAAACCCAGCCATTTTTCAGGGTCCAGTTCATTCGAATTTCTCTAACACAAAAATTACAGTTCCTAAAAAATACCAGTCTGGGGCACAAAAATATGTAAGTACATATTTTTGTATTTATAAAAATTAAAACCAATCCTGTGTTTGTCATCAACATACAGTGTTTATAAGTAGATACTCTCTCATGCTGAAGAAAGTTTTAGAAAAGAACATCTTTTTCTTATTGTACTAGTGGCCCATTGTTGGCCAGAATCATGATTTCCTCCTTTATTTCAATTTACTCAAATCCAATATATTTACCGAATGCCTATTAAGCACAAAAGTGACTAAGCTGTATCTTCTCCCCTTAATGTCCTCATGTTGTACAGATTTGTAGGATGAAAAGAGCAAAAAACTTATGGGTGATAAAAAAACGATTAACATGATTGGTCACATACTACATGGTGTATAGAAACTCCCACATGACAAAGAAGGATCTCTTATTTAAGAAAATGGAAACTGAGAAATTGAAGTATGTGGGAAGGAAACTAGATTCAATCAGACTCTGCAGAGAGAAGGCACAGAAAATTCTACAGATGAGGAAATTTTGGTACAAGAAATAGTATCGATAGAGAATGAAGGTCAAGTATTGAAGAAAGAAAAAGGATAGCAGTGGATTTTAAGGACCACAGAGGTGAGCATTTTCGTCATGTTCAGGTGTAAAGAATATAACACGAATTTAAATTTAAAATAAGGCTTGGAGTGAGGTCCATAAGACCAGAAATGCAAATGCGTTTTTGAAAGTGGAAGATCTGTCTACTCTACACTGAAAGAGGGAGAAAAGGAGAAGGTACCTGCTAGGGAACAGGTGTCATCTTGGCATCAGATGTCTCAAGTAAAAATATGTTAATGATAAAGAAACATTATTTACATTGGAATGAGATTCTCATAGGTTATGGTGCACATTATAAAGGGGAATGCTCCATCAAAAGGTACAAAAAGATGAGCTGATGTTACACCAAATGGCCATACTATGCAGGGGAAAAAAGAAATAAGAAAAAGAAATGTAAGACTTAGAATTAAGAATGTCTAGCAAGGATTGAGTAGAAGAAATGAAATCACAAAGCCAGGATGAAGATTACTATTGAAGCAAAATGTGGAATACATGGGGAGAGGTGGCATACATACTCATGTAAACTCAATTCTCTTAAAAGGGAAAAGCTCAAGGAGATGCTCTTTTTTTTACATATATATATATACCATTCTTTTACCTCCCAATATAGTTCCACAGATCATTTGGGGGAAACAACGTGTCCTTGGTGTTCTCATCTAATTTTCTGATCATAATCAGGTGATAGATTCCAAATCTGAAGACCTTCTACAACTTCCCACAGTATCTATCCTTTATTGATACAAGCAGTGACTAACAACATGCGGACTTTGTATAAAACCCTTAATTTTTAAGATTTCTTTATTGCTAGGTGAAAGAAATGACAAAGGAGAGAAAAAATATTCTGAACTAATTAAAATAAAGGCTGAAACCACTTCTACAACACAATACATAAAATATTAATAACTTATAGAAGTTATTTTACAGTTCAAATATTATATGATTAAGGTGAAAATACTTTCTGGGTGGTTAATTCACCACCAGCACTTACCCTGGGGTTGACGGCTGGGGTGGTATATTTGAAGGTCAAATGGCTGTGCACTTGTCTTCTGAATCACACTGACATTCTGCCCTGTCCACTTATTGGCTTTTGACAATGTGTTGGTCCTCCAGTCCGTCCAATAGACCTCACTCCCATATAAAGACACAGCAAAAGGATGGGAAAGGTATTCATGACCTCGGATGATTTCTATCATGGCTGTTCCATCATAGAGGGCTGAATAAATAGCATCTGACCTGCAGAAAGGTAAATATATCAAGTTTATCAGAACTTATTCAAATAGTCAGTGGTGTTATATTACTTAGATAAATGCCAGAGAAAATATTTTATAAAATATTTCATGGGTCTGTATTTGATATGCAGAAAGGGGGGGAAGCCCACCATAACAAAAATAAACAAAAATCCCACCATCATAAGGAAAACAAAGATCACCACCAATTTCAATGTGTGTATACATGATACATGCATGTTAGGGTATCTTTTGAGTTTATAAATACTATCCAAGAAAGGCAACAGAAAATACAGAAGAAGAAGATCATTTTTTAAACCTGGCATCTGTCCAAACTATCCTTTTTTCAAAGTGGTCCACAGTTAGTCCATTAGGCCAAGCTCCAGTTTTCATGTCTTTGTAGATGGTTTTTCTTCCAGCCCCACTCATGGAGGCAGATTCAATGCGAGGAAAGTTGGCATCCCAATCTGTCCAGAAAAGAATTCTGAAGAGAAATAAATAATGCTATTGTTTCAGCCATTCAGTTCACAAATATTTATTGAGTGCCTACTGTATGCTAGACACTGGCAGGTAAACAGTCTCAAAAGAAACAGATATATTGTCTACCCACTTGGGGCTTAGAGTCCAGTGGAGAAGACAGAATAAATAACCACATGGATATATAATTGCAGCTTCTAAAATATGCCAAAGAAAACTTTCGTTATGGGAGAGGATAGCAGGTAAGTGATCTACATAGAGAAGGTGATCAGGAAAAAAAAAGGACTTTGAGGAGGCTGTATTTACACTGAATCTAAAAGATAAGGAGAACAGTATAAAGAACATGACAAGCAAAATAAACAACAGATATGAAAGCCCTAACGGGGAAAAAAAAGTGGGCGATTTGAGGAACAGAAATAAAACCAATGGGGTGAGTAAGGAGGAAAAGGGAAGAAGATGGATTTGAAGAATGCAACCTAATGGGTTTTGCAGGCTAAGGCAATTATTTGGGTTTTATTCCAAGGGAATAAGAAGCACATTTAAGCAGGGGTGAAATGTGGTATCATATATAAGTGGATGATAGTGAGGCGAGAATATGGCATATCAGGTGGTTATTTTAAAGGAACAGCCAAGGATGACAGTGGTTTGGAATATGGTAGTGGCAGGGAAGAAGAGTGAATGATTCAAATTCAAGTGAATGGAAGGTAAATTTGGAGGTAGAACTGCCAGGACTATCTGATGACTGTAATATAGGGAAATGAGGTAGAGAATGAATCATAGGTGCCTGTGTTTCTTGTTTCAGTAAAGTCAGAGTCAGGGCAAGGGAGAGGGTGTGCAGGGAATCCATAAGTGAAAGGGGGAAAATGGAAGAGAAACAGATTCTAAGACCTGGGAATTGAGTGTGGATGGGTGTGAAGAACAATCAAAAGTTAACTTTCAAAAAAAAAAGTTTTTTAATCTCAAGATTTCAAGACATCCAAAAGGAGGAATTCAGGAAGCTGTGTGGTATGCCAGGGTGAAGTTCAGAGAAGAAGGCAGGGTTGGAGACATGAATTTAGAAGTCATCAGTATGGAGATGACGTTGAGGTTCACAGCAATGAAATAGGTCATATGAGAGAGGATACAGAGGGAAAACAGAGGAAATCATTATACTTTGGTATATACAGAAACATGAAATTGTTAAAATGTCATTTTTCATATGTTTAAGATTGTTACTTTTTTTTTTAATCAAATACTATTTGAGACTTTACAAATTCGTGGTGCACAGACAATTCCACACAATGGGCATTTAGTGGCTCATATCCTGCATTTGACTTTTAAGGCTATTAGGCAATGGATGTTTTATGTTCAATTGACAGTGGTTTAAACTGCTGATGCATGTTTCTATAGTATATTTAATACAGTTACACAATAACTCCACAAACATAACAACTGGCTATAATTTTTAAGTGCTTACTATATGTTAAATACTATTTTCAGTGCTTTATAGATTATCTCATTTAATCAATCATGAGACTATGGCTAAAGTTATTTATGTTTTAGAGATGGGAGAACAAGCTTAGAGAAGTTAAATTATTTGGGTTACACAGCTAGCAAGTGGCAGAGGGAGATGGGAAACTGGGCAGCCTAACTTTTGCTCTGATGCTTTTAACATCAAATTCTTTAATGTCATGTCACTAAATAAAACAACAAAGGGAAACATCTGGCAGAGGAGTAGGAGCATGCTTGCTAATCAATAAATGGTCGTTGCCTTTGCTACTTTCATAGCAGAACCCAATGAGTACCATGGATATTTGGGAAGGGAGAACTCACAGGACTGGAGAGATAGTGACAGTCCAGGAAATTTTCCTATTATCAGCTCTGACAACATTTTGGTGAGAACTGGTAAAGTTACTGGTAAAAATACCTTTGTTCTTCATTATAATTAAATATCATTTGGCTATTTTTCATTCTTCTATATTTTAAATGATCCTTAAGTATATAAATGTGGTAGATTACCTTGGAAAATGAAATAATCCTCTGGAGCAAAATTCAAGATACAATTCAAGGTATCTCCTTTTTTTTAATATTATATTTATATAAGGACATATGGAGCAGTATAAACTATGTATTTGTCATGATTTGAATTTTTGAGAAGTATATAGTCTGTTTTAGGACAGAGGAATTTGAAATATGAAATGAATAAAAGACAATTCAATACATTATATAATAAATTTAGAAAGTATGTGTCTTAAAAGACTATGGTGAAGAGAGAATGAAGATGTAGATATTCTTGACGAGAGTGGCAGCTCATAGACAAGTCTGAAGCACTGGGCAGCCTCAAATGTTGTTAAATAATTATACCAATGTATGTTTCTGTGTCAGACAAACTTGGGATCAAGACTGGTATCTGTCACTTACTCCAGTATATTTAATCTCTGACTCCATTTTCTCATCTGTAAGTAAAAACTCTAACTGTACACACTTATCAGGAGCATTCGATGAAGTAATGGACATACACAATTTAGCACAAGGGATGCTAGCACACAGAAAAGATTTGTGCTTGCACGAGCATGCCACACACACATAGTCATAGAAATGATTTTTTTAAATGCAAAATTTCAAAGTCTTTCCAAAGTGTTAAAGAAATGGAGACAGAGAATTAATACAATGTCAATGTTTAAATGTCACACCAGCATGTATGTGAAGGTAGACTGGTTTTATATGTCAAAGCCACAAGAAAAGGATTGAGAGGAGTAGGTCGTAGGATTGGGTTTATCTCAAAGAATGTCTCTCAAAATCTGAGTTTATGTTTCATGGGCAGCTTTAGGAGTTTCCTGGCCCTGGTATGGGATCATATCCACAAAAACAATATCTGAAGTATGCAGTGTTTAATCACCAGTATTTGAATAAATTAAGTAAACTGCTGAGAAAGGATAAAACTAAGTAATATATCAGGGATAATGTATTGATAATTGTTGAAGCTGGGTGATGAATATGAGGAAGTTTATTATAAAATTCATCCTATTTTATGTATTTAAAAATGTCTATAATAAATGTTTAAGTGTAAATAACTCAAAATTAATATAATAGGTAATTTTTTTNAATTGTTGAAGCTGGGTGATGAATATGAGGAAGTTTATTATAAAATTCATCCTATTTTATGTATTTAAAAATGTCTATAATAAATGTTTAAGTGTAAATAACTCAAAATTAATATAATAGGTAATTTTTTTTTATTATTCAACAGAGATAGAGACAGCCAGTGAGAGAGGGAACACAAGCAGGGGGAGTGGGAGAGGAAGAAGCAGGCTCATAGCGGAGGAGCCTGATGTGGGGCTCAATCCCAGAACGCCAGGATCACGCCCTGAGCCGAAGGCAGATGCTTAACTGCTGTGCCACCCAGGTGCCCCTAATAGGTAAATTTTTAAGAATGTTAAAAATAACAGAGGACATTTATAAAATTTTATGGCTAGAAATCTTTTTTTTCTGAAAAGACTAATTTTTAAAGATTAAATTGTTTTATTATAAGAAAAAAACCTATCTGGAAATATCAACATGTATATTACATAACACATATTACTTATAAGTTACTTAATATACACTATGTTGCCATAAAGGGCAAATGGAAAAAAGGTTAATTAATATAAAGCTGGTAGGCTATTCAGTTAAGTAGTTAAATGTCTTTAAACAATGAATGAAAGAATTATGTGTCTCACTACAAATTTAATTTTGGATGCACACATCTTTTCACTGACAGCAGGTTGTTGTCAGCTTCCCTTTATACTTAGGATTTAAAAAATAAGATTTAAAATAGAAACAAGACCAACACAGCATCAATCAAATTTATGTGGTATCTTGACAGACAAGGTAGAGTAGAGAGATTTGCAAGTTTAAAAAAGATTAGGAAAAATAATCACTGAAAACAAACAATGAATTTGAGAATGATAGCTAGTCTATCTGTGGATAAGCCACCATGAGATCTGGGCAAGGCTGTAATTCACACTCTGGATTGATGACCCAAAGACTTCTGAGCATTGTCTTTTGCCTGAGTAACAATTGGAAAACTGGTGTGTCTCTTGTAACTTTCTACCTAGTTCTGCCTTACGTGGCTGTGGAAATTCCAACACACATATCAGTAATGCTACAATTCTTCATTCTCTCTATATTGTAGGTTTACCAGAAGTAGGCACTGTGGACTTTCAAGTATGTGTTTCCAGTAGACCATAAAAGCATGGCTTGGGATAATTTGAGAAATTCTAAAATGAGTGATTCCTTCATTCCTTCACTAAACATAGCAGCATTAAACTGTTTCTTCTGTAGTGCTCACAATGGTCCTAATCTTTCATCAATTCAAGTGGGGAAATTTCCAATACTTTTTATAAAATAACATGTTCTAGAATTAGTTCCCCTACAAGTGTTCTTAACTTCACCATAAGTCAGTTTACAATCAATTTAAAAAGTTGATTTCAAGGATCATTGTTTCATAAAATTCTAGGCACTCTTTTGTATACTTATAATGTGGTATTTTAAAAGAATCATTTTCCCCCTATTACTTCCTTTTTATGGTTAAAATGTATTAGCATTTCAATGATTGCATTATTTCTTGAAATACACAAGGACTGAATATCTCTTCTTACAGGACGTATGGAAATATTCAGCCACAATTGCTTTTAAAAAAGAGACTACAGTCTACTGATTCTACAGTTCCTGCATTCATGGGTTAGTCTGTATCAGGATTAAATTGGGTCAATGGACCATGAACAACTTGTACCATTACAGGCATGAAAGGGCCATTATCATTTATCAGGTCAAGCTGCAGAAGGTGAAAATAAATGATCTTGGCAAAAAAAAGAGGATACTTATCTATAATCTTTAGGTCTTCTAAAAGCAACAACGTCTTTATTAGTTTCATTTAGGAACATTCCCAGATAAAATTAAAATTTTATTTAGACGTTTCACTAATCTTCACAATTACTATATCTGCTTTCACAAATTGCAATTGCTATAGCAGAGTCCAGTTATTATGACAAATGAAATCTAAACACCCGCAACGGAGCAGGAGGACACCATTCAGCTGCACAAGTACAGAGGCAATTAAAGTTCAAGAACTGAAGCGAGTGCCCTGTAGATTCTGAACTTCCTGGTGCTTCTTACTCCCTAATACTAAGCTTGAGGTTCAGAGGAGATTCATGGACTTGTTCAGGTCACCTTAGCAATAAGTGTATACCTCTAAAATGCAATGTGAGAAAAATGGCTCCTCCCTAAGACTCCCATTTACTGTCTTGGAATAACCTGTCACTTGGGATACTGGGTCAAAACCCAGAATACCAAAGGGACGTGGCACGATGGCAGCTATGTTTTATAATGTAAAATTAAAGCCTGTGGATTTTATGCCGGGGAAGCAAAGTAGTTGATTAAAAACATTTGTTTTTTGGCATCTGTAGAAAAAGGTCACAAAGGACCTTCATAGCTGAAGGAAACTCACATGATGTAAACATGTTTTATTGGTCTAATGTTACAGCCTGTTTTTTGGATGTGTGTGTGTGTGTGTGTGTGTGTGTGTGCTTGGTATTGTTGTTTTTGATTTTCCTCAGCTATGCTGACTGAGCAAAGTGGCTGGTTGCAAACTTGTTCTATCACTTGTTATTGTAAACAAAGTTTATAGTATTACCCATTAGCTGTCTTTTACTCTATACTTCACTCTTTCAGGTTTCTCCTTGAGCTTTGTAAGTTACATGTTAACAAAAAGTCTACGCATATGCATGCATTAATTTATTTAACAAACATTTATTCAGCACAATTATATATACCAAGAGCAGGGGAAGATTTCATAGACATGGAAGCATGTCTTGCCATTAGACTTTGCTTGCCATTAGAGAGCTTATGATTTAATAGGAAAGATAATGCTATTTACAGAGACCATAATTCTCAAAAAAATATCTAGTAGATTTATCCCAAAATGCCTGTTTCTAAAAGAGAAAGTTCAAGTGTCTTTGGAGCTCCTATCAATTTTGATTCACAGCTTCTTTACGTATTTCAAGAATTATTTGAGAAACAGAGAAATTTTATGCTTCTGCTTGAATAGGTAGCACTAAGGCAGTAAGCGGAGTTTAAATCAAATTAAATTATTTTTCAATGTTGCTTTTCTTATGCTTAGCTTTGCAGTTCGCAGTGTGTGTGTTTGCGTGCTTGCATGTATTTTTACTATGCTCTCAGCCTACCTTATGAAAGGTCCAATGTTTAAAAATAATTACGGACTTTTTACTAAAATATCCCAAACCTGAAAATATTTTCATATTTGCACTGCATTTTTAAATTTAATTGCCACAGCTGGGCTTTGCAGGTGTTTATATGAACTTCATATCTTAATTGTATCAATCCACTATAGGATAATTTTTAGAAATAAAAATCCTATCATATCATGACACTCAAACTTGTCAACCTTTCAATTTCTTCCTACAGTTGAATGAATTAGTACTGCCTTCTGAACTTTGATTATTTATACCAAAAATGATTTCATAAGTATATTTATTTACTCATTTTTCAAGAAAAAAATTATTACCACTGTAATTATTTTAATCAACTGTACAATTTCATAGTAGCAATTAGTAATGGAAGGCATCGACTTTCTCAGAAGCATTATCTGGTTTTCCTACTCAAAGGCTAGCTTTATATCCTAACTTTCAACTCTTAGAAGATGTATTACTTCTGAAGATCTTATATCACTGGACTAGTATCTGATATTTTCACTTAAATAGTATTTGTGGGTGGTGTGTTTTGTGTGTGTGTCTCTCTCTCTCTCTTTTTTTTTCTCCTCTCAGGTTGGATACTCTGCAAACTAAGTGAGACAAATAATTTTATCCTAAGCATTGTCAGTTTAGAGCTATAGAAAATAAAGTTTCAACTCCCAGATCTACTGCTTTGTTTGGTCAGACTATTTTCAAAGCTTTTGTGCGTCTGTTTTCTCCTCTTTGTTGCATCTTATTTTTCTCTCTGTGCGGCATCTGTAATTTGAGAGCATTCACAGATTTTCTACCATGTTGGTGTACAAGCTAAAACCTCAATTTTCTCTAAAATATCACTTTCCCTTATACAGAAAGTTTCTTCTGTGTATGAGGTGCTGGTACAACGTAGATAGGTCTAATAGGTGAAAATTTCACACTGATATTTGTTATCTTGAGGGTAAAACCCATGTTGATGATGAACTTTTATGGGATGTAAAGGGTCAGGATCTGCAAGTTACTTGTAATCTCAAGAATCATCTCTTTTAAAAAAGAAATTTCTCATTAAACGTAACATATCTTTTCCCAGTGAACTGTTATTATAGGAATTAATGAATGAAATGGGCAAAGTGTAAACTGTATAAATGACAGAACCCATCTCTAAACTAAAAGATACAGCTACTGCTTTGTTCCTTGCTGCCAGATCTCTGTTTTTTTCAAAAGCAGCCAGAAATCCAGGACTGTATACAACATGTCTCCGTATTTTAAGTTTGGGCAAGTAATTCAAATAAATTTAAAACACTGTGGAGGTAAAGCAAACATATTAATGAGAGCTGCCAGTGTGGAATCCCGTTCTAAGCAACCTGCTTTGGCCCTTTAATCTCTGGGTGTGAACTGAGGAAAAGAAGAACAAACCAACTTCCCAATCTACCGATTTCTGACCTGCGGTATAAGCCAGAGCACCAGCCAGAAAATGTGGACAGGAAGCTGACTTAAACACAGGCTCCCTTTTCTATCTTCTGGATGTCATTAAACTCCCTCCTGGCTGATTTCCCTTCCTCACTGGTGCTCCCTGGACTTTCTGTTACTTGAAGGTACAGAGACAAAAAAATAAATAAAAATAAATTTAAAAACAATTCTGATCTACTAACCTTTAACCTTGACAATGGTTTTGGATTTACAAAGTAATTACCAGGGAAATAAATAACTCATCTATATCATCTATATCACTTACATATTATCTTCCACATATTTGCCATCTCCTCAAAAACAACCAATGATAAATATATTATTTCTGATTTACAAAAGAAAAAAAAAACTAAAATTTAAGGGAAGATAATAGAGTTGAGTAGATTCTCCAGAGAATAAATGACTGAGCAGAACTTGGAGCCCTCTTTTTCAGTGTCTCTCTTCTGCTCTTTTGCAGAGGAANTAAATAACTCATCTATATCATCTATATCACTTACATATTATCTTCCACATATTTGCCATCTCCTCAAAAACAACCAATGATAAATATATTATTTCTGATTTACAAAAGAAAAAAAAAACTAAAATTTAAGGGAAGATAATAGAGTTGAGTAGATTCTCCAGAGAATAAATGACTGAGCAGAACTTGGAGCCCTCTTTTTCAGTGTCTCTCTTCTGCTCTTTTGCAGAGGAACACACAGGGAACACTAGGGACAATAAGCTGAGTTACTCAACATTTGACCTTGTTTTCAAGAATCATGAGCTTTGTCTTTCCAACACCCCAATAGTCAGTGTCTCATCACTGGACTCCTTCAAGCTTATACTAATTTTCTTTTAAACTGACTCCATGTACTTACAAAATACATAAGAGGTGGTGTGGTTAATATCTGTGACTGTTTGGACCAAAGACTGGCCCTGTGGATTGCAATCATTAGAAACAATTACAGCATCTCTTTGGCATGTCAAAGAGAAAATCATTAAATCACTGCTTCAAAATTGAGTTGCAATAGCTTCCAATAGGGCCTAATGCCCATATTTAGAAAAAAAGATATTTCTGTCTTCTAAAAGTATCCTTGTAAGCAATCTTATAACCAAATTTATGCTAATAAATTAAACTGGTAGATTTATATATACACATATATATGNTAATAAATTAAACAGGTAGATTTATATATATACATATATATGTGTATATATATATATATATAAAATTATATATACACAGACATACATATACATAATTATATAAATACACACATAGACATACATGTACAAAATAAGCAATCTGACTCATAATTTGAGATAATTGAATTCAATATTCATTTAAAAGATTATTTTTTTATGCCAGAGTGAATCTGTAAAAGGCAAACTTCTTTACCCATATCTTGGGTCCAAAGCGATGGCCCTGGGGTGTTCCATGGCTCCGGCTATTAGTGTAGTTCTTAAGGAACCATCTAGTTTGGCCACTTCAATTTGGTCCAGATTGCTGTCTATCCAGTATATGTTGCCTGCTATCCAGTCGACTGTCAGTCCTTCTGGGGTAGCCAGGCCATGCTCCACAACCACTTCTACTGCACTAACTCCTGTAAGATGAAAAAGGAAACCAACACTTGTACCCATTCAAGGAACATGTTACACACACACACACACACACACACACACACACACACACAAAGGCCTACTTAACAGCAGTACAGAGTTTGTAAGCATTATACTGAGTTTCAAAGATATAGAGCAAATGTGTTACCTGGCACGATAGAAACTAAGAAGGNAGTATATGTTGCCTGCTATCCAGTCGACTGTCAGTCCTTCTGGGGTAGCCAGGCCATGCTCCACAACCACTTCTACTGCACTAACTCCTGCAAGATGAAAAAGGAAACCAACACTTGTACCCATTCAAGGAACATGTTACACACACACACACACACACACACACACACACACACACACACACACACACAAAGGCCTACTTAACAGCAGTACAGAGTTTTTAAGCATTATATTGAGTTTCAAAGATATAGTGCAAATGTGTTACCTGGCACGATAGAAACTAAGAAGACTCCAAACTTAGAATTACTGATATTTCCTACCAGAAATTTTTAATTTCTTAAGCCCTTTCAGTGACAGTGAAATAGAATTTTTAAATAACTCTGAGGCTAACAACAATGTTTAGATTTCAAAAAGTTATTTCTTGTTTCTGCTTTTGAAATAGAACACAGGATTTGGGGAAAAAGAATGATGTGCTAGTTAAAATTAGTGCAATTTAGTATCAACATTGGTCTTCGGGGGTAGAATAAAGAGAAAATGTCCCCCTGGGGCAACGTGCATTATAGCTCATCAGCGGCCATCCTTTTTTGAAGCATGATAGATAAGATAACTTTCCTGCACACTTTCCCTTAGTAAAGATAAACCCCAAATCACACTCCCTGCCCCTTCCTGCGCCATAAGGCTTACATGATTTAACATGATTACAAATAAGAGAGGAAGGCATTTGTTTGGTCTAAATAAAAATAAGCAATTTGGTAACATCCACCAATGATCTTATTTATCCACTTCTTAATTTCTTTTGTNTTTTGCAATTAAAAGAATAATTTAATTTTTTTCTAATAGTATAACTCTTCATAGTTTATGACATTGCCATTGTTTTTGTCAGACATTTTAACAGTTTTTTTTTTTAGAATCTTAACTGTCCAAGCCCAAGGATCTAAATCCATCACTTGAAATCAGTCTCTTGCAATATGCCACAGGACACAAATTCATATGTGATAATTACATCGTGTTTACTATCATTTTTCCAAAATTGCAAAGGTGACTTACGGAGAAATTCAGATTTTGATATAAACACCTGGGCTTTGGAATGCTACACAGATCCAACATTTCCAAAGAATTATTACACGTATTTATCTCACAGCCTTGCTACTTAAGAAAAGTGTAAAATAGACAAAAGAGATAAGTCAAATTATGATAAAAACATTTAGTTCATATTAGTGGTCTTTCTAACAATTCATTATTTGTTTAAATTTGCTGAAAGATGGCAACCAAATAAAAACATTTTAACTCACAAACATACGTCTACTAGTATGTGGAAGGCAGTAGTTATTTCTTATAAATATTTTTCTTCACCAAATGTCCACGGAAAAGCTCACAATTTGCAAATGGTATGCATAGCACAGGCTTTCACAATTCATTCCCCTCCCTCAATATATCTTCACACATATACTTGACATCCCTGATTTTACACATATGAGGGAGAAGATAAAGAACAAAAGTGCAAAGATTAATCTAAATCCCATCTGATTACATCATATTTCTCTAGAATTTTCAGTTAAAAATTACCTCCGGTTTCAGAAAGCTTGCCCCGGTATATTCTGTCTTCTACAACATCTGTCCAATAAAGTAAACTTTGATTGAAGTGAAAATCAAGTGCTATTGTGTTTCTCAACCCAGGAACAAGTAGACTATAGTCTCTTTTATGAAGATCAATCCTTCTGATCTCATGGCGAATAGAAAAGATGATGAATGCTTCAAAAGGATCTGAAAATAAATTTATTTTTAATAGGCTTATAAAAATATGTATGTTTTCATAAGTAGAATAAAATACTTGAGGTCAAGTCCAATTATTTACAAGCATAATTTATTATATAATTCTCTGTTGTTACAGGAGCAATTTCTTTTAATCCAACATTTAAAAGAAACTTGAAAATTTTAGGTTTATATATCTTCATTAAAACAAGGTATAAATATGTTTTTATTCCTTGGATTTTTCTACACCTGATTCTGATTAAATAATACAAGAATTATTGGAATTCCAAGACAAGTTGGGGGTTTTCTATCTTAGTGGAGCTTCAGCTGACAATCCAAACCTCAGAAACATCAACATAGAAATTGCTAAGAATTGACTAAAACTAGTTCTGCTACTCTTAACCCATCACATGCTTACAGCTCCACAAAAGGAAAGAGATCCAATAAAAAAGATTTTCTGTGAAGAGAGTTACAGCCTTATAGTTAGAGTATACCNTAGAAATTGCTAAGAATTGACTAAAACTAGTTCTGCTACTCTTAACCCATCACATGCTTACAGCTCCACAAAGGAAAGAGATCCAATAAAAAAGATTTTCTGTGAAGAGAGTTACAGCCTTATAGTTAGAGTATACTACCCATAAGTGGGCAGATGATGGCTTTCTCCACAGTCTGAAATTTACTAAAATTACATTATCATTTTGCAAATGTGTCAAGTCCTGTGCCAATTACTGTTGGACATACTAAGATGAGTTAGACACGAATTTTGCTTGAGGACTATACATTTTGAGCGAGGGGAACCAGGCTTACAGAGATTTCCCCACATTTCCATGTGAGTACCATTCCTTTGGGCTTTCCTGTAGGGAAATTCGTTTTTCTATTTTAAGTCCAGACACATCCTCTGAATGTGAGCTGCCATAATCATCTCTTCCCATGGCTCAAGAGGTGGATGTGAGATCTAAATCAGGTTAATAGGTCTATAAACTTCCAGAGACTNAGGTGGATGTGAGATCTAAATCAGGTTAATAGGTCTATAAACTACCAGAGACTATTTCAAGCTGAGAGTAAAGAATCTCTTTTCTTCTAAGGTCATAAATCTCTAAGCCTAGTAATGCCAGTGTTCATGCCCCTGTAGTTTGTATAAGTCTACTTATGTCATTGTAGTAGAAGAAAAAAAAAAAAAAACAGAGAAGGAAGCAGCAATGACCTGGGGATGTTCAAGTCTATAAGCTAAGGATGTTCAAGTCCACCGTCACAATTATCCCTAAGTCTAGTTCCTTTTTTCATACTCCCTATACATATCCCACACTTCAGATATGTAAGCCAGTGAACTTAATTCCAACTCAGTTTGAACTGTTTTTTTGTCATTTGCAACCAGGTTTACTGTTCTTATTAATTTCCATCCTTCAGAGAGGTCTTTCCTGGGCAGTTTCCTTATAAAGGCCATTTTATTATTTTATATCTCCAAAACCTTTTTAATTCTCTTTGAAGTATATTTTAGAATTGCTATTTGTTTGTCATCTACTTTCCTCACTTATTTATATCCTTTATTAAAACAGGGATCTTGTTTCCCTTGCTCATTATCATGGCCCTAATACCAAGCACCAGGGAGGACGCATTACATACTAGGTCTTAGATTTAGAACGGTGCTAACATAAGCTGCCTGCCCTTGGTGTAGGGAAATCGCTGGTCATTTTTTTCCTCTGAACACGAATCTACTTCAGTAAGCTCTTCCTAAAACATTAAGTAAATGTGTTTTGAATGAACAAATGTGAAACTGATTCCATCTTAAGAAACTAGCTTATAGCTAGCATGGGACAGAGCCCTGCAATGATCAGCAGAGCCACCTACTTCACCTGCAGGTGAATGGATAGTATAAGCAACCGCAACCAAGACCACAGGAACTAGTCCAAAGGCCTGAGAACTTGTGAACAATAATTATGAATATTGTTGCTATCTTATACGTATTGTGGTTATTTATTGCACAGTCTTGTGTTTATTGCACACATTACTATGACAGTAGCTAACTGATATAAAATACCAAACATGTACTAGTGTCAAATGGCTCCCAATAGAACACATACCCACAAAATTTTACACCCAGAATTTAGCATTTTTGAAGTAAAGAAAATGGTTCTATTGGGTGTAAAGTTATTTAAAAGGGAGAATACTGAATTTTGGATCAGGATCCCTTGTGCGAGCCTACTCTATGAAACAACTGCTTGCCTTTGAAAATCTCTTTATTTTTTCAGAAAAGGTCTTTACCTGTAAAAAGGAGTTAATGATAACCTCCTTTAAATGTCACTTAAATTGTTGTTATCAGAATCCAATTAAATAATGCATACACATTTGTTTTATAAGCTCAGTCATCACAGCGAGTACACATATAGAGGTAACTGTGAGGTAGTCAAAAAGCAGTAGATTTGAAGTCACAAAATGAGGATTTAAAACAGAGCCTTTCTATTAACTAGCTGTGTACATTTGAGAAGTTTACTTAAACTTTCTGATCCTCAATACTTTTTTATTTATAAAATATATAACATACTGAGTTATCAGGATAATTGATAATTAAAAACATGGATACTTAATATCTTACTAAATGTTTAATTATTATTATAAGTCTTAAATTTCAAAGACTTCTCAGAGGAACAAGCAAAAGAGATATTGCATAAGAGAAAAGACTGGAATGATATTACACCAAAAGGAGGTTGGATATTTCTTAGCATGTGCCAAAGCTACTGACATTTCAGCTCTGAAGAACTTCTCCATCCTTTGGCTTATAGTTTGCCCTTAGTCAAGTAGTAAATTAGAGGTGCAGCAGCTACTTGATAGAGAAATTTACATTTAATAGCTATTAAGGGACATAAAATTTCAAAATTGGAAAGCAATGATATGCTGCTTCTTTCTTAGAAAATCACACAAGAAAAAGAAAAAAAAAACAAAAAAAAAAGAAAGAAAGAAAAGAAAGAAAGAAAAAAAAAGAAAGAAATGCCAAGTTCCACTTTTACTAACACTGGAAGACATCTGTTACCAAAACACCAAAGCATTAGAGACGGGCTGATGAATGCATTCAAAGTATGTACGGTTTCTAAGAGAGGATGCCTGTAGCTGTAGATATTTTTAAAAAAAGTGCTGGCAGAGCACAATGCTCAAAGGAGGTAGCATAACTAAGGGGCAAATCCCATAATCACTTTTTGGAAAAAGGGATTGGGAATAACAGCTTGGTCTCAGAAACTTCTCTGGGTCCACTGGCACCATAAAGACTCATGAGGAAAATCTGAATGAGAAATAAATAGGCATGCAATACATTAAGTGAAAGAAGCCGGGTCTGAAACTCTACAGAGGTGGGATTCCTGGGTGGCTCAGTTGGTTAAGTGTCTGCCTTCATCTCAGATCATGATCCCAGGGTCCTGGGATTGAGTTCCACATCTGACTCCTTGCTCAGCAGGGAGCCTGCTTCTCCCTCTGCCTGCTGCTCTCTCTCTCTCTCTCTCTCTCTGACAAATAAATAAAATCTTTTTTGAAAAAGTCTATGGATGATATGATTCCATTTCTATGACATTTTGGAAAAGGCAAAACAATAGACAGAAAACAGAACAGTGGATGCCAGAGGCAAGGGGTAGGAAACGGCTAGANGAACAGTGGATGCCAGAGAAAAGGGGTAGGAAACGGCTAGATTACAGATTTTTTGACAAAAATCGCTAACCTTCCTACAAACAACCACCAACTAAGAAGACAAAATGGAAACAGAACAAGCAAAATGGAAAAAGAACAAATGCAGAGTAGCAACAGCAACGAAAAAAGATAAGGAATCTGGGAATGAAATTATTAAGAAATACACAAAGATAAAGGAAGAAATTTTAAAACACTAATGAGAGGAATAAAGCCTTCAATAAATGGAAAGGCATACAATATTATTAGATAGAAACAAAAAGAAAAAAAATAATGTTCCAAAGAACTTGCTTCTGCCTGAATTAATTTATAAATTTCCTGTGATGAAAAAAAATGACAAATACCTTTTCTTAAAAATAACACTAGATAAGTCTAAAGATTACATTAAAAAAGTATAACTCACCAGGAAATTTTTAAGGAAAATACATAATGACTAACCAACAGATATTAAGATATATTATTGTATCAATAAAAAAGAATAATTTGAAAAAAAAATATTTTAGTGGCACCTGGTTGGCTCAATTGGTTGAATAACCAACTCTTGATTTCAGCTCAGGTCATAATCTCAGAGTTGTGGGGATCCAGCTCCACATCAGGCTCTGTGCTCAGCATAGAGTCTGCTTGAAATTCTCCCTCTCCCCCTGCCCCTCCCCCTGCTCATGTTCTAAATAAATCAATTAATTAATAAATAATAAATAAAATCTTTAAAAAAATATCTTGGTACTGACCTATAAGGTAAGAAACATGATGCTTTTATGGTACCTGGAGAGGAAATTAAATTAGGAAATTTCCTGACTCAATACAAAAAATAATTTCTAGATAGCTTAATAATTTTGATGTAATAAATGACACTGTGAAAGTCTTGGAAATAAACATAGAATAACTATTTTCAGAACTCTAGAATGAAAGAGGCCTTTGTCCATTTGACACAAAGCACAGAAGACCCAAAGAAAAGAATGATTTTTAATATACGTTAAAAAATTGTATGAGAAAAAGACAAATGACAACTGCATAGAACATTTGCAATACAATAAATGACTAAATTCTTTAATACATATGATCTCCTATAAATTGACAAAATACTCAAATAAGTAATAGGCAAATGGTATTAAAGAGATAATTCAAAGACAGGAAAATATAAACAACTTTTAAATTTTAAGAAGTGTGTAATTTCATAAAATGATAAATGCATTTTAAAACATAAAAATGTTTGATAAGACACTCTATTGATTAAAATATAGGCAAAAGACACTGTGATATATTAATAATGTAAGTATAAGCTGTTATAGCCTATATAGAGATCCAATGGGCAATATCCATCATACATACACATACACACACCTTGACCAACTAAGTTCATTTGTAAGGAATTACTCTAAATATATAGTTTTACATATGAAAAGTGGCAGATGAGTAAGAAAATGCTTTCTATTATTATTTGTACTATCAAAAGATTAGAAACAACCCAAGTGTTTATCAACAGTAGCTGGCTAAATAACTTATGGTACAGTCATACAGTACACGGTTATGGGGCCACAAAAATTAATGTGATTGATACAGGTGTACCAATATTGAATAATTACTAATATTTTGTAGGTTGAAAACAGCAAGATATAAACAGTGTACAATCTATGATACCATTTATATAAAAAATATTTTTTTAGACCTAGATGAAGGTGAAGCATAGAATACTTCTTGAAGGCTTAATGAGGGAATGTTGTTACTTCTGCCATGTGAAGAGGTGACAGGGGTTCTGAAGTGGGGAGAAAACTTTCACTTTATTTTCCACTGATACAATTTTTTTAGCACTAANATGTGAAGTGGTGACAGGGGTTCTGAAGTGGGGAGAAAACTTTCACTTTATTTTCCACTGATACAATTTTTTTAGCACTAACATACATTTTTCTACTAAGATTAACAATTTTTAAGAATAAAAATTCAAACTGGTAATAGAAGGAATTATCATTTCTTGCTGCTTAGAAACACTCATAAATACAATAAAAATTGTTTGGTCATGACATATATGCTGAGCAAGGTAATTCAGTATGACAAATACTGTAAAACATGTGTCCCCCCCATCAGGAGAAGTCAGATTTCTACTACAGCAATATTTAAGAGATCATTTACTGCTCTTACTTTCATGCTCTATTTGAGAAAGTATACTCTCCTAAACCAAAAATTACTGACTTGTTTGTTACAACTGACTGTAGAAAGGAAGTCTACAATATAAAACCTAGAGTCAACCCTTGCCTCTGCCACAAATAAAGAAAAGTCACTAAAACTATATAGGTCTTGTTGTCTTGATTTTTAAAATAAAATACTTTTGGTGCTACATGATCTAAAGTTTCATGTGTGAAGAGTCATGAATTATTAATTGTATTGCTAATGAAGCAATATTAATATTATCCAAAATAAACTTTAAGGCAACTACCTTTGTAGAAATAGAGATTTCTCTATTTATATGATAAGACAACAGATAAAAACATAAGACTCTTAAAACAGTGTGTGCCTTCATGATATAGGCTGAAAATATATAAGGCAAAATCTGACAGAATTAAATGGAGAAATTGATAAATCCATAATCATATTCTGAGATATTTAAGTACAATTCCCACACAAACTGATAAAAAATTGTAATAACAAGATGATTAAATAACTAAACAAAACGCTCAGTCCACCAGAAATCTGTACATCAAAATAGAAGGCATGCTCTCTTTAAGCACACATGGAATGTGTAATAAAACGGCCATGTTCTAGTCCACAAAGTAAGTCTCAAGAGAGGGCAAATAATCAACCTAATAGTGGACACCTGTTCTGTGCACAATGGAATTAAATTAAAAATAAATTATAAAGATTGTTAAGCCCCTCATATGCTTTAACCCTAAAAATAATTGATAAGCATTTTCTTGACCAACAGGACCTCAATCAGGAAATCAGAAATAAAGAAAGATATTATGGCAACAAATGTATAGATTAAGAAGAATGAACAATTAAAATTAATGAAACAGAGAATCAGTTCCTAAATGGTGAAATAAGGATCCAAAAGCCTCTCCTTCATACGAACAGTGAAAACTCTGGCAAAATGGTGAAAATCACTTTTTTCTGAACTCTAGAAATTCAACAAAGTCTTAATAACAATTCAACGAATGTTTACTCAAGAAAAACTGCTGGATATCAGTATTATGTTGTGCTTCAATATGTACCAAACCCATTCCCCTGTCCTTAGCTTCATCATAGATTTAAAAACAAACGGCCCACAAGTCTCCAGAGGGGGGCAGATGGGTTTGGAGTTCCCCCAAAACCCCAAACTCCAGAGAACTGTTTAATGGGAGAAGAATGGCCTTTTCAAGAAGATGTGCTGGAGGAACTGGATTTCCACACTCCAAAGAATGAAGTTGAAACCTCACACCATATATAAAAATTAATTCAAAATGTATCATAGACCTAAATATAAGAGCCAAAATTACACAACTATTGGACGAATACTTGTGACCCTAGGTTAGGCCAAGACTCTGAATAGTCATTTCACCAAAGAGCCTATAAAAATGACCAACAAGCAAATGAGAAGGTGCTCAACATCATTAGTCATCAGGGAAACACAAATCAAGCACAAGATACCACTTAACACCCCCTAGAATTACTATAATAAAAAAAGATGGACAACGTCAACTGATGGCTTGTGTAGAAATTGGAGCCCTCATGCACTGTTGGCAGAATTTTAAAATGACGCAGCCACTTTGTAAAAACACTTTGGCAGTTCCTCAAAATGTTAAACATTGACTTATCATACAAGCCAGGAATTCCACTCTTATTTGTACAAACAGGAGAAATGAAAATGCATGTCCACGCAAAAGCTTGTACATGAATATTCATATCATAATTCATATAATCAAAAATAAATATTCAAATGCTCATCAAATAATGAATGGATAAACAAATGGTATATCAATACAATAAATATATTATTCAAGAATAAAAATAAATTAAATACTGATATATGGTAAAACATGAATGAATCCTGAAAACATGCCACATGAAGGAAATCAGTTACAAAAGACCACGTACTGTATTATTCCACTGTTATGAAATATCCAGACTAGGCAAATCTGGAGGAACAGAAAACAGACTAGAGGTTGCCAGCGATGAAGTAAGGTTTGATAGGGAGTGATTTTAAATACATATGGAGTTTGTTTGGGGGAGGGATTTAAATGTTCTAAAATTAGATAGTTATAATGGTTGACTACTCTGTGAATATACTACCAACCACAGAAATGTGCACTTTAAAAGAATGAGTTTTATGGTATATACATTATATCTCAATTCATCTGTTTTAGAAAAAGGAAATATGGTAATGAGTGTGGAAATTTATAGAGAATAAAGAACTGTACAGACACAACTTTTAATTCACTTTTACCTAAAAATCATGATTTTTACCTCAATCTGATTAATCTGTGTAACTATACTCAGCTCTTTAGCTCTGAAAACTATTTCTTCTGTACAAGGAAAAAATAGAGCATACTGATATTTTAACTTTTTTTTTCTTCCCTGCGTGTTTTTGGTAGTTGAAAAAACTGGAGAATTAATCTTTTAAAAATTAAAAAAGATAATATATAAATTCAAGAATCTGGTAAAAATAACTCCAGTAATTTAGGAAGAATAAAATAAATATAATTACAGAAATTGATAAAATAGAGAAAAAGATTATCAAGAAAATTGAAAGCCACTTGTTTGAAAGATGAATAAAAGATAGACAAATCTATGGAAAGATGAATACATATACATATGCATGCACATATATATGTACAAATGAATAAGAATGATAATAGGAAAGTAATTATGAAATATATTCATATTATTCAGTATCTTTCATAATTACGTTCCTATTTGTCTATTCGATATAAAATTTTAAAAATAAGAGTGACATATGCATTTTAATAATGAATTTGAGACAGGTAAAATAAGCCATTTTCTAGAGAAATATGTTACCAAATTTGACTTGAAAAGAAACAGAAAATCTGAACAGATCTATAATCTATAATAAAAAGTGAGTGGTAAAATTATGCCCCCTAACCACATATAGAAAAGAAAAAAAAAACCCACAAATAATGGGATAATTGCAGAAATTGAGAGTACTAAAAAAATTTTATGCCAATTAAAACAACAAGACCATAACCATGACCTTGGGCAACTATTTAGAAGTCCAAACATTACTAAAATAGCAAACACAGAGTGCTTCATATATAGAATTATTCTTAAATATTTCATAGATTCCCATTTATGCAATCCTCACAAAGTCCTATGCAGTGGGTGATATTATCCTCCCCATTCTGCACAGGAAGAAAGAGAGGCACAGAGAAGTTACGTAATTAATATGTCAGAGTCACACGGCTAGTAAGTGGAGGAGCATGGATTTGACCTGTCATTCTGTCTAATGTTAGCAATGATTTGGAGACTCAGGACCTCTTATAGCAGCTGATGGTAGTGTATATTTGTACAACTGTTTGGGATATATAATTGGCAATGATAGAAATGACATGTGCAACTGAAGATGCATATGCACTTGAACATGTGGTTCAACCTGTGCACTTTCCCACAAGTAGACATCATAAGAGCTCTCACTACACAATAATTTGATGTAGCAAAACACTGGCAACGACATCAGTGACCATGAACTGGAGAAGATTAACAAAACTATAATCTTTATATACAGTAGAATGGCATAGAGCATTTAAAAGGAATAAACAGAACTATACAGAATACTATGGATATATTTCGAAATCGTATTTGTGACTAAAAAATCCAACTAACTCCAGCTGATTATAAAATGTATATGACTCTGTAAATTTAGGAACACAAAAATTATATTACATGTCATTTAAGAACAGAAACTAATACAGAACAGATACCCCAATTTCACAAAAGTAGCTACCTCTGGGGATGGAAGAATGGATGAGCAGAGGCCACAAAGTTATCTAGAGTGCCATCGCCTTCAGAAAATGACTTATACCATGAATAGCATGAATAAATTGGATAAATTTGCAATATATTAAAATATTAGCTGTGAATACATTACTCTCCAATATGTTTGAAAGATTTCATAAAATGGAAGGTGATTGGAAACCTTTTTTTTTAAAGATTTTATTTTTAAGTAATCTCTACACCCAATGTGAGGCTCAAACTCACAATTCCAAGATCAAGAGCTGCATGTTTCACTGACTGAGATAGCCAGATACCCTGAAAACATATCTTGTTTACTCTGAATGGTGACTGCTACTTTGACTCTTTTATTAAAACTGCCCAAAGGCTTTTCAAGTTCTTATATTTACTATAGTCATTTTCTGTTGAGAATATAGTTGATAAATGTTTACTTGATTACACATGACTATAATAAACTTGCTTACCAAAATAAAAAAATTAAAATGTAAATATTGAAATTATTTCTATTTGAACTCTGAATCTTGATAACTTCTCTAAGTACTTCTACTTTTAAGATTTCTGTCAGTTTGCTAAATTATTATTTCTTTTTTGAGAAAATAAAAAATTTGTATGAGAATCCAGTATGTAATTTCATAAACTACTGGGAAATCATGAACACTGGATTTCAAAATTGCAAGTCCCTACAATGTTTTTTTTTCCTTTAATGACAATGATAATAATAATAATAAAAACCTCTGTATAAAATATTTGGTGATAAAACACAATGAAGCATTTTCTCATGTGTTTCAATTTTGATATAAGTATATTAACTTCTTTTGGGCAAATTCAATTTGGAATGAATATTAGCAAAATATGAAGTAGTCATTCATTTTTGCAGTCTACTAACCTTTTTTTTCAGTGTGCTAGCTCATAGTCATTTATTCCGTCACCTAAAAGAGTGAATTTTACAGCTCAAACCAGCAAATAAGACTCTTAATATAGATGAAGCTTGAAGTTCTACTTTACCGTGAGAAGACATATGTATAAAACAAAGAAGGTTACATTTACATTTTTCAAAGTGATGAATTTCATTTTTGTAAATGTAGCACGTCACAAATAGCTTTTAAAAACACTCAAAGTTCTTCTGTCTGCAATTCTTTTTTCTTTGATTTTCTTTTAATCCTGCTACAGATTTGCATAATGATTGTTACAAGACAGTATATGAAAGCAGTAGAAGGCTTGTCTAAGAAAGAGTTCCTCTATAGTCCTCTCAGGGTAATTGTTATTATGACTCTACAACCAGCAATTCTATATGAATAGCTTCTGCTTCTTTATCATACATATAATGTCCTCAAACAGAAAGTGGTATTGAGGTTACAATGTTTTCTCTCCTGCAATTTCAGTTTTTACTTTCTTTTTTGTTCTCATATTTAATAATTTACTTGAATTTCTCTGTCCACAGCATCAGATAAATTTCCTCAACAGAGTAGCAACTTCTGAAGTGGTAAATGGTATATTGTTTACTCTGGTTCAATATATAGCATTACTTCCTTTTCTCCATTCCTTCTGCTATGCCTATGTTGGGAATGAATGATAGTAAAATATTACTGAAGTGTGATATACATAAGGGCGGAGGATATAGAATATATGAAATGAAAAGTAGGACAGATTTCAACTGTTATTCAAACTGATAAATTTGTAAGATTATGTCACCAATTGTCCATCAATATTCTTGAGAGCTATTTTTTTAATTTGTTTCATTTTGTTTTTCTCCATTTTAAAAAAAAAAAATTAGTTATTTATTTGACAGAGAGAGAGACAGCTGGCGAGAGAGGGAACACAAGCAGGGGGAATGGGAGAGGAAGAAGCAGGCTCCCAGCGGAGAAGCCTGATGTGGTGCTTGATCCCAGAACGCTGGGATCACGCCCTGAGCTGAAGGCAGACGCTTAATGACTGCTGCGCCACCGAGGCGCCCCTGTTTTTCTCCCTTTAATTACCTTCCTGAAAAATTCCTGGATATTTTTTCTCAATAGCTCTGCCTTATATTTCAGGTCTCTTAAAAACTTGTCTATGCTTTCCATTAATAAGTGGTAGGAATCTGCATTTGGGGTGTGTGTGTATATGAGATAGAGAGAGAGCGAGAGGGAGCTCATTGAGGGGTAAGGGATTGAGCAAAATCTTTGCATTTCTGAGGTACTGCCCAGTGCTTTTTGCTACGTTGTATTTAATATATACCTGTGATTATGTAAGTGAATGAATGATTAATTATAAGAATCAATGCATAAATACCCCAAGAAACATTAAACAGAGAGGAGATAAAAATGATTATGGCAGGACGAAAATAAGAAAAAAGAATGAAGTAAAGAAAGGAGTGAGGAAGCAGAAAGATAAAGCGGAATTGTTCCTTAAAAATCAATGTGAATGAAATGCTTAGAGGGGTAAAACAAATGCAGAAGATAATTGACATGTTGACAGTTTAATACATGTAACTAATTCCTACAAATCAATAAGAAAAAGGCACAACAGCTAAACTGTGGAAAGTCGAGATGCCCTTCAACAGATGACTGGATTAAGATGATGTGGTCCATATATACAATGGAATATTACTCAGCCATCAGAAAGAATGATTACCCAACATTTGCAGCAACATGGACGGGACTGGAGGAGACAATGCCAAGCGAAATAAATCAAGCAGAGAAAGACAATTATCATATGGTTTCACTCATTTATGGAACATAAGAACTAGGAAGATCAGTAGGAGAAGGAAGGGAAGAATGAAGGGGGGTAAACAGAAGGGGGAATGAACCATGAGAGACTCTGGACTCTGGGAAACAAACTGAGGGCTTCAGAGGGGAGGGGGATGGGGGATCGGGATAGCCAGTGATGGGTATTAAGGAGGGCACATATTGCATGGTGCACTGGGTGTTATACGAAAATAATGAATCATGGAACATTGCATCAAAAACTGGGGATGTACTATATGGTAACCAACATAATATAATAAAAAATTATTATTAAAAAAAAAAGAAAGAAAGAAAAAGGCAGTGATCTTAATAGGAAAATGACCAAAGGGAATGAAGAGATGTAAAAGGTTAACAAGAATAAAGAAAAATGCTCAAACTCACTATAAGAAAAATACAACTAAAGCACTAAAATATCACTTTACTATAATATATTGGATGACAAAACTAGAAAATTGTACAATTTTAAAAGCTGGCAAAGATATGGGTATTTTGGAAGGGCACTGTTGGTGAAGAGGGAAACTGTTGAACCACTCTGAAAAAACACTGCTTCTACTTTCTCATAGTACGTATAAGCATACTCTATGAGTCAGTAATTTTGGTCCCAAATAATTTTCATGCAGGTTTATAAGAATAGGTAAATGTATATCTATGGCAGCATTATTTGTGCAGAGTTTTGGGGTGATTTGAACATACTTATACTGTAGAGTAGATGAACAAAAACAGGTGGGTATACGCCATATTATACTACATAGTGGTCAGAAACAATAGATTAGTTGTACACATAGCACAGATCATAAAGCTATTAAAAACTTGTTACTATTTTAGGTAATAGAAAAAGCTTTTACATTTAATAAGCATTTGCTACAAAATGTATTTTTTACGCATTTCAAAAGAGGTATAAAATAATTTGATGCAGTTTCAGCTTTTAAGCAAGTTTAGGTCTAAATGGTGACAGAAGTAAGCCCATAAAGCATACACTATTCAAAGGCATCACAAGACTTTGAGGGCACACAGCACAGGGAGATGGCCTGGATCTTTGTAGTAGCCTGTAAAAGCCCTTGCTTTGGAGTCAGGTGGAATGAAGTTCAAAAGCTTTGCTCTAACATCGCTTTGCCACAGGCCCTGGGTAAATGAAGTAACCTTTCTGGTTCTCAGTTTCCAAAGGTATAAAATAAGAGTATTAATAGTATCTATTGGTTTCTTGAAAGTTATAAATGAATTGCCCATCACATTGTAGATGCTTGCTAAATGGTAGCAATTAGTAATATTAAAATAATTAACTTGAAGAAAAATTCATAGAGGAGAGGGTTTCAAATAGATTTTAGGATTTCCAGAATGTAGAAGGTATTGTCACCCTGAAAGGTCACAGATGATAATGAGCAGAATACATGAAGGAGATGGTTCAATTAAGTGATATATGTGAAAGTACTTTATACATTCTGGGCCACTATTTATTTACTATAATTACTAATGATGGAAACAGTAATAATGTGCCTGGAATGGAAATCCACAGTGGAGGATAATGAAAGATCAGGTTGGAGAGATAAAATAAGCAAAAATGAAGAAGGCCCTGAATAGCTGACTGAAGAATTTGATGTTCTTTCCATAAATAATTGAGAGTTACTTTAAAATCACAAATAGACATTGATATATAAAACTGTCATTTACTAAAATAAACGAGTGGATCACCAAATTATACCCTCCCACAAAGCTTCATTCCCCTGATCTCTTTACCTTTATTTACCATTATTCCCCAAGGTAGACCATCTGCTTATCATTACTCTGTCCTCTTTTCTTTTCTTTTTTCTTCTTTACTATTCTTCTGACCTCTTTCCATTAATTCTTGTCTTCCAGATTTGGATTTCCCTCTCTCATTTCAAAAAAAATAAATAAATAAAAATACTACATCCCTTCAAGTTTCAATATATTCTTCTTACAAACTAAAAAAACAAGAGGATGACAATAAAGAGGCCAGAGAGAGGACTGCCATCATCATTGCAACATCTGTAACTCCTGACTGAGACTGTAATACAGATGCTACCAACTGGAGAAGGAGGACTGAGTCCAAGAGGCATTGTGGAAAATAAATTTAAGATATGGAGAGAGGAGGCAGCAAAGAACTGAGGAAGTCAAAGATAAGTTCAGGCTGTGGGCCTTGAAGATCAGAAGAAAACTGGAGCCGCTGACAGGGCTATGGATAATTGAGAGAAGAGAAAGAGTACATTTCAGCCAACTAATTTTGAGGTGACTCAATGACACCCAGTTAAAGAGAACTGCATAGTAGGAAAGACAGTATAGCTGGAAATATAAATGGCACAGTAACTTGATTTTGAGGTGATAAGGGAAGGTCTCCAAGAGAACACATATATGGGTATATAAGAATTAAAGTTTGAGTAATGGTACAGTTTACCAGTAGGAGGTCACTACATTTATGCAGTTTTGTTTTTATAAAATGATGGATCACATCCATAATCTCTTTTCTAAAAAATGACGTAAATTGAATTGAAGAATAAATATAATTTTTTCTGAAGTACTCACAATATTTTTTGTGGCATCTAATATAATTCCACAAAATATTTTGTGGTTTAGTTAATAAAAAATGGACAAAAAAGACGTATTTATTGAACATTTCCTTTGTTCTTAGAAATTTAAGGGAAATATATAGTACATATAAAAAATCAATCCTATCCTGAAGAGCTTGTAATTTGGTGGATGAGAGAAGACAGGTATATCAAAAAAAAAAAAAAAAAAAAGAATTAACTATATTCAAGGCAATATATATTCCAAAAAAGTATTTTTCCTTATTTTTGGTCAATACTTGATAACCTCTTCTCTAAAATACATCTTTGATCTGTTTTCTTTCTTAATGGAGGTCACCAATTATCTTTTGCCTGAACAACCTCCTTTTAACTGGTCCCTGCCTTAAATATAATTTTTGAAATCTAAAAGTGGAAATAGAAGAGAATAAGATCCAGAAAAACATTGGTGGGAAAATCTAACCTAATTCAGGCTAAGAGAAAATAAGAAGAAATCTTATAATATTCTTTCTAATGAACTAAAAATATGCTACATATTTGCAAGTAAGTTGTCTACTAAACAGAAAAGAAACTAGAGATAATGCAATCAGCAGCAATATTCTGGGTGTTCATAGTATAAAGAAATGAACACTTCATGAGAAAAGTGATTAATACATTACATATTAAGGAGGAAACATGTAAAGAACTGATAAAATATTGAAATATCCAAGAAAATGAGACAGTATATTAAATAAAAATTGAAGATCATAAAAATATTATTTATGGGGGCACCTGGGTGGCACAGCGGTTAAGCGTATGTCTTCGGCTCAGGGCGTGATCCTGGCGTTATGGGANTTATGGGGGCACCTGGGTGGCACAGCGGTTAAGCGTATGTCTTCGGCTCAGGGCGTGATCCTGGCGTTATGGGATCGAGCCCCACGTCAGGCTCCTCCGCTATGAGCCTGCTTCTTCCTCTCCCACTCCCCCTGCTTGTGTTCCCTCTCTCGCTGGCTGTCTCTATCTCTGTTGANTATATTATTTATGGAAATCTTTTTTTTAAAGATTTTATTTATTTATTTGACAGAGAGAGAGACAGCCAGCGAGAGAGGGAACACAAGNTTATGGAAATCTTTTTTTTTTAAAGATTTTATTTATGTATTTGACAGAGAGAGACAGCCAGCGAGAGAGGGAACACAAGTAGGGGGAGTGGGAGAAGAAGCAGCAGGCTCCCAGCAGAGCAGGGAGCCTGACGCAGGGCTCAATCCCAGAAGGCTGGGATCACGCCCTGAGCCGAAGGCAGACGCTTAACGACTGAGCCACCCAGACGCCCCTGGAAATCTTTATATTTAACTAACAAGTTGTTAGGAGTGAACTTATAGAAAACAGAATCAGTTCAGCAATTCAGGAAAAGCCAGACTGTAAAGAATTTAGGAAGAAAGGAGCTGAGACAAATAAGGATATATGAAAGAACTACAGAAGAAGATTCAAGAGGGAAAAAAGTGGGGCAGTCATGGTTCTAATTTGAAGCATAAAGAGTACTATTATTCTTTACTTTTAAAATGTCAAGAAGAATAAGCACAGGTTGCATTCAATACAAAGGACACATTTTAAAAGCGGAGACTCAACTTAAAAATGTTGGAAAAAAGTAACAAAAGAAGAGCAAAAAAAAAAAGAAATTTTATTTTCAAAGTCCAGTAGTTAATGGTTAATTCATTTTTATTGAACTCTGAATCCATTGCATGTTTTTAAAAAGGAAAGGAAGTGAATATAGAATAAATCATTTTTATATATAAAAATTGGTTTAAATAAAAAATAATCTTCAACAGCTAACAAAACCTGTATTCTCTGTAATAATATAAACACTGACAATGGTTTTGGTATATTGTATGTTTCAAGAAGGGATAAATTACCAGCAGGTTAAATTCTCCATGCAAGAAAGCTCCACATTAACTTTAAAAGATAAAATATACCTTTGCTTCCCTCTTAAATTATAAGCAAAGCAGGTGTGAAACATAGCAATCTTAACAGTGAGAACTGACACGGTACTATTAGAGTTTCTTTCTGAGCTTAGAATGGAAGGAGCCAGTTACCTTAGGAAGATTATCTTTGTATCTGGTCACTTATATTCAAAGGTTGAATTATTTTAATATTGAACATTAGTTGTTATTGATTTCATAGAACACAAAAGCATTATAATAAGTCAATAATTTTGTCATCTGTATCCAAAAACCAGTTATGGAGCCAATTCTCATGTAAAATATGATTATATTTTGATCTACTGTTTCCCTAATCCAAACATGTCCATAAATAAAATGACTATTATCATTACAACAAATTGTCATTTTTTTTCAGCCTCTCATGCAAATTACTTTGTACAAGATTCTTGGAGAAGAAAGAGGCAAATAAATGTCTGGTATACTTATGGCTCTAGGACTCAAATTTTAAAAGCCAGGAGAAATAGCCACAAAACAACATTTGAAATAAAAGAATAAAATAACTTAATATTCTCCAAAAAAATATAATACTTTTGATTGCATACTATTTTTTTATGACTGGACTGAATATTATGTAAAACATAAGAGAAAAAATCTATTACTTGAGTTTTGACTTCAAGATGCTTATTATTTTATCATAGAGAAAAGGAATACAGAAAGCACATAGATGAAAATATAAAACAGCAAGTTAAAAATGTAAACACGTATTTTCATGGACAATATATTCTAGACATAGAAAGGAGAAATAAATAGAGAACAAGAATATTTGAAAGAATATTCCCTTAAAGAAGAAAGATTTGAGCTCATAGGTCTTAAAGAATATCCAGGATTTTTAGAGATAAAGCGGGGAAGTACAATCTAAGTAGAAGAAACAAAATGAGAAATTTTATCATGTATAGGTTCGTAGCAGTTTGATGAACCCTGTGAACCACTTACCAGAAAGTTTTAAGAAGTGCAAAAACAGTAAGAAAAAAGTTAAAAAAAAAAAAGTATACATAGACAAAGGAATCAATACTGTATATTAAAATGTAGTTACCAACACTGAATAAAAAAAAAAAAACCCACTTTCGGGTGTAGTAAATGCATGCTTTTTTATCATTGTATTTTATAATAGATTATAACCCATTATTAAAGTAATAATGGTTTCCAAAGCCTGAACATATATGATATTTTGAGATACCAGAACAACTTCAACATGATATGAAGGTTTATTACTTCAATTGGAGACACACAGTTGCTGCTAATAATTAGTGTTAACTTTCAGGGAGACATTAAAAAAAATAAGTTTTTTCCCAACAACATTCAGGGACCCCTTCAATTCCATCCGTAGACTCTAAGTGTCCCACAGACTCACTAAGTCTCTGGAGAAGATACTGGAAAGCTATCATTCATTAAGCATCTAATGGATATGGGGCACAGTAGCAAGTTATCCAAGTTAGTGTTGGAAAATGCTATAAGACAGACATTGTTAAAACGGGCATGATATTTGAAAGATAAGAAAACTGAGGCTCAAGCAGTTTTATAAAGCCTGACTAAGGTCACGTACATAATAAATACTAGCTGCAAGACTAAAGTTCAAAGGCAGATTCCATAGTCTCTCTTGTTCCCACTATGGAATCTGACCCAGAGAATCATCAGAATGTTTTAAATGGGCAGGTAGAAGATGAACACGGCCAGATCAAAGAGTTTATTTCAAGAGTAGAAGACATACAGTTGGAAGTGTGGGCCAGCACCAGACTTTGGAGGGTTCTGAAAGCTTGCAAAGAAAAATAAAAGTAAATGCTTTCAAGAGTACAAAAATAAGCCTTTAGGGAGGATGATTATGAAAGTAGCATTTCAAAAAGGAAAAAAATAATCTGATGGACTGTGATTATAACGATTATTGCAACATGCTCTGTCCAGGAAATTTTGGAGTAGATCTAAAATGACACATTAGGGACGCCTGGGTGGCTCAGTTGGTTAAGCGTCTGCCTTTGGCTCAGGTCATGATCTCAGGGTCCTGGGATGGGGTCCTGAGTCAGGTTCCCTCTCAATGGGGTGTCTGCTGTTCCCTCTGCCTCTGCACTCCTCCCACCCCCCATCCGTTCATGCTCTCTCTTGAATAAATAAAATCTTTTAAAAAGTTAAAAACTAAAATGGTACATTATACTTAAATGCCTTATTTAAACTTAGTTGAATACTTTTATTAATTCTTCAAAGGTGTTTTTGGATTATTTTCTCAAGATCTATTCTCAAATATAACAAGACACACAAGAGAGAAAAAACAAAACAAAACAAAACAAAACAGAAAGGCACTTGCTATTCTTCAAAACAGCAAAACACGCATCTACTTACCAACACTTGTGCAACTTTCCCCGTCCACATCCAGCTTCCACCCTTCATAGCATGAACACTTGACTGTGTGCTTGTGCTGCTCACACACTTGACTGCACTTTAGATGATTGCTACAATAATCTATAATTTCACATGTTTTATTGTCTTTGTTGAGCTGAAGTCCTTGAGGACAGGAACAGACAATTCCTCTTCCAGGAACAACAGAACAGTGATTGCTACATCCTCCATTGTTCAGTGAACATTCATCTATAAAAGGAGGGGAACAGATTACAGGACATTATCAATTGTTTTGCTCAATTAAATACTGATCATTGAACTCAATTCTCTAAGGCTGGAATTAGAACAAGGATATTATAAATGAATAGAAAAAGCTCTCTGGATTTTTTTTTTTTTCAGGGACTGGGGTAAGAATGGTAAAATAATTCATCAAATGACCAAATATACTCCTACATAATAGGAACTGGGAATAGAAGGTTTTCATTCCTGTAAAACTTTGGAGTATACTTTGTTTTACCCCATAGAGGTAAAGTGTGTTCAATGAAGGTTTCTTTCTATTATAACTGGGAATATTATGCTGAGGCTTTTAGCAGTTGAGCAAAATCAGTTGCTAAGACCTCCCCAAGGGCATACATCAATGATCTGAAAATTTGACTTATCTCAGTGTTTGTAAACAGGCATATACATATGTATATGTGTATATATATATATATATAATATATACAAATAATATATATAAATATATATAAATATATTATGATTAATTCAATGAGGTTTTTGACTTATCTCAGTGTTTATAAACAGGCACATATATATGTATATGTATACATATATATATATTATGATTAATTCAATGAGGTGAGGTCAAAAATATACATATATACAAAAAAGTTGATTTGGTATTTGGACTGAAATAATGAGCAACTAGCATTTATTACATGGATGATATGATTGGTTTATGAAGAAAGAAACCTTTTCTTTCATAGCCTTATACTTTAGAATTGCATTACATATACTTATTTCTGATTTTATTTCATTATGAAATTGTAAGGCCCATGAGAGTATACAATACATCTGCTCTGTGTAGCAGTGTATATCCAATAGCTACCATCTAGCTAGGCAGAGTGCCTAGCATAGAATGAACAGTTAACAATATTTGTTGAAAAAAAAATGTCCAAAAGCACACACCTACTCCCAAATTGAGCCACTACTTGTCGAGTTGGGAAAATTTCAAGATGACATACTTATGCCATTGATGGAAACAGGAGATAACTGCTTTTTCAACCACATAATTACCTATTCCTATCTATTACTGGATACATAGGAATAAGGCTAAAAGAAGCTTTGCCTTCCTTTCCTTTAAAATATTTTTAAGTTATTTTCAAAACCTGTTTAATTAGGTGTTTTTTGAGACATGCTAGAAGAGAATGTTGTTGAATGGTTGACAAATTGCAGTAATATTTACTTATATACCTCAAATATTTCCTGCTTTCTATGAAAATTTATCTAGTTCAAAAATTGAGCTTAAGTATAATACTTTAAAAATATTTTTTTACATTTTTTAAAGTTCTATATGGGTCAACTTTTCTTCATACTATTTGTCACCAGAAAAAAAGTTACAATAATAAGAAAAGGAAAATGATTATATAATGTTCTCTAAGAATTCAAGTTTGGTATTATTTATTATTATTTTTTTGGCTCTTCCAAACATGTTTGTTCACCCCATCATAATCATTTCAAAACAATAGTCATTTTAAAGTATTTGTCCCATTTTAGTTCAATTGACATTCTTTTTTAAGAGAATTACTGTAAAGAAATATCATCATACCCAGCAGGTGAAAAAAAATTGTTACAGTTCTTTTAGCTTATTTCAAATATGCCTATTCTCATAGTACTGAAGTGTCTCTTGCTGATACTATCAGGGGAATGAAGTCGTAGACTTTTAAAAAAATAAAATTTACATTGATATCTAAAATTGAACATATAAATTTAATGTCAATATTTGTGTGGCTAGTCCCTTGTTAATTCTGCTTAACCCTAAACCTGTCATTAAATCCTGCAACTTTCTTTTTTTTTTTTAATTCTTTTTNTTTTAAGATTTTATTTTATTTATGTGACAGAGAGACAGCCAGCGAGAGAGGGTACACAGCAGGGGAGTGGGAGAGGAAGAAGCAGGCTCCCAGCAGTGGAGCTCTTTTTTTTTTTAAGATATTATTTATTAATTTGAGAGAGAGAGCACAAGCAGGGGGAGCATCAGGCAGAGGGAGAAAGAGAAGCAGGTTCCCAGTGGAGCGGGAAGCCCGATGAGGGACTCAATCACAGGACCCTGGGATCATGACTTGAGCTGAAGGCAGACACTTACCTGACTGAGTTACCTAGGTGCCCCAATCCTGCCACTCTCTTTTAAGTTTTTTATTACCTAGCAAAGAATTTGTTATTGATCAAGCTCTAATCAGGTTCCTTGGAGAATTCTATTCAGCTACTCCTCAACACTGGCTTATAAAATTGGAGACCCTTAGTATAAATAATTTCAATCTTCACCCCCTTCCCCAATCATACTCTTCCCACCACTCAAAAAGAGATTCCAACAAACACTAGCATAGTTTCTAACCGCTTAGGATGGCCTTCCTAGTATGACTGCAGTCCTGTTTAAAGTGCCTGCTTGAGAAAGCTCTATGCTGGTTGGAGAATTTACTGTTTGTTCCAGCCAAAACCTGGTGATAGGCAGAGAGGCCCTGGAGCCCCATCTTAGAACAGTTACCTTAGAAAGCTTTCAATTATACGTCTTTTCTATGCACCCTGAAGATGCAAATCTTCTACCACCAAGAGCTGTCTTCTCAAGGACTTGAGAAATATCTCTTTGAAATGCAAACATTCAAAGATATAACTCTCTCTGTTCTGCTCCCAGCCCTGTGGGTGCTTTGCTCTGACTTGTACCACTGTCTCAAGTCAAAGATATGAGAAATTTGTTTCTTCTCTGAGATAAGCACCAACTAACAAACTCAGATGGCCTAGTCACATGGACCAACCCTCTTACTACCCCTTGGTGCCTTTCCCTTAGCGTACTCCAAGCTTCAAGATCCTTTTAGCCTTTTGTTTCAGTGAATTTAAGTTCACATGAAATATTCTTCCCTATTGCAATAATAAATACTGAACAAAATTGACCTTTACCACTTTAACTAATGTCCAGCTTTGCTTATCTTTGACATACTCTTTTAGCAAGGTTTAACAGTTAACTCTATTCTTGAATGATTCAAGATTTTTCTCATTTGTTTCTTAAGCAATATTCCTTTCTAAAAGTATATCCATTTCCCCTTCAAATCACTTTAAAATCCCCCTGAGAAAATAATCTCTTCACTAGGATTCAGATACTTATTTCATTCAGTGCTCCTTTTCTGATTTTTGTTTGTTTTCATTTTGATTTTGCTTTATAGATCAGATTTATCTGGAGAAAACAAAACAAGAAACTCTTCACTACCTAAAGGGTATGATTTTTCCATCTCAGGACATCTCCCAAGCATCAAGTCTACAGATGACAAATCATTTTCATACAGGAAATTTTTGTTCAAATTTTACATGTATTGAGGAACAGGAAATGAATCAATCTGTTTCCTTGTTAACAGGGGACAGGGTATAGGAGGGAGCGTTAAAAAAAAAACAGCTTTTTTGAATACAAGTATTTGGAAGGAGTACACATGAAGAGGGCAAAACCTATATTTTCATCATATACAGCAAATGGTTTAAAAAAAAAACTTTTAACTTTGGGAATTTCTCTCTAAAAAGCATTTCCTAGCTACTAGCCAACCCATGCTAATTATTTAAAGTTAACTCAGTTAGTATATCTTTTATGTCCACTGGGTAAATGATTCATTATATCCACTGCTGCAGCACTCATAAACCAATACCCCTGCCTAGCTAGACAGCATCTCACCTACGACTAATGGGCAAGGACCTTGAAAATAAGAGACCAAGATGCCGCTTCTCTACAGGTACCAGTATTGCCTATAAGGATGCCATCTACTGAGCTACAGTACAAAGGTACACACAAAACCAGATAAGAAAAGGAGAACCATAGAAGGTAATTCAATCCTTTGACCAGTATTTATTTCTGATTTTCATTTCCCTAACTTTCCTTCAACTTCACCTCACGAAGGGGACAGTATAGGCTTCAGTATGCCATAAGCAGGAAAGAATTGTCTTTTTATCATCTCTGTTATGTTCACACCTAGCTTTATTGTAACCTCTTTCATACTCTAATCCTTTAAAACGTTTGTGCAAATTTCCCAAGCTGATGAATATAGTGGCTTGATAGTAAGAAGCAATTTTCAGTCTTCAGGTAAACAAAGACATAAATTCAGAAGAAATCCCCTTTGCTCTTTTATTTTACTAATTCAGAGAGCAGAGGAGAGGAAAGTAAGGCTATGTTTTCATAACATTATTTTCATTTTTCTTAATGGTTGTATTTTGTCTTCTTTGCCTTCATTTAACCTGAAGGTTGAGAAAAGGGAGAAAAGCACTAATTTTTTCAATACCTGTAGTACATCTGGCATTATTATCATAATTTCCTGATTAATATCATCATTTCCATTTTTGTTATGAGGAATCTGACATTTCAAGAAATTAAGTTACCTGCCTAGGTGATTTAATTGAAGTAATTGAAGAACAGAATTTAAATCTGTCAAAATCTCAATTTTTTCTGTGTTTACACATTTTCAATTTAAGAGTACTGATAATTTCCTTCTTTCAGAATTGCTCTTACAACCTTCATGAGCAATCCTCACATATTGTAATGCGAGAGATATTTCCATCCACCAATCTACTCCATAACGGAGAATAAGCTCTGAGAAAAAGAAGTAAATACAGATAAACTAAGTCTGTTACCTTGTATTAGTTGTTTAATTTTAGGATTGGGGGGGTGGAGATTGAATCTTTCTGTTTAAATTTTAGCATCAGAGGGGCACCTGGGTGGCTTAGCTGTTTAAGAGTTCCGACTCAATTTTGGCTTAGGTCATGATCTCAGGGTTGTGAGATCTAAGGCCTGTGTGGAGTTCTGTGCTGATTGGGGAGTCTGTTTGAGATTCTCTCTCTGCCTCTCCTTCTGCCCCTCCCCCTGTTCTCTCTCTCTCTCTCTTTCTCACTCTCTCTAAAAATAAATAAATCTTTAAAAATAAATAAATAAATAAATAAATAAATAAATAAATAATAAATAAATTTTAGCATCACTGAATGAAGACTGTTGCAGTTACTGTTTCAAGGTTATTTTATAGAATCACAAACTCTTTGGACGAAAGGACATTTATTACATAAATTTAAAACACAATAACAGTTTTT
Organism: Ailuropoda melanoleuca; assembly: GCF_002007445.2. Taxonomy (NCBI): domain Eukaryota; kingdom Metazoa; phylum Chordata; class Mammalia; order Carnivora; family Ursidae; genus Ailuropoda; species Ailuropoda melanoleuca. Next base: position 113,015,887 of record NC_048219.1, read on the forward strand.
TTTTATCACTCAGTATTCTACTAGTGCTCAATTCAGATCAAAATATGATAACTTTAGGCTTAAATGTAGTTGTCTTTTCTATTTTCTATTAGGTAGTTTCATCATTTCCTAAAGTCATTTTCCAGTCCCCAGTCACATCATTATTGCTCTTATCATTCTGTAAACCCTTCCTCATTATTCTATTGATGTCACCTTCAGTATTATCTAGAAAACATATTTTGAAAATCTCCTTGCTAAATGTCTGATCTCCTCACAGAGAAGGAAATGTAATTTTCTTTATATGTTCTGGTTGGCATAAAAAGACAACTAGTCAAAAGTGATTTCAGAGCTCAAAAGCTATCATATTGAAATCATCATTTTAACTAGATACAGCATGCCAAAGAAAGCTATTGTAAGGGGACTAAAAACTTCAGAGAAAATTATATAAACCTGAATAATATTCAGTTGGTTTTATTATTCAATCTCTTCCTTTCTTTTCCTCTTTTTAAAAAAAATATTTCTATTGTAATGATTGGAAGGTATGATAAAATACACTGGATGGTAGTAAACTCCATCCCATAGGTCCGTAATAAGAAGGTTCTCTTGTTTTGAATGACTCACTGACAAAAAAATAATCAGTTTAATTGTGGAAACAGCATTAAGCATCTAGAGATCTAAATGATGAACACAATTATACAATTAAGTTAGTTGGCTATAGTCCAGACTTTTCTGCTTCATTTTCAGAAATTTCTGATCATATTTTAAGAACTTTTAATAAACTTAGAGTCCCTGAAAAATGGAGCTAGTGTTCAATGGTAAATGTTATATTTAAAGGAAACAAATGGAAGGAACGTATGTTACCATAAGTATCAGCAAGTGGACTAATGTGTCTAGATTCCAGAAAGAAGCAAATCAGTGAAATATGCATTACCACAGAGATCGCCTTCATCAGACCCATCCGGACAATCCCTTCTCCCATTGCAGAGTTTCTCTGGCTGCAGGCAGGCTGAAGTGTCATTAGCACAAGGGTACTTGGGTGGTCCACATAAAAAACTGTCACAGTCATCTTCATCTGATTGATCTTCACAGTCAATATCTCCATCACATATCCATGCTTTGTTGATGCATCTCCCTTAAGGAAACAGAAACATCATCCATCTGATTGTTGTAATTAAGTCACTGTCATAATGAATAGTCACTACCGTCTTCAGTCAGAGGCAGAAATATGTGCTAATAGCAAAAAATCTATTTGCTGATAGTTTGACAGTTTATTTTCATGACAGTATTTGAGTAGCTCTTGTTAAAGTGATCTTAGCGTTAAAGCCTTAATATTTTCCTTGGTTTCAAGTTATTGTCTGTGGACTAATTGAATGTTTTGTGATGATACTTTTAAAAACAGACAAACAACAACAACAAAAAACCAGACGTTTGTATGTAAGTCCCTTTTAGAGACCTAAATTCAGGTAAATGTTATCAGTGGCTTTTGCAGCCCTAAATTTAAGCAAACAATTTATTTCACAGGAGAAAATGCCCTTCTGTTTACATTTATAACCCTAAGACCTCAACTCTTCCTCACACCTAAACATGTATCTTCCCTTTCATAAAAGAATATAAAATGTTATTAAACATTTTGGTAGCTAGGGTATATATAGGCAGAAGTTATGGAAATATGACTTCCTTTATTGGCTTTGAAAGGAAAAAAATTATTGTTTAGCCAGCAGTTTTCAAAAGTAATAATGTGAAATGCAGAGAAAGCAATGGCCAGTCTACATCCATCTTTTTTTCACTCTACATTGTTCCTCCTTTCCAGAATGGTTACATTTTTCTTCTAATTAATTATCTTTCTGGATTATGCAATATTATGATGTAATGTGAATAAAAAATGGATTGAAGATAAGTACTGGTTATTAGCTGACTGTACACCAACAACTCATAAAAGGAATAGGGCATATGAAAGGGAAAAGAAAAATACTAGGTTGTATATGCCAGAGTCTTTATGTATTCAGATGTCTGTGTCAACCTTAAAAGTTACTAAATTTTAAAATAATCAAAATATTGGTGAATGATGTTTCATTTGCTGAAATACATCAAAACTTTTCCATACTATTACGTCAAATAAGAAAAAAAAGCACAAATGATCAGTTCCATAGTTAATATAAATAGATTTTACAATCAACATTAATTATTGATGAAAATAAGAAATGATGGATACTTCACTGATCAATTTGAAATAAATGGAGAAACATTATAAATTTTTGCCTTTACATCATAAATAAAACTAAGAGTGTTATTATTTATACTCTTCAGGAAATACTATCTAATATAATTGGATAACAGAAATAAATGAGGTATAACATTAGAAGAGTATCATTGCAGGAAGTTAACATAATCACACAATCATAAAATCAATAAAAACAAATTAAAAGGTGTAAGAAACTAAGAATTAAAAAAAATAGATAGCTAGTTTCAAAAATTATACAGGAATCCACAGGTTTTATATCTAAACAGACTATAGTTGAAGATGGATTTAAAAATCTACCATAAAGTATTTAGGTTGAACTACACAAGAACTGCATAGGATTTATATGAAGAAAATTTAAAAGTCTACAAACAAACCCAAAAGAAGTCTTGGATAAAGATATACTTTGGTCTTACAGAAGATATATAGCTGTAAAATACTTTTCCCAAAATTAATCCCAATAAAATAATAGCAATATTATTACAATCCTATAAGCTTATTCTAAATTTAAGAAAATAAAAATGCAAATAACATTTGGAGTCTTCAAAAAAAGAGAAGAAAATTGATGAGTAGGAACTATAAATGCCAACTATTTAGAAGTACTTTAAAATAATTGTGTCAAAATATTTTTAACAATATCAATCAACACATCAACAATTGAATAGGATAGAGATATCAAATACTAATTTACCTAGAATATGTTTTTAATGTACAAAAATTGGCTTTTCAAAATAGTAAAGATAATGGAATTACAAAATTGGTGATGTTAGGAACACTGCTTACCCATTTGGAGGGGAAAAAAAAGCTGGATTTTGATCCTTACACTAAAATATATTCTAAGTAGATCAAAGAAGTAATCATTTTAAAAAAACAATAATAAATACACACACATTTCAGAATAAAACAAATATGAAAACAAAACAACAAAAGTTTGAAATGTTCATTACACATATCCAGAAAACATAAAGGACAAATTTATAAACTTAATTTCACGTATTTTGATTCCACATTGTGACTATATTATCCATCTATAAATTCAAAACAAAGTTGGTAAGCCAGGAAAATTATTATATTTGAAAAAGGGGCTCTTTTTCTTTAAAATATAAAAGGGCTCTTGCAAATAAATAAAGATCAATAAACCAATACAATTGCAAAATTCACAATGAATCAATAATGACTTACAAACATACAGTGATCAAACATATCTTTTAAGGGGTTCTGGTTCCAAGATGGCGGAGGAGCAGGAGACCTAAAGTTCCGCTGGCTGTCTCTATCTCTGTCAAATAAATAAATAAAATCTTAAAAAAAAAGAAAATATATATGCCTGGAAGTTTGAGAACAAGATTTACTGAGATGTTATTGGAAAGGGGTCTTGAAGGGTGCCAGTGAATATTACAGATGGAAACAGAAAAAAAAAACATATAGATAGCTGACTAAAGTATACAGTCCTAATATACCCTCTGCAAAACAAAAGGCAAGTAAAACAGAAAAAGAGAGATAATTTAGAAGCATGCTGACTACTCTTACTACTCAACAAGAATATGCCAGGGCATAGATGATTGAAGTAAATCAACTCTAATTTGGTCTTCTCTCCATTTCTGAATAAATCCACTATAAAATTATATTTTGGATATATATTCCTTATTTTATGCTAAACATTATTTTCTTAATAGCATAGCTATATGTACAAATTTTCATCAGAACTATATACACAGAACCATGTATACTGAGTTTAATGGGTGATTTTCAATGGCCATTTTGAACACATGGGGAACTCTTATGTAAAGTCATTAAGTCAGGAAAGGGTGGGACTTGCTCCAGAAGTAATAATAAGGCGTTTAAAGTCACAGTTCATGAAATGTTGACTGCTAATTCATGTGGTGTCTCTTCATCTTAAAACGATGGAGAATCATTGAAAGATTTTGAGAAAGTATGTGCTCAGGTTACAGTTTACAAGGTAAGATGGAGCCAAAGCTATGTGTAGAATGGATTGAAGCCAATTATTGTCAGGGGAAAACACAGTAGCCCACACAGTGGTCTGAGGGACATATTATGCAGGTTTACCATATGCTACAATATGTGAGTGGAAAGAGCTGAATGGGTGATGGTAGAGAAATTGTTGATGTAGCCTCAGTAGGACCTAAAAAAAATGATGACAATTTAGGCTGTTAAAAGGCACTTTCTGCTTTAAATCCAAATGTTTAGGGGATTGAAGATGTTTTAACATAAATAGAGAAATGTGGGAAAATTTCTGGCGTCAGAGAAAAAGTGGGATGTTCAGCATAGCATTGGGGAAACAAATGAGTTTGAAGTGTGGGGTGAATTCCAGTAATAGGGATTTGGGAAACATTTACCTGGAAGTGATGGTTGAAACTTTGGGAACAGAGAGATTGCTAAGAATACCTTGCAGAAAGATGAGAAGGAGCAAAACAAATAAGAGAAAAATCTACACAATGTCTGAAAAACATTACGCATTCAACAAGGTTTTGTTGTTGTCGTTTTGTTTTGTTTTGTTTTACCTTAAGTGTAAGGCGCAGGAAATGAAAAGTGAAATTAAAAAAAAAAAGGAATCTAAATGTAAATGAATTGAGGAAAATCCATATGGGAGTTCATAAGAAAAGGTTTCAAAGAGAGAACATGTATTGCAGAAAAAGGTCAAATCTTACAGAGAAAGAAGTATTAATAGTCAAAGTTATCATTCATCAAGCTAATATTGTGTTCTAGGCACTGACTACGTTCTATCTATGATGATGATGATGATATCATTATCAACTTCATCATTATCTCTATTTTACAGATTAGAAAATTGAAACTTGGAGAGGTTTGGTAATTTATCTGAACTCACATAGTTATCCCTGGTGACCACTGAAACAGCAATTTCCATCAAAGGTAGAGATAGGGTGTTAGACTGCAAAAGGTGAAGGAATGAATGAGTGAAAGAAAGACATCTAGATGCACTACACAAGATTATTTGATGAAGGGAAGGAGGAAGACAGAAAAATTTAATAAAATCAAAAAAATATTTTTGAGGTTATGGAACTAGATATTTTATAGAGAAGAAGAAAAATTAATATGGAGAAAAAAATTGAAAACATAAGCAAGAAAAGTGACTAAAGTACCATAGGAAGTAAGAAGTCATAGGATCAACATAAAGAAAAGCCTTTCTGGGCAAAAATATTTTCCTCTTTAGTTCAGGATTGAAGAGAACAGAGATAGCATACAGCAAATGTTTAAAACTGCCACTAGGAGAAATCAAAAGAGAAATATATAAGGCTAATAAGCAATATGCTAAGTACTTTACTAGTTTCACAACACATGGACAATGGAGAGCTTGCCTCATTATTTTCATCAGAAATAAGTAAAACTATTCCATAGGGTTGGTTATAGTGGGGGTGGTGGTGGAAAATGATGTATTTAGAAATTCTTCATAAACAATTCATCACATAATTCCAACAAAATCACTATTTTACTATAAGAAATTTTTGGTTCTAATTATTCCAAATTGCTTTTAAACAATGATTAAATTCACCATTTCACTTTGTATTTACTGATACAACAATGGGGAAGGAAAACAAAACAATGTAATCACAGAAAAAAGTAACACACTGCCATTCGCCCACAGAGGATTTTCATTACGCAGAGGATCACCACAGAGCAAGCTGTTTGGGAAGCCAATGTCAGAGTTAAATCCCCATGTGTGTCAGTTAGTTTTGCTACATTCTCTTGCTAAAGAGCATTTAATTCTTAATTCTTAACCTTACCCTGGGACCTGACTTGAAAATATATGTTGCTTTTTCCAATGGAATCTTGAGTGAAAATCATATGGGTCAGCCCCAATCTACCATCACTCCCAAAAAAACAGTCAATCATAAGAAGGGACTGTACAAGTATGACACTGTCTCACTCTTTTTCCCTAGTCATCCATTCCCCCTATTCAGAGACAAACATTGATAACAAGTTCTTGTGAATTCTCTAGAAATACGTTTTTATTATAAAAAAAAAACTTTTATAAAAAAGTATTATATACTATGCTCCCTATTGTTTTCCTTCACTTTCTACTCAACACTTAATCACAAGAAATGTCCATGTCCGTGTCTATGTCCATGTCCACGTATTACAGCAATTTCCAATCTTTAAAGTTTCTGCAAGGTTTTCTGTATGGATATACCATAATGTAACCATTTAGTGCACTATTTGGGTCTATTTAGGTTGTTTGTAACACTTAGCTATTAAAAGCAATTTAGCAATGGATAGCAATATCAAAGATGTTCAACATCATATGTCATTAGGGAAATACAAATTAAGACAACAATGAGATATCACCTCACACTTATTAGAATGATGCAAAACCAAAACACTGATACACCAAATGCTGGTGAGGATAGGGAGCAATAGGAATTCCTCGTTCCTTGCTGGTGGGAATGCAAAATTGTTTGGCCCCTTGGGAAGACAGTATGGCAGTTTCTTAAGAGTTAAACTGACCTTTACCATATGATTCAGCAATTGTGCTCTGTGGTATTTACTCAAATGAGATGAAAATTCATGTCTGCACAAAAACCTATACACAGATGTTTTTAGTAGATGTTTATATCATAATTGCCAAAACTTGGAAGCAACCAAGATATCTCTCAATAGATGAATGGATAAAAAAGAAAAGTGGTACATCCAGATAACAGGATGATATTCATTGCTAAAAAGAAATAAGCTCTCAAGACATGAAAAGACATGGAGGGAAATTAAATGCATATTGCTAAGTAAAAGAAGAAGCCAGTCTGAAACGGTTACATATTAATGATTCCAACTATATCATACCTAGAAACAGCAGAACTACAGAGACAGTAATAACGTCAGTGGTTGCCGAGGACTGGGGGAAAGGGGATATGAATAGGCAGAGCATAGAGGATTTATAGGGCAGTGAAACCACTCTATGATACCACGGTGGCACAGGGCACATCATTACACATTTGTCCAAATCTATAGTTTGTACAATACCAAGAGTAAATTCTAATGTAAATTATGAACTTTGGGTGATGTGTCAAACTAGGAATGCAAGTTCATCAACTGTAATAGATCATCTGCTATGGGATGCTGTTAGTAAAAGTTGTGTGTGTAGAGGTAACGGGGTATATGGGAACTCTGTTCTTTCCTCTCACTTTCCTTATGAACGTAAAACTGTTCTAAAAATTAAGTCTACTAAAAAAAAGGCTTTCACAGAATTTAATTGTGCGGTATACACCATGTCATTCAGTTCTAAATATTTAAACATATATATTAGGGTTTCTGTATTAATCTGTTGATTATTTTGAAATATGATTTTAGATTTCATATTCATGGTCTTCTAATCTTTTTTTTAAGGTTTTATTTATTTATTTGAAAGAGAGAGTGAGCAGGAGCAGGGGGAGGGGCAGAGGAAGAGGGAGAAGCAGATTCTCCACTGAGCTGGGAACCTGACACGGGGCTCGATCCCAGGACCCTGGGTCATGACCTGAGCCAAAGGCAGACACTTAACCACCTGACCTACCCAGGTGCCCTAGCTTTCTAATCTTTTTGATGCTGAATTCTAATTTGACTTTTGTGTTTGGAGAATGTTTTCTGTACATCATTAATTATTTGGGGTACAGGTAAGGTTATCTATATACTTATTGACTTAAGCTTATTGAATGCATTATTCAAATCTTTAAAAAAATTCAATTTAAATGAATATCTTTGTACACATCACTCCTCCAATGCATTAAATATATTTGTAGGATAAAGTCTTAGAGGTAGAATCATGAAAGCGTATTCACATTTTAAACATAGATACATATTGCTAAATGGACTTCCTTATAGTTTCATCATTGTTTACTGACATCAGTGTCTGCTCCATCTACTCTCACCACCATAGGGTGTTACTGGTTTTGTTAATAATCACCAATCTGATTTTGAAAAAAAATGCAGGGACACCTGGGTGACTGTTACCAGCATAAATATTATTTGAAAGTTTATCTAAATTTATTATACTTTTGTAAATTGAGTTTTAATTACATGTAATTTTGTAAATTTAGAATATAACACTTTCAACATTATTATTTTTTGTTTCAGTTCCTCTAGTTGAAGATGGCAAACTACTAGAAACTACTAGAAACAAACCTAAACAGTCATTATTCAAGATTCACAAAACTAACAATACACTAAATAGAAATGGTTAAAGTTTCAGATGATGTCTTTGGTGATTTTATAGCATTTATACTTCTGAAGTTATTGAAGGCTAAAAAATCACTAAGAGTTTGGGACACCACATATAAATGTGGAAAACTATAAATTTTCCCTTTGAGAAATGTTTTATTTATATTCCATATGTTCTGATATGTACAAATCTTTGTTTTCTAAATTTTCTACAATTTCAGTTTTATCCCCTCTAGAATTAAGATAATGAGTGTTTTTATTATTAAAGTTCCAAATGTAAGGGTGGTTTTACTCTTAATAATTATTAGAATTATTATACTATGATCAGGAAATTTTGTCTGCATCACTTCTACTTTGTGGAATTTATTGAAGTTGTGACAATAAATGCTTATTTAAAAAAAATCTTTCATGAGCCTTATAAAACAAGGTTCATTTTTTGACTTCTAGGAATAGAATTATACTTTTATTAATTTGTTCTAAGCATTAATTTTTCAGATCTTCTACATCCTTGCTTATTTTTCTTCCATTTGATTTTTCACGGGCTAGAATAAAGGAGCAAAATGTCTTGCTTCTAATATGGTCTTCTTATTGTGTGCTTCCTGTAATTTTTGCTATATAAAACTTGATAGTATATTACTTAATGTAAGATATTTAGACTACAAAATCTTTATTGAGTATTGCATTTTTATCATTAAATTGTTTGCTTGGTTTTGTTGTTGTTGCTGTTAGGCTCATCAATATTTTATTCTGGTCCCTAAGCTTATCTCTCTCATTTTGTCACTAAATTCTATTTTCTTATTACCTTTAATAATTTTCTTAGTGAAGCTTTCTGTGGAAAAATGCCATCTACTTTGTATGACTAAATTATTTGGAATAATATTTTACCTGGGTATAGAATATTAGCCTGAAAGTGTTTTTCCCTCAGCTTCTTATTATTCCATTTTCTTGTGGCATTTCTTAATATCTTCTTAGATAATCTGATTTTCTTTCTGGTAGTTTCAGTATCTGATGATCTGCAATTTCAAAATGACTTATAGAACTTTGGGTTAATTTCATTAATTTTACCCAAAAGTCTGAATGTACTTCTTTATGAGGAATCAAGTTCTTCAATTTAGGGAAAACTTAGTTATTCTGTGTGTGTGTGTGTGTGTGTGCATGTGCACGTGCGTGTGTGTGTGTGTGTGTGTTTCCTTCTGTTAATGCTTATATTCTCTCATGTAATTTCTTTAAGTATCTGTTGTGGCCTTCCAACATAGATCTTAACTACTCTTTCTTTTTTATTTCTATTTTCTTTTTCTATGATGTTTCTGAGTAAACTATATAGTATTATTTTCCAATTTGTTTTCTCTGTGCCCAGCCTAGAGTTTATTTAAAGTTCCATGCTGGTATATTCATTCTCAAGTCTAGTAAGCATCATTTTCCAACATTTTCTGTTACAATTATTCTGCTCATCATGTTTATATCAATATATCATATATATATATGTATGCATATATATTCTTGTTCACTTTAGGGAATTTCTTTTCTATTTTTTTTTCACTTTAAGGATTTCAAACATACTTATTTTAATTCTTTTTTTTTAGATCTGTCATTTAAACATCTCATTTTCATTTAATCTTGAGTAAGTTCATTTTGATGGCTGGTTTTACTAGAGATGGTTTTCTTCATGGATTTTAGAAATTTCTTTTCAATCTCATCTTGGATAGGAATTTTCAATTTCCTCTCTGACTTTATGTGTTTCTTATCACTATGTACAGGTATTGCTGCTTCTAGTTCAGCCCACTCCATCACTGCCCCCACTCTTGGTTCAAAAATACATCTTGTATTTGTCTTTTTATCACTTTCAGTCCCTAAGTTATCCAGAGGCTTGGCTTGGTTGTCATGACTGTGTCCTCCTATCTTTCTAGGCACACAACTTCATTTAACTAACCATCCTAGGAAGCAACTAGCAGTAATTTTTCCCCCTCTTTTCAAAAGCAAAGGGGTCCCATTCCAGTTTCTGATTTTCAGCAGTGAGCCTGGCTCCAGTCCCCAACTTCATGTGGGACAGCTTTACTTCCCATTCAACCTAAGATCTGAACACCTGTTCATCTCTACTGGCCTCCAAATCCAATCCAATCAGACATCCAGATTCAACCCAGCTCACCATTTGTTATTCTATTTTATTTCAATTCATCAGAGATATATTTTGTCAATATGACAATATCTCTCTCATTTTCTCCTGTTATAGTTTATCATCATTGTTATCTGTTTTTAACAGAGAGAAAGGATTCAAAGTGTGAATTTAAAATTACATCTTTATGAATTTTTTCGTAAGACTTCTTAATGACATTAGAGTAGTTCATTGCGTGAATGCACTATAACTATTAAGTAGTTCCCCTTTTATTTATTTAATTTATTTATTTATTTGAGAGAGAGCGTGAGAGAGTATACAAGAAGGGTGAGGATCAGAGGGAGTAGCAGACTTCGTGCTGAGTGGGGAGCCCCACATGGGACTCGATCCTGAGACCTGATCCTGGGGCTCCAAGATCATGACCTGAGCGGAAGGCAGATGCTTAACTGACTGAGCCACCCAGGAGCCCTATTCCTGTTGGCCTTTATGTGAATTTCTCGAAGTGAAAAGTTTGGGCCAAATTTATATTCTTACCAACAGCTGGAGGGCCTATTTTCCCCATAATCTTGCCATCATTGTATAATATCAAATATTTATTTTCTTTTGTCCAATATGAAGAATGCATCTCTGGGATTCTTTTCCATGAGAGGTGGACATGAAATTTCTTCCCCTGATTCCTCAACAGTAATATAACTGCAACTTGTTGGTCTGGGTGTGAGGGATCAGATATGAGAGAGTATACTGCTTTGTCAAAGATAGGTCCTTTGAAATTAGAAGCTTTTATTTATTTATTTATTTATTTATTTAATTTATGAGCTCTTAAATATTAATGAGTGTATCATACTTTTAATTTAGCTCACATTATCTTCTTTATAGGAATAAAGTAACTTATTAATGTGCCTAGACTTTTACTCTAATACATGGCAATTAATGTATAAAAGAAAGGCCACTGTAACCACCAAATGTAAACTGATTACCCTGAAAAATTTATTTATTTATTTATTTTTTTTTTTTTTAAGATTTTATTTATTTATTTGACAGAGATAGAGACAGCCGGCGAGAGAGGGAACACAAGCAGGGGGAGTGGGAGAGGAAGAAGCAGGCTCCTAGCAGAGGAGCCTGATGTGGGGCTCGATCCCATAGCGCCGGGATCACGCCCTGAGCCAAAGGCAGACGCTTAACCGCTATGCCACCCAGGCGCCCCTACCCTGAAAAATTTAAATGTTTAAGCTAGCAATTGGAAGTCTTAAAAAAATAAATACAAACCCTGAATTCAGCATCTAGGGTAATTTGAAGGTCTTTTAACTTGTAAGGCTACTATTTTAAACTGATAAGAACAAATACTACACTTGATCTTAGCCAAAAGGCCGAGAACTGATTAGGCTACTAATTTAATTAAAGGAAATTTAAAAATATCAAAAACATTATAGACATGTACATATATTTAACCATATATATATATATAATGGATCTATTTAATATCTGCAATATTCATAAATATGCATATGTAATTATGAGTTATAACTCCTCAAATAGTTTGATACATTGTGGTTACTATACTTATGCCACAGACTAAATCAGAATCAGATTGATGGTTAAATTCTTACCTTTCACATTTTGCTTGTATTTTTTATTTTATTTTTATTTGTGTGCGTGTGAGAGAGCACTTATGTTCTACTCTTTTAGCAAATTTCAGTTATACAATACAGTATTATCAACTATTATCATGTTATACTGTATTTCCCTCTGATAATGCAACATAAATTTTATTTCAGTTCTGCTTTTTTACATTAAAGTTTGGTTTACATGGTGACTATCTGATACATACATGTGATGTTTCATTAAAAACACTATTAAATGGATAATCCAAATCCCAAGTCAACACACATAAAATTGTCTCTCAGAATCCAATTCTCCAAAGATATCCAATGTATGGAATCAAAATACACCACCCTCCAAATATGCTACTTTTACATAAGGATTATTTTGAGCTGAAAGCATTTGAAGTTCAACAGATGTAGAAAGAAGCCTTCTATAGCTTCCCTTATCTGACTATAAGCATGAGAAATGAGGACTGCCATAAATCCTTTTTTAGGGAAGTTTTATAGCAATGGACAAAATAGAAAATCAGTGCCACTATGGACTTGCACACATTTTATTAACTAGCCTTTATCTTCCATTAGTTCCTCCATCTATTTACCTAACTACAACTTGCTACCCCTGTAAACTCAAAGTCCTTTTCCTTTCTTTTGTCACTGTTCCACAAATTTACTATTGTTTGCTAAGTTTCTATATAAGTCGAAATTCCGACCACCCCCTGAAGTGGTTGGAAACTCATCACTGAGTTTTCCTATGTGCATGTGTGGTGTATGCATATATAAACTTTCTTTCTTTTTCTTATTAATCTATCTGTTGTCTGTCTAATTTAAAGGGCCCCAGCCAATGAATCTGATGTGGTATAGAAAAAGGTTTTTCTTCATTACATTATTATTTAACATGTTATTCATCTATTAAATTTCAATCAATACAGTATGTTCCAAAAATATAATTTCTAAATTTAAAGTCACTTTTTTTAACCAATAACCCCAAACCAAGACAATGTAACAACTAAAAACAGTCACATAATTGTAAAAAATATTGTTGGAAAAGTAACCATTTTGAAAACACAACTCCCTCATTAAGAATGAGCCTCAGGAGTACTTATTTCTCTATGCCCATGTTAGCTTATATTTATCTCTTTATTTCTTAGTCGAATGCTTAATTGTAACCAGGAAGTGTGTCCAAATAAAGAAACACATTTTCTTTTTATATCTTTAGATGGTTTATTATGTCAGGTAGAACCTAATCTATGTAGAAAAACAAAATGGAACAGTCATAATAATAGAATAACACCATTAAACAAAAGCCTCAGTGACTTTCAAAACAATTCAAAAGTTTGAATGACAGTCATCACTTTTATCTTAATGAAATCTAGCGACAGCACAATTGCATTTAGGAATCTACTGTACTTGAAAATAAATGTATATAATTCTGCCTTTCCATTCTATTCATCTTCATGAAATTTTAGGGTGAGGATTTATCTGTGGAAAGAGGAATGCTATCTGTGGGTTAAGCACACTTAATCTCTTTCTGGAGTCTGAAATTGCAGACTCTGAATCCAGATTGCATGGTTTCAAATCTCAATTCTGTCATTGATTTTTTTAACTTGAGCATGTTAAAAACTCTTCTGGGCTTCAGTTTTTTCACTGTGAATTGGGATGATGAAATGAGTTCATGGCTAAAACATTCTTTAGCACTGTGCTGGGCCCATAGACAGTTCTCCATAAATGTTAGCTAGTATCATCATCGCATATAGAATGTGAGCAAACTTACTAGAAACACAAGAACTCTTCTTACGCATATGAGATATACACTGGGGATGAGCCAAAAGGATTCTAGCTCCAGGAAAGCCCAGGTTAGAAGCTGAACCAAGGTACTGCTTACCTGTACTTCGACAGGAAAATTTGGTTTTGTGATCACACAGCCGTAACGTCCCATTGCAGCCTTTTTCATCACTACCATCTTCACAATCTTTTTCCCCATCACAGCGCCACAGATCAGGAATGCAATTTCCATCAGGATGGCACTGAAATTCATCCCCATTACATCCAGCAGGAGAATGAATCTCTTAAATTGAAATGAGGGAGGGAGAGGCAGAGGGGGAAAGATAGGAGAGAAATTATTATTTTACTTGATAATTTTTTCACTTTTTTTTCTTCTCAGGCATTGGTATGCTGCCAGAGAGAATATACTTTCACTTTAGTTGTTTAATAGCTGTAATATTCTCTATTTGCAAATTCATTTTAGAAACGTTAATGATTAGGGGAAATGATGTCTCTTTCCTCCCACAGAATTCCTAAAAGTGCCACATACATTAGGAAAAAGAAAGATATGTAGATATTCTGTTGTGATGTGTATTAAAAACTCAAGAATGAGATCATTAAAGTGCTTTTCACTATGGCATATAAAAGAGATTTCACACTCTACACTAAATGTTAAGACTTTGGTTGGTCTTTTGATATTTCTTTAGACAACTTCTTTCAAAAATCCTAAGTACTTTCTGATTAATGATATCTTTGAAGAATAATCTCCAAATTTTGAAAAAAAAAACAAAAAACTCCAGATAATAAACAAATTTTTTAGGACATAAGATTTCAATTCTAGAATGAGAACAGACACACATAAGAATTTAATGAGGTACTACACATTCAAGTTCAACTTATAAATTAATAATTCATACAGTTTCCAGCTAATGGTATTTTTCAAAACCTGTTGACTAAAAACATAAGTTAAATTCTACAGGTAAGCATAAGCAAGAATAAGGAAACATAAATGTTGGGGATATGGATGCTTTACAATGTAACAATTGAATATGACTATCATTAACACTATTTTAAATTTTTATTAATATCTAATATGAAATATCATATTTATCAGTATCTTCAAATTCTGTTATAAAATAGATTTTAGTATGTATTTTTCTAAATTGAAGTTTTACTGTAATAAACTTGTTGCATATTTCATACAGGTATATCAGCAATTTTTCTACATTGCATCTAGAATAGCAATTAATCTATATCACTATGATAAATTTGAAACAGTTTCAGGTGAGTTACCCATTACTTAAAGCTGGTTTGGTAGGAATCATGTGGTCATGAGTTATGATTAAATTCACTTGAGGCCAAAGCTAACAATATCATTTATATCACCAAGGCAGTTACTTAATCTTTTTAGACCCCTAGAAAGTGTTCTCTCTGACAAATAAATAAAATCTAAAATAAATAAATAAACAAACAAACAAACAAAATGCTTGCTTCCACTCACACAGTCAACAAAGATGGTAGAGTCTGTGCACATTCAGAAGATATATGGAAGGTGATCTAGCAAACTCCCACCTTATTTAATTTGTTATCTGTGGAGTGTACTATTTAGCAGTACGCCTAACTACTACTATAGTGGTAAAGAATGCTGGGACAGATCTATAAATAAGATATTGTGAAGTCTTCAAACCTGGATTCTTTTTAAAGGTGATTTGAGAATCCTGTGATTTCAATATTCAAGAAGAGCAAAGGAGACAAATCAAATGCAGTTCTAAGACCCAGTCAGCTCTTAAAGTGATTCTATGGTGAGCGGGCCACCAGTGATGCAGCAGTGAAATGGCCTTTGTTCTTTTACTTACTACTTAAACTTCCTTGAAAACAAAACACAAAATTTGGCTCAGCTGAATTTTATAACCTGTAGTATGAGCTCAGCCGATAATGTATAAAAGTTATATTTCAGGTAATTGTCACTCAGTGATTCCAAATACTTAATAATGGAAGGTATAGTCTATTGATTTTTCTACATTCTGTAAAATAAGAGTTGAAGACTGGCAGCTCATATATTGAATCTGTCCCTCCCTATGTTTAATTTGGCACACATACTATTGACCTCTTAAAATCTGAAGATTTCCTATAAAAATATCTAGATTTTCCAGTTCCTTGAAAAGTAAGATTCTTGGGCTACCATCCTTGCAAGGTAACAACTGCTACCTGCTTTGTATGAGGCATTATAATACATATATTAACATAAGTATATGTATATATAGAATATAAATAAAACATTATATATATTATCACCTTTCTATTATAATGAAGAGATGGAGATACTCATTTTTATTGTATTTTCCCTATTGGATTTTTTTTTCCTTGGTGGAGGGGATAGTAGGGCAACTGCAAACTATATTTGCTTTTGTTTTCGAATCAATCTCTGAAAAGCTGTAGGGAAAATTTGGTTTCACTCTTGCTTCAATATTAGTACTAATTTTACTCTCTTGTTCAAATTAGCATTCCTTCTTTATAAGTCCAGCTTATGGATATTCATGAATAATCCTAAAATTCATCATGCTTCTCTCTTTGCAGTAGCTTCATAGAATTTAGAGCCAACTTTATGAATCATTTTTTCATATATGAATTTATTTGGCTCAATCTTACCCTCAGATTTATTTACATTGCTAATCTTTTTTTCTGCCTGTTTAAAAAAGTCCTTCTTCTTTATAATATTTTATCTTTCCAGGTTATCATTTAGATTATTTCTGGAAATAATCAGCATGCTAAGTAAAGAAACAGGATAGTGACATGTAAGGAAATTTTGAGAAGAAATAACATATTTTACATTTAAACGTACCTAATTGAGGAAACATTTTATTAGCTTAAATAAAATTAAATGGTATAAACCAAATTCTACACTATATTTCTATTCCTCTCCCCATCTTTTATTTCTTCAGGTACTATGTTGCCTCAAAAATGTAAATAATAATGAAAGGAATTCTATACTTAACTAATTATTGTAAAAATAATGTTTTGACTCTTAAATGTATTTTGGATTTGGTTTCAAAGACCTAGTTCTTTAAAGTCATGTTAAATCATTAACTCAATGACCTAATGGGAAATCCTCAAGATTTATGTAAACTCAGAAATCTAGATAGACTAACCTGATTCAAAAAAGAGACTTGCAAGAGGTAAATTGCTGCTTCGGGTAAAGGGATTGTCTGTGATTCAGCAGTATGGCAACTTTACATATAGAATCCTAGCCTTTAGCTCAGTGTTATTTACAGCTGGAAATAAGTTGTGGTTACACAAATCAAGGTGGCATCAATAAAAGGAAGAGTATGCTGTTATTGTTTGAGGGTTTTTTTAAAATTCCATTTGCATTTTCTTTGCTTCACTTGGTATTGTTTGGTTTGTCTATTTGTATTTCATAAGTGAATCTACTCATTTGTTTTCTTATTCTAAATAAACATTTATCTTACAAATCTAAATACAAATGTGATATTTCCCTGAAGCTTTTCTTTTCTTCTTCCTAAACTACTCTTGTCTAAACCTCTAAGGGTGGGTATACTATCTATTAATTGACACCACAAACAACCAGATCATAATAAGTTTAAAATGATAGTATAGTCTGGAGAAGGAAATACAATACACCATTATGAATATTCAAATCTAAATGATGAAACAATTCTTTTAATAATGCTTACATACATGTCACTAATGTATACCTCCTGGTCCTGGTTATATTATTCCCCCAAACCTGGATTCCCCTACTGTTTATACTTTATCTATTAATGACTATAATTTTATTTAAGACTCAATTAAAAAAAATTCTATAGGATCGTGTCTCTTATTCTGGTGTCTGCAGATTCAGGAGATTCATGGATAAGCTTTAGAGATTTATAAGACCCCAGATTTTGCATGCTACTTTACGTTGTTATACATCTTTGCCCTCTGTGGAAGGGATTCAGAGTTTTGTGTTTTTTTGTTGTTTTTTTGTTTTTTAAAGATTTATTTATTTATTTATTCGACAGAGACAGAGACAGCCAGCGAGAGAGGGAACACAAGCAGGGAGAGTGGGAGAGGAAGAAGCAGGCTCATAGCGGAGGAGCCTGATGTGGGGCTCGATCCCATAACACCGGGATCACGCTCTGAGCCAAAGGCAGACGCTTAACGACTGCGCCACCCAGGTGCCCCCAGAGCTTTTTTTTGACTCACAGAGAACTCCAAGGAGAATGCCAAGACCAATTTCACACTTTCTTGTTTTTATTTTTAATTCCCATTCCATACACCTTGGATGTAAATAGTAGTTTATATGGCATTTGATTTTGTTTGTGCTTCAAATTCATCACATTAGAATGGATTAAAACTCAGTGAAAAAAGGATCGCTCATCTGTTCCTTTTGATTTTGATTAAAAATAAACAAAACTGCTTATTGAAAGCACCCCATTTCACAGAAACAAAAACCACAAATCAATATGTCTGTATTTATACAGATGATGATCAGCAGAGATGATATTTGAGACCACATAATTAAACCTAGAGCCTGCTTTCTTTACCACTGTACCTTTTCTACCTTTCTACAAGTCTTCTCTCATGTAGAACTTAAGAATGAAAAAACAAAAAAGAAATAATCAGCTCATATATTAATCATGAAGTAACGATAAACTCATTTATCTTTTATGTTTTGAGTACTGTTCTTCAGTGTATTTCTTTTAGAATAAAGTGTAATATTTATTTTATTCTGTTGCAAAGTCATGGTAAAATTTGGTCTTTTATGAAAATGAAAGCACTATGGATTCTTATGACAGAGGAAAAGAAAAGAGTTCTGTTCATGATTAAGAGTCAGGCGGGGGCAGGGGGAGAAGTAGAATGGGACAAAAGATAATCTGAACAAAGTCAGCAGCATTCATAAAATTCTGTGTAGTGTATGATGGAGAAGGGGGGGTGAAACTAGATGGGTGGGCAAGGCCTGACCTTGAATGGCCCTGTATGCTTTGCTAAATGGTTTGGATTTAAGCCTGAGAGCTACTGGGAGTCACAGAAAGACCTTCCTCTAGATTCTGATAATGCTCAGATACACAGTATTTATAGATCATGTGGGAAGCATCTAGACAATAAATAGAAAAAGAAAAAAATCTTAGATTATTTAAATTTAAAAGGATATATATACATAAATATGTATATATATATATATATATATGCTTCTATTTCATTAGCTCAAACACTCAAAGTTTATACTAAAGTCAAGTAGACTATTAAAACACACACACACACACACACATACACATTTTTATATTCCTTCCCTTTCCATGTCTCATCCAATTCCCTCCCATAAATTAAAAATACCCCAAACCTATTTTTCAATGTCTGTTAAGTTTGGGTGTGTGTTGATGTTTAGAAATGCTGTCCTCTGCCAGAAAACACAGAAAAAAAAATTGTGGAGTTTTATTTCCTCCTAAACTCTTGCCAAATGAAATCTGCTTCTGTTAACAGTTGTTGATTTTCCCAGGGATGGAGAGCTGCCTTCCTCCGCGGAGCCTGTGATGACCACTCCAACCTGAGATGCAGGCCCGTGTGGTTCCCCAGAGCCCCAGTTGTTTAAGCTTCGGGCCTTGGCACACAATCCATCTTCGTAATATGGCTTGTCCCAGTGGAGTGTTAAAATGATGACTACGTTTATATGTATATGCTCATGCTGTTTTACTGTTCTGTTTTCATGTTGCTGATGCTGGTTATATTTTTAACTAATGCAATTTTATTGTATTTTTGCCCTGAAGCTATTTAAACCAAGCATACAATTTGGAGAATCTAATAAATAAATAAATGCAGAGCCCTGAAGGAAATGTGGCAACCAATGGTGGAATTTATCCCAATATTTAAATGAATTCACTGTGACTAAATACTTGCAGTTAGAAGACTAGCCAAGTGTACAGAGACATAAAGGAATTTTTCCTCCAAAATTTAAAAAAAAATGAAAATCAGGATTGAAAAAAATTTACCATTTTTTTTGTTTTTGGTTTTTTGGGGTTTTTTTTAGTCAGAATATATTTTTGGCTTATAAGAAATGTTAAAGCGCCCTTGAGAAAATAACTAATAATGGTGTTGCGAATATAATGAATTATTTAAATTGTATCCCATCTGGGTAGGAAAAAAACGACTTTTTTATTGTTTTAATGGAGTTTATACATTAACTTGTCATTCACTGTAAAATGCTTTGAAAAGTAAAAAGCACTATGCATTGCATATGCATACAGCTTCCTGCATTACCTGTAATCACCATGTGTCAGTCCCTGCTCAGTTCCTAGCTTGAATCACTATGCATTAATAATTCCTGTACTTAAGGCAGCTGTTTGCTCCAGATTCCTAGATATTCTTCACTTGCCTGAAACCACTGAGAACCGGTTTGGCAGTATATCAATAGTTTCATTTCCTTTACCAACAGGGTGTGGACTTAACCTTGGCCTTTCTGCTTCGAGAGACCCTTAACAACCCATTAGGAGGATAGGCTATCCTTGATTTCTGTACATCCTTAGGGGAGGGCTGCTAAACCTGCCTCCCAGCCTGTCTAGAGCCTGTGTTGGGGTTGACGGGATGCACTGTTCTGATCTTCTCCATGTTACACGGGATGGATTCCCCAGGGACTGTTGCTTGTGTGATGGCACTATCTCTGCTGTGAACTAATAACGGAGTCAAGCCCAGGGCCTTGCCTCTTCAACTTGTCTTCATCTCACTGGACCTTGAAGATGACCGGCATGTCATCTGTGTTTACAGATGCTATATCATTTGGTTATTAATCTGACGGCCCCTTACTCCCTCCCACCCCAACACATTTTCAGGGCATGGTTTTTGTGTTTTACTTACATTCCTAAAAACACTTACCTTTGCATGTAGCCCTCACTGGAGGTTATCCTGATAAGGAGTTGGATGGAACTATCAAAACCGTTTATTAGTACATGCAATTTAATGGGAACTTTAATAACAAATAAGAGACCTTATTTCAAATCTTTAATGTTTACTGTAAGGGTCAATTAGAAAAGTGGAAGAAAAAGAAAAAAAAAAAGAAGAGTTGAAGAGAAGGAAATGGGAAAGAATGTGTGATACCTAAGGATAAATTCAATTATTGTAATACTAAAATGATTTTAGTGTTGAAAATGCATAGATATACAGACACAAAAAATATATTGAAGCAAGATTTCAATGCACAACACTAAATATCCCCCAGTAATGTAATATATAGAAGTGAAATTTATGTAAAACAAACAAAACATTGTTTTTAGTTCATTAAAATTAAGTTTTGGGGTGCCTGGGTGGCTCAGTCAGTTAAGCATCTCAGGTCATGCGTGATCTCAGGGATGTGGGATCAAGCCCTGCATTGGACTCCGCACTGGATGTAGAGTCTGCTTAAGATTCTCTCTCTCCCTTTCCCTTTGCCCCTCCCTACTTTTCTCTCTCTCTGAAATAATAATTAATAATAATAATAAAATTAAATTAAGTTTTGATATTTGGAACTCTACCATGAGCATTCTATTTAGAATTTAATATATCATGGGAATGATGAACTTCTGTATTATTTAAATATTAGCGTACAGAATGTATTAATCTGCTGAATTGGCTGTGTAATTGAGAAATCTATTTTTCCATTTACTGTTCAAATTAGCCAATCACCTTAATAGCTATGTTAGATACCAACTATTAACTAAAACAGGTTGCAATACAGATATTTTTATTTGGAGTTTACTTCTTGGCCTAGCAATATGCTTAGCTCACAACAGGTATCAAATATTAACTGGAAAAAAATTAAAATATTACATTATTTAATTTGATATTTTAAAATAATGTGGAACATTCTTATGTAGAAAGAATGTGTATAAGCATATATATACACAAGGCATATGTTTGAGGAAAGGTCACAGAATATTATTTAGAAATTATTAATGGCTTATCTTTTCTTTTTTTGGCCTTTTTTTCCTCCTCATTATTTTTTGGCTTTGTCTTATAAGATTGAGTCTATGGAATGGGCAAAAATGATTATTTAAGATTATAGCTCCTTTAGAGTGTGTCTCCACTTGTGTTTTATTTTTTTATTTTTTATTTTTTTTTAAAGATTTTATTATTTATTCGACAGAGATAGAGACAGCCAGCGAGAGAGGGAACACAAGCAGGGGGAGAGGGAGAGGAAGAAGCAGGCTCATAGCAGAGGAGCCTGACGTGGGGCTCGATCCCATAACGCCGGGATCACGCCCTGAGCCGAAGGCAGACGCCCAACCGCTGTGCCACCCAGGCGCCCCCACTTGTGTTTTAAATAATGGGTCAGCAAGCTATGACCTGCAGACCAATTCTGGTCCACTACCTATTATCATAAATAAAGTTTTATTGGAACACAGTCATAATCATTTGTAGACATATATTCTATGGCTTCTTTTTTCCAGAACAGTGGAGTTGGGTAGTTGCAATAGGCAAAATCTAAAATATTTACTATCCGTCCTTTTACAGAAAATATTTGCCAACTCCTGCTCTTTTTTTTTTAAAGATTTTATTTATTTATTTGACAGAGAGAGAGACAGCCAGTGAGAGAGGGAACACAGGCAGGGGGAGTGAGAGAAACAGGCTCCCAGCAGAGGAGCCTGATATGGGGCTTGATCCCAGGACTCTGGGATCACACCCTGAGCCAAAGGCAGGCACTTAACGACTGAGCCACCCAGGCACACCCTGCCAACTCCTGTTCTAAAATGGGGTAAATTCTGGTTATGACTGATAGAACATCCCATTTATATCAACAATAACAACATGCTGTGCCAAAAGATTCTGATACCAGTGAATATTCTGTGCCAGGAAGGTCACAGCAATTTAAGTGGATGCTCTTATGCACCAAAGTTATTTGTGGGAAGATTTTAGGTGCAAATAATAACAACTAATTTTCCTTGAGAGGCCCGTGTATACACAAATACCGACCTAAAACCAAAATAAATTTCCTAACAAAAAGTGAAAAAATCTGGTCATTACATTGCAGGAATATAATATGTTAAGCGCACATTCAGTAGATGCTTCACATAAATAAAGAAACAAAGGCTCACAGTTTAAACACATTCTGAAAGAATCTAACTACCAACTATTTCTACAGGAAAAAGGCAAAGTTCTATTCTATTGTTTATTTCTTCACTCACAAAAGCATGACACTACTCAATTACTGAGAGGTGAATTAATTATTTTGTAGATCATCCATGCCCCTTGTCTCTTTTCTGCTTTTTTGTTTTGTTTTGTTTTTTAATTTGTCTATTTTCTGCTGAATGCCTGAAGTCCTACCATTTCACTGATCATTACCCACAACAGGAGAATACGGAAGCAGAATTTAAGACTATGGAAATTAATTCATTCTTGCCCTTATTTTTCAGTTCTATTAAAAGAAGAGGAAACAGGATGAGATTCTTCATTAAAATTACGTCTTTTTGTTACCTATTGACTTTTGTTATTAATTATATCTTTTAAAAAACAAGAGATGTTCCTCTGCTTAGTGTCAAGATGCATAATTATTGTCTTAATACAAGAGCTAAATTTATCTAAGAATAAGTGTAGATCTATTATTAATTTTCTGTATAGTTAAGATGAAGATAATTGACTTCTTTCTGCCTATTTTTATGAACCTTTTTAATATTTCATTTTTAAAATTATACTTATCTGATTCCCTTTAATTGTCATGATAATCACAGATAAGCTAGAAGCATTATGGATTCTCAAAACAGGCTTTGTTATTAATTGATTCAAAAGCCTTGAGTCTTTGTTGCTCTTGATGTAAAAGTTGTTTGCAGTATTGAGGTTAAAATGACCTTTAAAGAGCTATTTTGTCCAGGAAAACAAAAAGAGGTTTCCTATGGATAAAATCCATTAATAATTAACATTGTTTTGATATCTCAGTGTTAACATTTCCTGAGGAAAATAAATCAATCTGTGAGAGAATAAAGTTAAGCCAGACAATTTGTATCTCATTGAAAGTAGATATTATACCTCTCTAAAAGTAGATGAAGTTTAAATTTGCTTTTAATTGTATTTTATCAAAAAACAATCCATATTTTCATTAAAGGAGAATAATTAAAAATCATTAGAAGAGAAGATCATATGATTTTGTTGAGTATATAATTTGCTAATTTCCTCAAATTCAAAGATAGTGTTTTATTCTTAATACAATTCAGTGATTGAGATATAATAGCAGTTATTTTGATCGTGTGTTTTAGTAAAAATTAGTTGAAAGCACTTCAGAATATTTTCATAAAAGAAAAACAGATGATTGAGTCTGATTGTGTATAGTATTTATTGGTATCTTGTTTTCTATGTTGTTAGGATTAAACTTTGCTGCTAAAAACATGATGGGTAGAGCTGAGATGGAGTCCAGAAGTCAAGAGAGAGTAGTTTTAATTTCTATTCTCTCCATGCTTAAATGTGTAACCTAAGTCATCAGCCACAAACCAAGTTTTGATAACTGCACTGCTCTGGGTGGATTCAATGTCCCTAGGTAGGATATTATTCTTTTTTGGTTGGCCATACTGTCTGACTTTCCTGGATTTTCCACAAAGAATTTAACATAATCATTTAAATCCAAAACCTCTCCTGAAAATGTCTTTGTGGCTAAAAGTTTCCAGTCTCAAATCTCTAACACAGAACATGATCAGCTCTTTCCAGGAAGCAGCATGTTTTTGTTATTGTTATATACTCGTAAGAATACTTTTACCTAAATGAGCCCTTTTCCTCACCTGCATGATAAAGTAACGGAACTAAATGATCTTTCATTTTCTCGCAGCTTTCTAAATTTTCAAAGTCTGTGAGGTGAAACTTTTATGGCAGACTAACAGATTCTTTGGGTGACTGAAGAAATTGTCTTTGTGGGAATGTCCACAGCTATTGTAATGACAAAGTTTCAGAATCTACTTTATCAAGGAGAGTTGTAGGAGTGAAAGAACAGAAACAAACAAACAAAAAAAGAGACAGATTTACTGTGGTTATTTAAAATAATGTTCCAGGTTCCTTATAGTGCCCTTTGAGAAATTTCATTACAATGAACTGCAATAAATAGAAAGTTCTTTCTTTTTTCTTGAAGAACAATGAGAACGCAATTGAGAAAAATATAGTAATTATTTAGAGATCATATAAATGTTATACATTAAGAGTTAGGGAAAAGGGGAAGGGGTGAATTATATTCCATTGTTACGGAAGCAGGGAGCTGGATAGAACAATACAGAACAGAAAATCTTTGCTTGAAACTCCAGCTGTGTAATCCCAGGAAAGTAATTTAGCCTCTCTGAGTAACCCTTATTGTGAGGATTAAATAAATAACAAATGTAAAATGCCTGGCAATTAGTGGGTTGCCAACATATGCTAACTCCTCTTCCCCACTAAATTATTACTAATGGAATCTTCTCACTGGCATGTACTGTTAAATAATAGATATAAGAAAAATTATGCTTTTCCTATCTTTTTGGAATTTACTATCTATTGGACAGAAAGGATGTAAACAAAAATAAATAAACAGTAATAAAAGATAAGGGAGATGTCCTAACTTTTTTATTTTATTGAATCCTGGACTGAAAGTGGAAATATTTATTGGATAAATGAAAGTGATTACACTTTATTAAGGAGATGTACATGAATAGATAGTATACCTAGTCTCAAAAATCATCATGAAAATAAATTCCAGGATCTGGGCATAAGTCAAAGAAACAGAAAAAAAGTTACTAGATATATAATACAAAACAAATAAGGGTTGGATTCTGAGGGTGTAATCACATTTTGTGTCCAAGAAATAAACTCTTTCGGGGCGCCTGGGTGGCACAGCGGTTAAGCTTCTGCCTTTGGCTCAGGGTGTGATCCCGGCGTTATGGGATCGAGCCCTGCATCAGGCTCCTCCGCTATGAGCCTGCTTTTTCCTCTCCCACTCCCCCTGTTTGTGTTCCCTCTCTCGCTGGCTGTCTCTATCTCTGTCGAATAAATAAATAAAATCTTTAAAAATAAATAAATAAACTCTTTCACTCAATAATTTACTGAGCATTAGCTGTGTATCAGAAATTATACTTGAAATTATTCTAGCTTCCTTCTTATATCTGTGAACAGGAAAGTAGTAGGTGAATGAACGAATGAATGAATGAGGACAAAGCCCAAAAGAAAAACGAAAGTTTCCAAAGCAGAAGCAAAGTTAAACATAAAAGCATAAGAATATGACCATGTGTAGGAATACATATTAATAACGTTATACACTTAACTGCCTAATGGAATCGGGAACTTGTTAACGTTTATTCATAATATATCAAAATTGAAGGTCAACACATTCTTAATTTTAAATTTGCATTTAATTTGTATTTGTGATGTAAATAAAAGATCACATATGTTCTATCATCACCAGCTCATTTACTTAGTGCAGCTGGCAGTAAATATTCCCTTTTTAGACAGACAAACAGAAGGCATTTAAGAACAATGACCATAAATCAGGGTCAGATGACCCTTCAAAGTAAAGAAAAATCCAAATATTTGAGGGATATTTAAGTTGCATTTAGGAGAAATTGCAAAATTTAGACAAAATCAATTCTAGAGAAGCCTGTTCCATTATCCATCGAGTCTGTGCTGAAATTATTGGGTATAAATTTTTACAACAATTTCTGAATGGAAATTGACCTAAGGAATAGCTGTCTAAAGATACTAAAAAAAATAAATAAAATAAAATAAAAAATTATGTGTTTGCTTCAGAAATGCCTTATTCCTTGGGAGAAATATAGTTCAGGCTATTCTCCAAAGAGTAGAAGAATGAAAGTATACAAAATTCAAATGAATTAAACTGTTAACAATAAGATAAGATTAATTCTATATATTTGTTATTTTATAGATTCATATGTCAGAGTCTCCTTTTTTTCTTTCTCTCTCTCTCTTTCTTTCTTCTTTCTTTCTTTCTTTCTTTTTCTTTCTTTCTTTCTTTCTTTCTTTCTTTCTTTCTTTCTTTCTTTTTCTTTCTTCTTCTTTCTTTCTTTCTTTTTCGTTCTAGTCAGAGAGTTAAAGATTTGTAAGCAAAGACTGAAGTCTCATTTTAACTCTACTCTTGATGTTCTCACAGGTAAAACCATCTTTTTACAAAACCTTTCAGTACTTAATAAATGACCAAGCTTAAGGCTCTAGACAGTGTTGCCTCAAACTAAATTCCTTGAGGGTCACTTTTTTTTTCCATTTGTAAAATCTGTTCACCTAGTAACTTTACAAAACGGTCACTACAGAAACATGTGCCAACCCAAGTAATCAGAACCAAAAAGAAACCAGAGCTAAATTAGTGATACACAGGCAATGATGCAAAGGAAGGAATCATTGTGCCGTGGATTGTCTTTCTGTTCCCCTCTTGCTTGTAGACTCTGTGTGTGCACTGCTTTCTAAAGATACTGCATCTTGTTTGCTTAGTAAGGGAGCTTGTGAGATAAAAGACCATCACAACATTAGGAGGAAGGAGATGAATATAAAATAATCTAGAAGGGGACTAGCAATTGATACTTTCCTCATATATTAATCATACTAATGATGAAAAAATGATCATTGCTATAGAAACTCTTTTTTGAAAGTGGTTTCAGAGAGAATATGAATTGAACTTAAATTCAGGAATATTCTAAAATGGGGATAATATATGGAATGTTCCATTTCCTGGTTTCTTCTTCTCCCTTACTATTAAAAGTTAACTCAAGAGTATTTTTGCCCTTTTGAAAACAATTTGAGTTGAGAGAAACTACACCATATGCTCTTTTAACCCATGCAAAGTGCTGGGTGTACAGCAAAGTGCTGAGCAATTATATGGTGGATTTGATCAGTTTTGACAGCCTGTCTTGAAACCCAAGCCAGAATCCCCTGCTCTTTCTTTCACAGCAGGTTTTGAGACTAAATTATATGACTAATTGCATCAAATTTCTACTTTACTTTGGCGATGGCCTTACAAAACCTGCATGTGCAAAATGACTTCCCTCATCAGCTTTAACAATTCTATCTGTCATGATTATTTTACAACTTCTGTATCAGAATACATAAAATAATGATGGATAAAAGTATTTGAACACCCTCTGAAACACTCTGAATTGTCTTCTACCAAAGTCATCCTAGAATGTTCCCTTTCTTCAATTCCTGCAACTTGTATTCACCAAATAGAGTATTTGATTAGGGGATTTATCTCCTGATAAATATAAATTAGTTCAGGAAGTTCTCCTCATTCTTTGCTTGAAACATGTCCAAGAATCATGTATATTATCTGCATCATTTCCTTAGTATATATAATACCATAATCATATAAGAAATGCATGGTATTCACACTGACAGTATATCCTTTACAGTAATGTATTTATGAAATTGAGGTACTCTAAAGGTGAAGGTCATTAACATTAAATAGGCACTGATTCAATAATAATCCAAACCTAAGAAATTATCTAGTGAGGCTACAAGGGGATGTACCACTCACTTTGGATACTCATGAAGCTACTGCAATCTCCAAAACTTCTTAATGTGCAATGATCATTTGAACTTCGAGACAAAAACACATAGAAAAGAGGGATGGGATCTCACTTCTGAGATAAAAGTAAATTAACTTTGGGGCAATTTATATTTCACAGCATATTAGGGGCAGTGCCAGCAGACCACAGATGTACACCTCATGAGGAGCCTACAAAGACATCTGTGAGATGGGGAGAAATGCAGTTTATATTCAAAGTGTAACTTAGTAATGGCATGTCAACCACATCCTAGATGAACATTTCCAATATATAAGAAAAAAAAGGAAAAATATATTTTTGTGCACCTTTCCTTTTTACCTGCAAGATTAGTGATAAGTGAAAAACTCACGTTCTTATATATTAGTGGACCAACTAAGAAAAGAGAGAAAAGGACAAAAGAATGAGATAGAGATAAAGAGGGATGGGAGAGAGAGAGAGAAAGAGAAAAAGGGAAAGAGGAGAGGGAGGGAGGGAGGAAGTGACAGAGGAAACAAAGACAAAAGGAATATGTCAGAGAAAAAAATATAGAAATTTTCTATTTTATAAGCTGTTAAATATTTGCCAACGACAAATATATGCCCTTGGAAAACACTCTGAAAATGATTCCTTTCTTATGACCACACAATCTATGCACCCCCACCCCACCATCCGGTTCATTAAATAAATCATTTTGTTGTCTGTTTGCATGCTAGATTTTAAATACAGAACAGGGACCACATTTCTTCATTCTTTTTTTTTTTTTAAAGATTTTATCTACTCGACAAAGATAGACAGCCAGTGAGAGAGGGAACACAAGCAGGGGGAGAGGAAGAAGCAGGCTCACAACGGAGGAGCCTGATGTGGGGCTCGATTCCATAACGCCAGGATCACCCCCTGAGTGTGAAGGCAGACGCTTAACCACTGCGCCACCCAGGCGCCCCAATATTTCTTCATTTTTTTATCCATCTTTTGGTACAAGCACAGTGCCTAGCACATAAAAAGTCTTCAAAAAATATTTGTGGAATAAATGGAAGAGTGAATGACAAGTTCTTCCAATTTCTTAAGCAGAAATAAAACTTTTACTTAAAAAAAAATTACTGGGGGTGCATGGGTGGCTCAGTTGGTTAAGAGTCTGCCTTCAGCTGAGGCCATGATCCTGGAGTTCCTGGATGGAGGCCCATGTCGGGATCCCTGCTCAGTGAAGAGTCTCCTTCTCCCTCTCCCTCTTCCACCCTCCCCCGTTCATGCTCTCTCTCTCTCAAATAGATAAATGAAATCTTTCAAAAAATGTTACTGATTGTATGAGTGTTTGGCGGCTAATGATAATTTCTGTGGTAGTTCCAACATGATTTCTAATTTATTAACATGACCTATGGCTGATCAAACTTTGCAAATGACAGGGTCATGTCTGCCCATGGATAANATATATATATATATATATATATATATATAATCTATTGAGTAAATTATTGTTATATAATATTCATTCTGAAATACTTAAATACTATATATAATTTAAAATGAGTTCATAGCTTCACAAAATTACTAACCTTGTCTGGTACAATTGGTTTGGGCTTCATCACTAAAGTCTCCACAGTCATTGTCACCATCACAGGCCCAATGGCCTGGGATGCATCTGCCACTGGAACATCTGAACTGATTATCCAAGCAAGAGTGAACACAGCCAACCTCATCACTGCCGTCCCCACAGTCGTCATCTGGAAAGAAGCATCAACATCAAGGGAGTGAAAACTGATCCAGGTAGAAACTTTTCCTCATGAAATATCAACCATTTCTTTCTGCTATATGGAGTATTCTTTTGTTTTTGATAAAAAAATGATAAATTAATGATCAGCATTTCCCATGAACAGTGGGAGGGAGATTATCTTCATTTCGATATTGCTTCACTTCTGATTGAACTTCAACTACTAAACGAAGAGGGAAAACAATCCTTGACTTTGGATTTTAAAGCTTAATTTCTATTTCACTCAGAAATGACTAACCATTGACTGAACAAATCTATGCAGCATGAAATAATTATAAAATGGGAGGACAATGGTGATTGCAGGAATTTCATGAAATGATACAGCTGGTGATATAATTATTGTGGAAAATTATTGTGTAGACTTATAATTGCTATGCCCCAGAGTTTATAACCATATCTTTAATTCAGATCCTTCTTCTCCATTCTCAACATGAGGAGTCACTATGTACCCTTCCTCTACTGACTCATAAGTGTGTTATTTATACTGGCAAATTGTCACTATCATTAGCAATGATTTATATTCTTTATTAACAACTGTTGCAGGAGGGAGGTGAGAGGAATGTGAAGTGAAAGTAGATTAAATTGAAATCAGTGAGGGAAAATGTATGATTTATACATAATTCATTTACCTGTGTTTGGCATAATTTAGCATAATGATATAATTAGGTAAAGAAAACAAACACTATTTGTACATAAAGAGCAAGGTGACAGAGTTGAGACCATTCAGATAATTCCATAATAATTTATAAACTCCTCCATCCTGAGGTGACAGAGCACTTTACATCGATGCTTTGGAGAACCTGAATCATCCAGGTCATTTCCTCAATTTTCCCCTTTACTTCACATCTGCAGACTTAGACTATGTCCAGCATAATATCTGGACACAAATCTCTTTATAGCCCCAAGAGACAGATATTGAGTTCCATTTTCCTTAATGCTAATCCCCACTGATGTGCCAGGTGCCCTCTCACCACTTGTCTTAGCCATTTTGCATGGCTCTGCAAACTTCTCGTACAAACTACGTCTGAAGGAGGTGAAACAGCACGGACAGCCAGGCCCCCAATCAAATCAGTGCAATACAGGGAACATTTGGTACTTGCCAGAGTCGCAGTGCCATTTGCTGCTAATGCATCTTCCACTTTTGCATATAAATTGAGTTAGTGGCTCACAAGTTGGAAATTCTATGAAAGATATAAAAACATTCAATAGGAAAGATGTTATTGACTGTGCTTGATTTATTTCTATCTCATTTGCTAATGTGACCAAAACTCCACCCATGTCCTCTACAAAAGGCAGAGGAAACAGTAGATAAACAAACATAGTGAGATAAACTTTTTAAGGGCATAGGACACCCATATTTTTAGTATTTTTAAATGAGTACTTTACAGTTACTGAAAGCCTAGGAGAACCACTTGATGAGGACTGTTTGTATTCCCTGCACTGCGCCACTGATGAGAAGGTTTGAATGGCAGTTTAGTCAGACCTCATATTGGCCCTTGGGACTTGGGCTGGTCTAGCGGTTACGCTTCCCAGGGGTTCCATTTAGGCCTATTCTGGATTATTCCTTTCTAAGAGATAGGACTTCACAAAACATTCAAAATCCAGTTACTGGGTATTTTCTTAGTATTTTCACCAGTGAAGCACACTGGTGATGGTGTCTTTAGGTAATAAGAATTCCGAAACGACATTGTTATAACTTTTATAGAATGATTTCTATTTTTCCCTTAAAAAGTATGACATTTTAAAGTTAAAGTCTATATTAGCCTATAGGCTTTGGCAAATCATGACTAGCTAGAATAGTAAAATGTGAGCAAATTAATTTTGCATGATAGTCGCAAAGACATAGGTTGTGTATTATCTTCAAAATAATATTTCTAATTAAATTGAAGGCTATAATATTTATCCTCACTCTTAAAGTGGTAAAACAATAAGTCAACTCTGGAGCCTGTGAGAACTCTCTCTAGTGTGTAGTTGAGTTAGGAAAAGAGAATCAGCCAGTCTGACCAGCCACAGTACCAGTGAACAGACTACAAGTGATAGCCATCTCTAGTACTGGTAACTTGTCCAAATGACAACATAAATTGATATTATTTCATATATAATATGTAAGGAAAGTGGTATACTCATATCAGATCTGGCTGAGATGTATTGATTACTTGCTTTCCACGTCTAAAAAACAATTTCTTTGTGTGAGTTTACATTTGAGTATATCCCCTGAAGTACTGGAATTTGAATGGCAATTATTCTAAAACTGAACAAATCTTAATTAAACTTTGTGATTACCAACGACATGCCTCAAAATACATTTTAGAATAAATTTAACTTTTCAAAACCAAAAAAAAAAAAATGTGATCAGAGCCTAAATACGCTTCAAAGACAGAAGTAAAAAGGAGGCAATCACTGATATGAAGAGATAAAAGACTATCAAAAGCTATCCATGCAGCAACTCAACAAATTTTCTGACATATAAAGGGAACCACTCAAAAGAAAAGTGAAGGGGCGCCTGGGTGGCACAGCGGTTAAGCTTCTGCCTTTGGCTCAGGGTGTGATCCCGGTGTTACGGGATCGAGCCCCACATCAGGCTCCTCTGCTATGAGCCTGCCTCTTCCTCTCCCACTCCCCCTGCTTGTGTTCCCTCTCTCACTGGCTGTCTCTATCTCTGTCGAATAAATAAATAAAATCTTTAAAAAAAAAAAAAAAGAAAAGTGAAAACTCCCAAGGCATAATTTAATCAATATTTCTAAGAGAGTTTTCTTTTGTTACCTGACAAGATAATGAAAACTTATGTGTTTACGTTTCAAGAATCAACAGGGATGTTGTCCAAAATATGTTTTCTTCTTTAGATAAACATTTAATGTTTCGAAGACGTATAGTAAACATGAATAGTGACTTTAAACAAAATATTAGTAAAAGTTATGGTTAAAATGAGTAAAAAAATGTAGATTTTAAGATATGATGAGATCTAACTTTTAAAAATAACAGTGCATCTTTCTGAATCTAGAATAGGTTAATTCACATTTTTAATCTCTCTTCTATAAACTGAGGAACATATTAACCAACATCATACATTTAACTAGGAAAAAAATAGATCACCAAAAGCATTTGAAGACCTCTGAAATTTGGCAATACTTCATTGGTTGGGAAATTTTTTAAGTGACCTTTAAGATTCTACCTCTCAGATTCTAAGTCTAAAAAGCATCCGCTCCCAAAAACAATCTGGAAGTTAGCTCCCAAAAAAAACCCTAAAGTAAATAAAATAATCTAAAACCCAGTGCACCTCCAATCTCTAAGAAAATGAGTGATATATCTGCCCACAGTGAATATAACATACATACCTGCATGTAATGGGTATATGTTTTAAATAGTTGCATCTTATTTCTGATTTATTTTTTTACTTAATACTTAGTTACATTAAATCTCTAGGCAACCTCCTTGTCTGACTTAGTTTATAAGACTAAAAGGCAAATTATATAGAATTTTTAAAAAATGGTAACTAGAAGAAAGTATAAAACAAATCACTAAAAAGAACAAAGGCATTAATTGAAGGGACAGGTATAAGGGAGTGAAGTTACTAATTTTTCATTTCTGTTTCCTTGACAAAGCACTGTGACCTTGAGTAAATCACATGGCCTCTCTGATGACAGACATGTGGTTCCTAACATGATGTCTCAGGTCCTTAAAGTCCTAAAGGTCAAGAAGTCAGAAGAAAGGTCATCTGGAAATACACAACACCTTGAAGGCATTTAATGTAGCAAAAATAGAGTTTATCTACCGAGTAACTCCTGGGATTATCACAGCATTCCAGTAAAAAATAGTAACTGAACTTCAGAAAAATAAATAAATAAAAGAATAAATTTAAAATGTAAAACTATCTTTGGATTTTCTCTGCTTAATAATGCAGTCAAATGTGCAACACATTTTAGAAGGAGTTCCACCAAAAATTTAAGTATAATATAGGACACTTCATTTTTCACTAATATTGGAAAAGGCTGTATCCATAATTTCTTAGTATCTCATCACCGGTATCTGATAGTGAGAGAGAAATGAGGTCTAATGACAATATGCTCTTTTTCTAAAAAATAAAACAAAAGCCTCTTAAAATAAATTTAACATTTTCTCTGTTCTTCTATATTAGCATTAATTTAAAAGTTGAAAATTGTATCTGGTAGTTCAGTCTGTTTCTAGGTATTTGTTCTTTTTAAGATACCATTATGAATTTTTATATTTTAAAAAGACTTAAATGTTAAACACATCTTTTCTTTCTTGACTTNTTTTTTTTTTTTAAAGATTTTATCTACTCGACAAAGATAGACAGCCAGTGAGAGAGGGAACACAAGCAGGGGGAGAGGAAGAAGCAGGCTCACAACGGAGGAGCCTGATGTGGGGCTCGATTCCATAACGCCAGGATCACCCCCTGAGTGTGAAGGCAGACGCTTAACCACTGCGCCACCCAGGCGCCCCAATATTTCTTCATTTTTTTATCCATCTTTTGGTACAAGCACAGTGCCTAGCACATAAAAAGTCTTCAAAAAATATTTGTGGAATAAATGGAAGAGTGAATGACAAGTTCTTCCAATTTCTTAAGCAGAAATAAAACTTTTACTTAAAAAAAAATTACTGGGGGTGCATGGGTGGCTCAGTTGGTTAAGAGTCTGCCTTCAGCTGAGGCCATGATCCTGGAGTTCCTGGATGGAGGCCCATGTCGGGATCCCTGCTCAGTGAAGAGTCTCCTTCTCCCTCTCCCTCTTCCACCCTCCCCCGTTCATGCTCTCTCTCTCTCAAATAGATAAATGAAATCTTTCAAAAAATGTTACTGATTGTATGAGTGTTTGGCGGCTAATGATAATTTCTGTGGTAGTTCCAACATGATTTCTAATTTATTAACATGACCTATGGCTGATCAAACTTTGCAAATGACAGGGTCATGTCTGCCCATGGATAATGCTGAGGCCCACGGCCACGGTCTCCTTCTCCTAGCTTACATTCCAGAAGTCAATCAGTGGGAACACATCATTACTTAATAGGGAAGGTTATTTCAAGCCTTAAGGAAACAAATTTGGTGTTGAAATAAAATAAAAATTATGACTTTCTTGTTTTTTTGTTGTTGTTTGTTTTCCTTTCGGGACAGGTTTGGAGTTTAGCAATTTAGAAGCTGAAGAGGATTAAAGGAATGGTAAGTAAAGCATCTAATGAAAGTAGGGAGCAAAAACCACAGAAGGTATAAAGAGGAACTAAGATGAGAAACCAGAGAAATTAAAGAGCAAAAGTAAAGAGATCGATCAATTATTTTACAATGTTCCAAATATACATATATATATATATATATATATATATATAATCTATTGAGTAAATTATTGTTATATAATATTCATTCTGAAATACTTAAATACTATATATAATTTAAAATGAGTTCATAGCTTCACAAAATTACTAACCTTGTCTGGTACAATTGGTTTGGGCTTCATCACTAAAGTCTCCACAGTCATTGTCACCATCACAGGCCCAATGGCCTGGGATGCATCTGCCACTGGAACATCTGAACTGATTATCCAAGCAAGAGTGAACACAGCCAACCTCATCACTGCCGTCCCCACAGTCGTCATCTGGAAAGAAGCATCAACATCAAGGGAGTGAAAACTGATCCAGGTAGAAACTTTTCCTCATGAAATATCAACCATTTCTTTCTGCTATATGGAGTATTCTTTTGTTTTTGATAAAAAAATGATAAATTAATGATCAGCATTTCCCATGAACAGTGGGAGGGAGATTATCTTCATTTCGATATTGCTTCACTTCTGATTGAACTTCAACTACTAAACGAAGAGGGAAAACAATCCTTGACTTTGGATTTTAAAGCTTAATTTCTATTTCACTCAGAAATGACTAACCATTGACTGAACAAATCTATGCAGCATGAAATAATTATAAAATGGGAGGACAATGGTGATTGCAGGAATTTCATGAAATGATACAGCTGGTGATATAATTATTGTGGAAAATTATTGTGTAGACTTATAATTGCTATGCCCCAGAGTTTATAACCATATCTTTAATTCAGATCCTTCTTCTCCATTCTCAACATGAGGAGTCACTATGTACCCTTCCTCTACTGACTCATAAGTGTGTTATTTATACTGGCAAATTGTCACTATCATTAGCAATGATTTATATTCTTTATTAACAACTGTTGCAGGAGGGAGGTGAGAGGAATGTGAAGTGAAAGTAGATTAAATTGAAATCAGTGAGGGAAAATGTATGATTTATACATAATTCATTTACCTGTGTTTGGCATAATTTAGCATAATGATATAATTAGGTAAAGAAAACAAACACTATTTGTACATAAAGAGCAAGGTGACAGAGTTGAGACCATTCAGATAATTCCATAATAATTTATAAACTCCTCCATCCTGAGGTGACAGAGCACTTTACATCGATGCTTTGGAGAACCTGAATCATCCAGGTCATTTCCTCAATTTTCCCCTTTACTTCACATCTGCAGACTTAGACTATGTCCAGCATAATATCTGGACACAAATCTCTTTATAGCCCCAAGAGACAGATATTGAGTTCCATTTTCCTTAATGCTAATCCCCACTGATGTGCCAGGTGCCCTCTCACCACTTGTCTTAGCCATTTTGCATGGCTCTGCAAACTTCTCGTACAAACTACGTCTGAAGGAGGTGAAACAGCACGGA
The DNA here is from genome assembly GCF_002007445.2 of Ailuropoda melanoleuca. Classification (NCBI taxonomy): domain Eukaryota; kingdom Metazoa; phylum Chordata; class Mammalia; order Carnivora; family Ursidae; genus Ailuropoda; species Ailuropoda melanoleuca. The sequence goes on from NC_048219.1 coordinate 113,052,670, forward strand.
CAGCCAGGCCCCCAATCAAATCAGTGCAATACAGGGAACATTTGGTACTTGCCAGAGTCGCAGTGCCATTTGCTGCTAATGCATCTTCCACTTTTGCATATAAATTGAGTTAGTGGCTCACAAGTTGGAAATTCTATGAAAGATATAAAAACATTCAATAGGAAAGATGTTATTGACTGTGCTTGATTTATTTCTATCTCATTTGCTAATGTGACCAAAACTCCACCCATGTCCTCTACAAAAGGCAGAGGAAACAGTAGATAAACAAACATAGTGAGATAAACTTTTTAAGGGCATAGGACACCCATATTTTTAGTATTTTTAAATGAGTACTTTACAGTTACTGAAAGCCTAGGAGAACCACTTGATGAGGACTGTTTGTATTCCCTGCACTGCGCCACTGATGAGAAGGTTTGAATGGCAGTTTAGTCAGACCTCATATTGGCCCTTGGGACTTGGGCTGGTCTAGCGGTTACGCTTCCCAGGGGTTCCATTTAGGCCTATTCTGGATTATTCCTTTCTAAGAGATAGGACTTCACAAAACATTCAAAATCCAGTTACTGGGTATTTTCTTAGTATTTTCACCAGTGAAGCACACTGGTGATGGTGTCTTTAGGTAATAAGAATTCCGAAACGACATTGTTATAACTTTTATAGAATGATTTCTATTTTTCCCTTAAAAAGTATGACATTTTAAAGTTAAAGTCTATATTAGCCTATAGGCTTTGGCAAATCATGACTAGCTAGAATAGTAAAATGTGAGCAAATTAATTTTGCATGATAGTCGCAAAGACATAGGTTGTGTATTATCTTCAAAATAATATTTCTAATTAAATTGAAGGCTATAATATTTATCCTCACTCTTAAAGTGGTAAAACAATAAGTCAACTCTGGAGCCTGTGAGAACTCTCTCTAGTGTGTAGTTGAGTTAGGAAAAGAGAATCAGCCAGTCTGACCAGCCACAGTACCAGTGAACAGACTACAAGTGATAGCCATCTCTAGTACTGGTAACTTGTCCAAATGACAACATAAATTGATATTATTTCATATATAATATGTAAGGAAAGTGGTATACTCATATCAGATCTGGCTGAGATGTATTGATTACTTGCTTTCCACGTCTAAGAAACAATTTCTTTGTGTGAGTTTACATTTGAGTATATCCCCTGAAGTACTGGAATTTGAATGGCAATTATTCTAAAACTGAACAAATCTTAATTAAACTTTGTGATTACCAACGACATGCCTCAAAATACATTTTAGAATAAATTTAACTTTTCAAAACCAAAAAAAAAAAAATGTGATCAGAGCCTAAATACGCTTCAAAGACAGAAGTAAAAAGGAGGCAATCACTGATATGAAGAGATAAAAGACTATCAAAAGCTATCCATGCAGCAACTCAACAAATTTTCTGACATATAAAGGGAACCACTCAAAAGAAAAGTGAAGGGGCGCCTGGGTGGCACAGCGGTTAAGCTTCTGCCTTTGGCTCAGGGTGTGATCCCGGTGTTACGGGATCGAGCCCCACATCAGGCTCCTCTGCTATGAGCCTGCCTCTTCCTCTCCCACTCCCCCTGCTTGTGTTCCCTCTCTCCACTGGCTGTCTCTATCTCTGTCGAATAAATAAATAAAATCTTTAAAAAAAAAAAAAAGAAAAGTGAAAACTCCCAAGGCATAATTTAATCAATATTTCTAAGAGAGTTTTCTTTTGTTACCTGACAAGATAATGAAAACTTATGTGTTTACGTTTCAAGAATCAACAGGGATGTTGTCCAAAATATGTTTTCTTCTTTAGATAAACATTTAATGTTTCGAAGACGTATAGTAAACATGAATAGTGACTTTAAACAAAATATTAGTAAAAGTTATGGTTAAAATGAGTAAAAAAATGTAGATTTTAAGATATGATGAGATCTAACTTTTAAAAATAACAGTGCATCTTTCTGAATCTAGAATAGGTTAATTCACATTTTTAATCTCTCTTCTATAAACTGAGGAACATATTAACCAACATCATACATTTAACTAGGAAAAAAATAGATCACCAAAAGCATTTGAAGACCTCTGAAATTTGGCAATACTTCATTGGTTGGGAAATTTTTTAAGTGACCTTTAAGATTCTACCTCTCAGATTCTAAGTCTAAAAAGCATCCGCTCCCAAAAACAATCTGGAAGTTAGCTCCCAAAAAAAACCCTAAAGTAAATAAAATAATCTAAAACCCAGTGCACCTCCAATCTCTAAGAAAATGAGTGATATATCTGCCCACAGTGAATATAACATACATACCTGCATGTAATGGGTATATGTTTTAAATAGTTGCATCTTATTTCTGATTTATTTTTTTACTTAATACTTAGTTACATTAAATCTCTAGGCAACCTCCTTGTCTGACTTAGTTTATAAGACTAAAAGGCAAATTATATAGAATTTTTAAAAAATGGTAACTAGAAGAAAGTATAAAACAAATCACTAAAAAGAACAAAGGCATTAATTGAAGGGACAGGTATAAGGGAGTGAAGTTACTAATTTTTCATTTCTGTTTCCTTGACAAAGCACTGTGACCTTGAGTAAATCACATGGCCTCTCTGATGACAGACATGTGGTTCCTAACATGATGTCTCAGGTCCTTAAAGTCCTAAAGGTCAAGAAGTCAGAAGAAAGGTCATCTGGAAATACACAACACCTTGAAGGCATTTAATGTAGCAAAAATAGAGTTTATCTACCGAGTAACTCCTGGGATTATCACAGCATTCCAGTAAAAAATAGTAACTGAACTTCAGAAAAATAAATAAATAAAAGAATAAATTTAAAATGTAAAACTATCTTTGGATTTTCTCTGCTTAATAATGCAGTCAAATGTGCAACACATTTTAGAAGGAGTTCCACCAAAAATTTAAGTATAATATAGGACACTTCATTTTTCACTAATATTGGAAAAGGCTGTATCCATAATTTCTTAGTATCTCATCACCGGTATCTGATAGTGAGAGAGAAATGAGGTCTAATGACAATATGCTCTTTTTCTAAAAAATAAAACAAAAGCCTCTTAAAATAAATTTAACATTTTCTCTGTTCTTCTATATTAGCATTAATTTAAAAGTTGAAAATTGTATCTGGTAGTTCAGTCTGTTTCTAGGTATTTGTTCTTTTTAAGATACCATTATGAATTTTTATATTTTAAAAAGACTTAAATGTTAAACACATCTTTTCTTTCTTGACTTTGACTTTGGATTTCCCATGAGATAGACTGAAGGGCACTTGGAAAGATTACCTGATTAACTCTGAAGAGAAAAAATTATGAACGAAAGTGGCTTACATTTTATATTAAAATCACACCAAAGAAAAGAAAACTATATTTTATTTCTGTGGTTACTTCAACCTTGTAGAATATTTAATGTGGAGTAATGGACTGTTAAAAAATCTTCTATTGTTGCAGGTGGTATGCTCAATTTATCTATTATATCTTTCACTAAAAATTTATTCCCAGGTTATATGTATGCTATTATGTAAATGGCAACAATTTTCTCTCTCTCTCAAGGGTAATCATCGTTGGTATGGTGCTTATATTTATCCAGTACACACAGCTTAGAGGTAGTTTTCATACCCAATTTGTTTCTTTCCTGTCTCTAGGAATTTTCCTACTTATTTCTCCTTCTTGGACTCAAAATGAATATTTCTAATAATGTATTATTGAAGTCTCAAAATAAAGTTATCATAGGTTTGTTTGAAAGTATGTAGTCCACATTCTATATATATTTAAATTTGACCATCGTGACTAAATATGGGGACAATGTATAGGAGATTCGAGTTAAAATAAATGCAAAGTAAGAATATTATAGGCGTCCAGGGTTAGGAAAGTGTTATCTAAACTTTAGGGAAATGATAATACTCACATTGCATATTATTATTTATTGAGTATGAGATACTAGGCTAGCTATGTATATACATTACCTATATTCTTCACAACAGCCCTGCAATTGTTATTGCTAACACTGATTTGTTAAAAAAAAAATACAGCATAACTTGCCTGAGGATATACTGCATAACCAGCAAGAGTCAGAGTCAAATCTGAGTAAGAGTGTGACTGATTCCAAAATACTATTTTTCTCTATACCATGCTGATCATACCAACACCTTTTTAAAAATTATAGCACAGAAACGTTTTTGGAAGGATGGAAAATTCAATTATTCTTTCTGTGTTTTATGCAGCCGTTTAAATTTTAATTCTGATTATTACCTGCTTTAAGGTACATAATTAAATATGGTTATAGGAAAACAGTGCTTTTTAAAATTATATAGATTATAGGATTATATCCTTTGAGGAAATACATAACACTTCTAGATAATGATAGTAGCTGTGGCTCCTGAGAATTGGTACGTAATAGGACAGATTTCAAAAGATCCAGTTAAGTAAATACACTTTGGAGAAAAACATAAGAGAACAGTGTACCATAAATAATATTCACTTTGCTGCTCTTTTATTGTTGTTACATAAAAACCGCATTTTATACATCACATAAGTCATATATAAGGAACATAGTTTGTAGGCAGGCAAATCTGAGTTGAAATCCTGATTTTAACATTAATTATTATATGACCTTGGATACTTGCTTAACATCTCTGACCTCAAGTTCCTACTCTGTAAAACAGAGTAGAAAACTACTTCAAACGTTTTATTCATTCAAAATATTGAGAGGTTTATACCAGATAGAGTTCTAGGCCTTAGTGATACATCACCTAGAATGAATGAATAAATGAATGAATAAAATAGTGCTAAGCACTAAAAATATAAAGTTCAGCATTTTCATTTCTCAGAGTGCTTACAGTGTAGTAGGAAAAATATCTGTAGTATAATTAAACAAGTGACTTCAGTAAATTTTCTGATAAACACTATGATATAAGCAACATAAGGTGTTATTGCAACCCACAATAGAAGTATCAAAACTACTCTTAGATATTTACCCCAGAGGAAGTTATCTAGAAGCTGATATGAATGATATATTTAGGTTAAATCAGGAGGGGAGCAGGCGGGGAAGAAGTCCTTTTAGCATATTCTAGAAAGATGGCATTACTGAAGGCCCAGAAGTCACAGTATATAAAATGTTTGAAAAACTATAAAAATTTCAGAATGGCTGCAATAGGGTATAAGAAGTAGTGAAATTTTAGGAGCTATGAGTAGGCTGGAGCAATAGATTCAGAAATGATTACATATTGATATAACAGAACCTTGGAAGTCAAAAGGAACATCCAGGAAGTGTATGCAGAATGAGACTAATAGGAGACCCAGAAAAACATATTGAACAGTTCTGGCAATGAGGAAGACAAAAAGAAATGCTAGATAGAGTAACAGCCAACCATTTTAATACATGGTTGCATGTGTAAGAAAATAATATAAATTTTCAGAGTCCAGAAATTAAGAGGGTACTGAAAAATGAACAGTTTGTGTGTGTGTGTGTGAAATCAATGTCCCTGCATTGTCTTAAGAATTCATGTTTACTCTTGACAGAAATTTAAAGGGCTGCATCTTTGTCAGCACCAAGAGGCATTTAGAATTATTACTGCCCAGGGCCTGATAAATTTCTTTTGGGAGTCCAGAGCTCCAGATACATAGGAAAAGCAAGAGAATCTGAGGATTGGAAGGATGTTATAGAGAGATTGCATAAGAAGTTAACCAGGAGGCAAGAAACTAAGTAACTGGTATTGTGAGAGCATTTCACAAACTCGGATGTATCTAGAAGTATCTGTACAGCTTTCAAAACTTATACCTGAGCCTTTATTATAATTCAACTGGTAGTGTAGTTCCTCCAGTGTTATGGGTGAAATTGTACGTATCAAAAAGATATCTCCAATCCTTGGGGTGCCTGGGTGGCTCAGTCGGTTAACCATCTGCCTTCAGCTCAGGTCATGACCTCAGGGTCCTGGGATCGAGCCCCACATTGGGTTCCCTGTTCAGCCAAGGGTCTCCTTCTCCTTCCCCCTGCCTCCCACCCTGGCTCATGCTCTCTCTCACACACTCTCTCTCTCTCAAATAAATAAATAAAATCTTTAAAAAAAATAGATATGCCCAATCCTAACCCCTGGTACTTGTGAATGTGACCTTATTTAGAAACAGTTTTTTGCCTGTGTAGTTAAGGATCTCAAGATACGAATTTCCACAGGGAAAGGCCACGTAAAGATGGAGACAAGAGATTGGAGTGATGCTGCCACTGACAAGGAGAACCAGGAGCCGAAAGAAACGGAAGAGGCAGAGGATTCTCTTTGGGGGAGGCGCTGCTGATTTTGGACTTTTGGCCTCCAAAACTGTGAGAGAAGGGATTTCTGTTATTTTAAGCCATCATATTTGTTGTGATTTGTTGCAGCCTTAACAAATTCTAATTTGCAGGGAATGTCGATTTCACATAGTTTAAATTTTCTGGACTTACCTTAGGATAAGAATCACATGAGGTGCTTTTCCTAAAATATATAGTCCTGGACTCTGTGCAAGACCTACTGAATGGGAACTTTTGGAGGAGGGCGGTAGTGGCCTGGGGATCTTTATTAGTACCAAGCACCCTGGGTCATTCATATCCTCAAGCAAAAAGCTGCGGAAATGCTGAGTTAGGTCAAGGAACTAAAAGCTGTTTCTAATAGTTTCTGCCTGTGGATTTCAATATACCCCACCAGGGTTTGCATAACCTCCCACTTTGTTGCATACAGAGCCTTATTAATCTAGTATGCATAAAAGAGGACACTGTAACCAAAGACAATGGGAAAGCATGTCACATACCTATAAGAGTGACAAAAAGACAACTTAACAGAAGTTTGCATACCACTTTTAAACAAAAGTAATAAAAATGTTTAATATAAATGCATAGAACATGAAAAAACTGAGCAAGACCATCTGGGATACAAAGCATAAATCTGCAGGACACAAATAGGAAAAGAACTTAATTTCTTTGTTTCCAACATTTTTTAAAATTTATTTGAGAGAGAGAAAGGGAGAGCACAAGCACACACTCAGGGGAGAGGGAGAGGGAGAGAGAGAATCTTAAGCAGACTCCATGCTGAGCACAGAGCCTGAGGTGGGGCTTGGTCCCACGACACTGAGATCATGACCTGAGCCAAAACCAAGAATTGGACACTTAACCAGCTGCACCACCCAGGGACCTGTTTCCAACATTTTAATAGAAGTAATTATTGTCAGATTGTGAAGTGAAGAACAAATAGGTTTGATAGGAAGTTAAAGTTCTAAATCAAAAAAAAGAAAAAAAAAAACCTAATAGCTAAAAGTGAGTTTATTTTCACATTGAAACAAGTTCTCAAACAAGTAATGAAACAAATATTTTTGGTCTTAGAATATTGATAGTGAATTTGAAATAAATGGAAGATGGGAAAGATGAATGAAAACTGGAAAAGGGTAAATTATATTATCCCGATTTCAAAGATGAGTGAAAATTTTCAAACAATAGAGAAGTGAAGTTTACATATACCTCTGACAATAATTCTAGGGTAAACTTGCTAAAACATTCTTTTATCAGCATTTTTAAAGAGACTATTTATTTGCTCAAGAATAAAATAAAAACAAGTCATGCCAAACTAACTTCATTTATTTGCCAATACAATTTTTAGGTAAGTATATATCATGAAAATGCCATAAATAGAGTGTCCTCATATTTTTAGCAATGTTTGAGAAATCTCAAGATAAATGAAAGTATCATGCATGCACAATGGTGGTTAGTTGAAGTGAATAAGTAATTTGTTCAAAACTGTACCCATACAGTTTTTATTATTAAATCAGTTTCCCCTGAAGGATGTTTTTAATTACTTGCCAAAAGGTTCACACCTTTGTTACTATTACTTGGTTACAGCCTTAAAAATTATCTTATCAAATTTTTAAATTACATAAAACTAGGAGACATCGTTAATATTATGGATTAAAAATCACAAAACTGCATCAGGGTTAGTAGTTATAGGAGGATGGAAGTGTAAGAGTGACAGTTTGGAGTGGAAAAATCCAGACCCATGTACATATTCAAAAATATGTGGATAAGGAAGACTGAGAAGCCTATCAAAATAAAAGGTAAAAGAGCTTTGAAAAGTAAACATTAGAAGCACCCAAAAGGAATGATCCAGTCTATAAGAAAAACTTAGCTATTTTAATTGACTGGACACTTGACGTGGGAGTTACATGATAAGGCTGCCATCTGTGATTGTGTTAACAGAAGCCTAGAATCTCAATTGGTGATGGTAATAAGTACACGTCAATGTGTTGTAAAAATACCACGTATGGGATACTAAGTTATGTTTAATTCTAGGCCATGAATTTGTTTTTAATTCTGGAAAAAAAATAAATAAATAAAATAAAATTTACCATTTTAAATATCTTTAAGTATATAATTAAGTAGTGTTAACTGTATCCACATTGTTGTGCAACAGGTCTCTAGAACTTCTTCCTTTTGTAGAACTGAAACTCTATACCCATTGGACATCAACTCCCCATTTTAGACCATTAAGTTTAGTAAGGTCATTTAAAACACAACTATATTCATAGTAGGGCAATTGGTAGGAAAAGAGACTACAAATGATCATGTAAGGAAATCTGAAAAAAAAATGGTATGTTTCAGTTGTAAAGGACAAGGGTTAGGTAGGCAACATGGTGTCTTTGGTTATCTAAAGAGAGATCCTGTGACAAGGTTATAGATTAGATTATGTAGCTTCAGAAGACAGCATAAGAATCATTGAATAGAATCTTTAGCAAGATTGCTCCACAAAGGAGGAATATTTTGACAATTATTAACCAACGGTAGAATTAACTACCCTGTGGAATGGCCAGTTCTTTGTTCCTGAAAATATTCAAACAAGGACTGGGTAAGCATCTCTGAGACCACTTTTAGATTTCTTACATTGGATGGATGATTGAATTAGATAACATGTACAGGCAATTACCAATACCCGTGATTCTCTGTAACAGGTAATGAGTAGTGAATTGGCCTGAGTTCCAATGCTTGCCACACCTACTAATTCTCTCTGCAACTTTGGACACACAACTTTCAGTGCTTTCGTTTCCTTATGTGAGGGGCTAAAATGAGTGGTTTTCTTATTATTCCTAAATTTCCATGCGTTGAATAAATGTGCATTACATACATTGTTCAGAATCTGTATGCATTGGTCAGCATGTGCCTTCCTACTTTAACAGGAAATAGGAAGGGAGAAAAGGAGAGGGAGAAGGAGAGAGAAAATGATTCATTGAGTTAAGAAAATAAATACGTGTAATAGTGGGATTTTCCCTTTTGCCATGGCACTGGCCCATTTAGATCCAATCCTAAGAACAAGGAGATGCTAAGTACTCTCACATTTTATATAGAGAATCTAGTAGCTGGAGCTATTCCTTATAAAAGAATAGTAATCTACAAGTCAGTTTTGTTCAAAGACCAGTGGATTCAAAGGAAGGAGAGACTCCATGAGAATCATTCATGAAATTTTGTGAGTTCATGAGAAAAGGGAACTGGCTGAATGATGTTCAGGAGGTAGACTGACCATTTCACCCTGCATACAGAAAAGAAGAAAGAACTGGAGAGTGGTAGCATCCAAGAGATGGGTCATTAGGAAAATAGCCTGATCACATTAAGAGAGTGCGGGATAGGGGTGGGAGGACAAAAAGTAGACCTCCAAAAGAGAGCCAAACTTTTTTTTTTTTGGTCATACCAGCAATGCAACCAAGAGAGTGTCCACCAAGCAACGGGGGCTTTAGTAACTCAAGGCTATGAGATATGCCATCTCTGGTGGGAATGATGGGGGATGGGGATAAAAGAAATCTAGATGTGGGGGAGAAGAAGAGGACACAGAGAAGAAAGACGGAGTTCAGGGAACTATGAAGAGAAGCTTCTCTGAAGATCTCACATAAGAGTGTCTTAAGAGAGCTGCGTTGCTCATGTGTCAGAGGGCGGTGACCTTCAGAGAAGCAGAAAAGGTTACGACTAGACCTACTTAAAAAGATGCTACCTATTTCTCCAACTGTCCCATCTGACTGAAGAGTGAAGGCCCGAAGAGGGAACAGATGTAGGGAGGAAAAAACAGAACACGGTTGCCTCTCATCTAAGTTCTTAGAGCCCAAAGTCCAGCCAGCAGTGGAGGAGAAGAAAGCTTTAAGATATAATACTGGAATTTCAAAATGGATTGGATCAAGTTACAGAAACTAAAAGTTGCCAGAATCATTGTGTCTGCCAAGATCTTATCAAGGAATGGCAGAGCAACTGAAAGCAGTGCTTGGCAATATTCGTATTTTGCCAGTACTCCACTGGGTTAATAATCCTCACTTAAGTTGTTACACACACATGCATTTTTTCTTACAAAATTAATAATAATAATAATATATAATGTAAATATATAGTAATAATATATTTCATCAGAAACTTTGTCTTTCTAATAACCTAGTTGAAAATATCTTTGATACACAACATACACTGATTTAACTGGGAAATGATTTCTTTTTGACAGCTCCCTCTCTTCTCTTTGTGTCTGATATTTGCAAATTCTCTTTCTGATTCTTTGCTCCTTAATTATGTGGAATAAAATTACAAGAACATTTACAAGTAAGATTACAAGTACATGAGACAAAATTTTACTATCTTCATAGATTTAAAAGATCAGCATTCATAAAATGGAATCATATTAACTTTGCAAATTTTAGTGGGTTTTTATTTATACTCCATTGAACTGTCTTTCAAACTGTTAACAAATTTCAGGTATTTTCCCAAGCTAAACCCTTTGAAGAAATCAGACGTTACCAACTCACATTAAGATGTATTTATTTAAAATTTATATATAAATATAAGCTATTGAGATAGTTGGAAGACAGAAAAAACCCAAATAGCTAAATTACAGTTTAAAATAAACAACTACACTGTTTTTGACAATAAATTTTCCAAGGGGCAAAAAAGTTTGCCTGAAATATTCTTATATTTAATCATGAAATACACTTATGTTTAATGCTGTAATTTGGAGATGAGAAGAAAATTTGTCTGGATAATTGCTTCCATCTTAATTCATTTTGTATATATAAACATGATTATGTCATTAAGTATATGTAAGATAAAAATCAAACCTGAATGGTGCTCCCCAAAGTATGGTCCCTTGACCAGTAGCATTAGAATCAGCATCAATTGCTAGAAATATAAATTATGGGTCACCTAAGACCTACCAAATCATAGTCTTTGGAAATTAGGCCCAGAATTCTGGTTTTTGTTTTTTATTTTGCTTTTTTAACAAGCCCTCCAGGAGATTCTGAGGCATGCTCAAGTTTGAGAACCTTAGCCTTAAGTTAAGGCATTAAAAATACTGATTCTTGGGTCTGATCCCTAAAGACCCTTAGTTAGTTTGGGGCGAGGGATGGGCAGGTGACTCTGAAGCTTCTCATGTGATTTTTGTTTTACTGACAGCTAAATTGAGTACCAATGCTAAAATTCTTGAAATGAGTGACCATTTAGTTCCTTGACACATAGTCCACTTCCAACACAGTCTTCAAAATTTTAACATATCTGCTCTTATTTGCAGAATCAATTTAAAGAGTCTCTTGTCTACTCATGAGGACTACAAAAAGTAGTTAAAAGATTGTTCAAAGATGAAGGGAGAATCCTCAAAGGCCTTCCTAATTATGTGTTTGCCCACATATAATTTCAACCTGAAATATGCAGTTAACTTGTTATAAAGGCAAATGCAAATAAAATGAGTTAGGCTTATAAATAGGTGCTAGTGAATTCCAGTAAAATTTCACCCTTGGTTTCAGTATCCTTCTGCTTCTAACTACAACTAGAAGCATTTCCACAGGTTTCTCATGTTTTAAAATCCAAATTTTGGTATAATTTTCAGTATGAAATAGTAATTAAACAAAACAGAAGCTATTCATAGAGCTAAAGCATAAGAAAAAAAAATGATTGCAGAGTCTTCTAGTAGGATTAAACCTATGGGAACTTGACCTATTCCAATAGGAAAAGTGGAATATGATCACTCCAAATGTTACAATGATGCTTAATAAAACTGAGAATTAGTTGAACCTATATTCATTTCTAGACTACTGCCAAGGAGAGTGACTTTTTTAACGCAGTAAATTAAACAATTTATAATATCTTGGTTATTTTGTATTCAGTGCAGAGATAATTTCTGATATGAGAGTAATCTATACCATTCTCTCCTCCAACTTTAAAAGTGAGATTGTGCCTACAAGAACTTCACTATCAGCTTCCCTACTGACATAAATTTCAAAATATAATGACAATCTGAAATGCATGTTACTAAGAGAAGAGCAAGTTTGGAGAGAAACATGTTTCTCACCTTATAAAGGGGAAATGGTGCTGAGACTAACCCATGTGGTGTACTGACAGTCTATAAAATTTGGCTTTATTTCAGAAGCACACAGACAACTACATTTCACAGTGTGTTCATATCCAGTGGTACACTGAAGGCATCTTGTACCAGTTTGCAAGAACCGATTTTTAAATTTTCAAGGATTCTAGGAATTGTGTTAAGCACACATCCATTATTTAAAATAAATAAACTGCATAAAATTGTAATTAAATAATCTTGAAAGCAAGGGTAATAAATGCTCAAAGTTTATAATTTCTTAATTATTTTGTTCTTGAAGTTAGTTATGTTCATTACGTCTGTATTGTGGAAATACTGTATGTTGGTGTGCACATATTTTCCCAAATCCACATTCAGAAAGTCATATTGGCAACCTGATATTGGCCATAGCAGGAGTATTTACACAAAAAAAATAGGCAAACACTAGATCAGGGCTTCTCCCCAGCAGGGGATCTTAAAAGATTTACCAACCCACCAATGAACAAAACTCATTATAGGTATATGTTCATTTAAATAAGACAGTCAATGGATATGGATATGTATAATGACTTGATCTACTCCCGATTTGCACCCAATCCATGGTTCCCAGAGAGTCGACCTGAAATGCCTGAGTTTTAGTTTCAGGTATGCCTGGATTCATAGCCTGGTCCTGCTATTTATTAGCCTTGTGATCTTAAGCAAATTGTCAAATGTCTCAATGTTTGAAACCCCATCTGTAAAATCTGAGCAATAGTGTATTTCTCATAGATTTGATGTAAATATTCAAGAAGAAAATATGTGTCTGAACTCCCTCTAACCCTTCTTTCCCTCACTTTGTGAAAAGTCCTAAATATAAGTCAGATCAAAGACCTAACTGAAGTTCGCTAATGAGCTTATTATTTATTTTCCTACTCTTTAATGTTTTCATGGCCTTTTCTTCTAAATCAGACTGATTCCAAGATTTTTCTGTCTTTAATGTTTTCAGGTTGCTCATTATCCTTTTGCTATATTCTGGAAGGAGATGCTGGGGACAGGAAAGCAATCAACCTTCCCTAAATAATAGAGCTGGCTAGATGCAGACCCAGCCACAGGAATAGTTTGGACATTGGAAAGGAGACTGATATATTGTCCAAATCCCTTAAATGGACAGGCTTTGGAAACTACATGTGAGATGTAAAATTGACTGTTACTGTGTGACTGTCTATTGCTTTCTTCTTCAACACTGCTTTTGTTTTCTTTACAATGTCAATTAGTACTACTTACTTATCTATATTCTATTCAAAGGTCACAAATTCAAAAGTCTACAAGGACTTAAGTCTAATATAAGAAATTTTTTAAAAATGAAATTTTAAGTAAACCATGAATGCATCCCCTAAATAGAGCCTTTAAAAAAAAAGTCTTATTTTCCCACTGTTAGAAGTTACAACATGGAGTTAAATTATTAAAAATATATACTCAATTGCATTATATTTTTAATAAATGTGCTAAGCATATCTAATATATGTTTTTCCCATTAGAAATTTTGAAAATTAATAGCCATACCTAAAAGAAAACCCAAGTACTTAGAAAACCGGATTCATTCCCTTCCTATCTTTCACTACACATTATTCAGACAAATGATAATAAAATCTACTGATACACAGGTACAAATGAGAGAGTAATTAAATTTACAACTTTATGTAACAATAAATACCGTTTCCAAAAGTAGGAGGATAGGTGGAAAGTGACTAGGAATTTTGCCATTAACAAAACTATCTTAAACTAATAACAGAATTACATGACTCAATAGAAATGAAACAAATGGTTTACCAACTATGTAATCTCAGTCTGTATTGTTTATTGTTCCAAGAAGATAACATATGCATGCCAACAAGAAACATGTACTTCTAATTTACTCCAAATGTCACTCAATGAGCTACTCTATTTGAAAAAATTAATCATTACCAATGTAAGATTAAAAATGAACATTTGAGAATGTCCTATTAGGCTTATAAGAACTACTTCCTAATAAAATCTATAATGATTGGATCCATTTATTTTAGCCAAAGATATGGTTACTGACTCATGAAATGGATATATTCTAAAGTTATCATTAAGGTACACACTCAGGCCTAAAAGGCAGTGATAAAATATAACAGATCTTCTGCCTTTTTGACTAGTGTTTATAAAGAAATAAATAGCCTTTTAAGAGAGATTATAGTAATTTGACACAGTCCCCACTAACAGCATGATTGACTCAGAACTTACCGCAAGATGCCATTTCATCTGTCTGGTCACCACAGTCGTCTTCCCTGTCACATAGCCATGCTCGGGGAATGCAGCGCCCATTTCCACAAGAAAACTGGTCCATCTGGCATGTTCTGGCTAAGATAATCAATTAATGTACAAATAATACATTTAGAGGCCTTTTGAACAACATTCAGGTAAAATAAATCATGCAATAACTCTTTTACACATAAGATACTCTATTGCTTTATTAGATAAAATATTTTAAAGTGAATTTTTACTAATTTTTTGATACTGCCAACTTGCTTGTCTTCTCTGAAGTTCATATGCTTTGTCCTTCAATTACAGTGGCTGCTAAATGACAAGATATTCAGTAATCCTCACACACTTCCATAAATGAAGCTATGAATTCATTATTTTTACAATTTTTGCCCGGTACATGCTTATGAATATACGGTTGAATTAAATTTCATCCAACTTTTAATTAACAAAAAAGACTTTCACATAGTCTTTGTCAATAAACCAAGAAAATTTGCTGTAATGTAGGAGGAAGGATTTGAAGACTATATCAGCATATCTAGTTTCTAGTCATGGGGGCAGAATTGTTCTTTTCCTCTAACATTTCAGTGCATTTATTTCTTGGTCTCTAAATGATCCAATGTATGGAACAATAATGCAGAAAACATTTCCAAAAACATACATTTAACCTTATATAAGATGGATTCTTAAAATTTACTTTTCAGCATAAATAAAAATGTATAACTTTTTAATCAGAGTATATTAACAAACTTTGCTTTGGCCTCTCTCAAGCGTTTCAATGAACACACACATAGAATCTTTCCTTCTATGTTAGCCAAAGGCAGTGGTTACAATTATTCAGTGAATGGGTTGGTTATGTTCTACAGGGAGTTTGATTACCTTTTTCAGTTACTGTCAGGTCAACTTTGAAAGCATGAAATCTTTAGATAGTTATCTTAACCTTTCTCCCAGGCTTTAGTTTTAAAGACTCAGGTTTTTGTTATTGTTTAGTTTAGTTTTTTTTTTTTTATTTTTTACTTACTTATTTTAAAAAATTTTATTTTTTTATTTTATTTTTTTTCTTTTGTCTGTCTGAAATACAAATTTGTTTTCTTAAGTATCAGTTTCCTACCACCCCTTCTTTTTATTGGGTCAGAAAAAAAGAGTGGGAAATTATAGGAAGAGGATACTCACACCTATTAATATTTGGGTCACACGAGGATTGGACAGATGAGGAAAAATTAGGGTCTGGATTTCTGTAGCCATGATAAGAGAACATTGCTCAGTTTATAGACTTCCTTCTGTTTTGGGGTTTAAGAATTAGAAGGCTGTATTTCTGTTTCATCAAAATGCCTCATGACCTAATGGTTGGTATAAAATTGAGTGTGGTTCAAAGACAAGTCATCCAAACACACTAAAATGGGTTTCCATATATCAGGGTTTCAGAGGTTATTTAAAATAATTTCTTAAAAGTTATGTGCTAGTTATTTCCTTTTAAGCACAGTGTACTTGCTATGTAAAAACATTTATCTATTATTAGTGAATACTTAAAAAGTTACTTGAGAAAAACAATGAAAACTTTAGTGGTTTGATTCAACAAAGTAGATTTGATGAACCATTTCTAACCTCAGTGTCTATAATTAGAAATTCCAGAAAATTATTACACTTTGTATTCTGCTTTGCTTATATAGCTAAGGGTTCTGAATCTAAGACAATTTATGCAATATTTGGATTTTTCATTCTTTCTTTCTTTCTTTCTTTCTTTCTTTCTTTCTTTCTTTTTTACAAATAGAGCATTTATTTTACATTAATAGATTTTAAGTATCCCACAAATATGTATGTTTCTGAAGTTTTCAATGCTGTAATTTCAAGTAGGATTAAATACTTGTTGTCTCATTTGGCTAACTCTATGGATTTTCTGTGAAACTATTCTAACATTTAGATCAAATCAACAAAGTTCCTAGGTAATTTTAATAAAACTATGTCTACTTGAAAAATATGTATATATTTGTATTAGCCTATAGAAGGATGAAGGTGTTAGCATTTAGTTTAGTTGATGGGAATGAAAGGGCATAGAGGGGTGAACAAGATTCATATTTTTTTCTTGCAAGTCTTTGCTTCATTCCACTGATTACAGTAAATAATTTTTACCTTTTGAGATTTAAGAGAAATTTAGTAAGAGTTTTCTTTTCAATTTTTTCTCCCTTCCTTCTTCCAGCTCTCCCTCACCCTTTCCTTCCCTCCCTCCCTTCTTCCTTCCTCATTTAATTTCTCCTTCTCTCTCCCTTCCTATTCTTTTCTTCTCTCCACTTTTCATTTTTTCCTACATCTCTCCTGTCTTCCCTATTTCACTCCTTCAGTCTTTCTTGTTTTCTTGTTTTCGTGTTTAAAGAAAAATATATCATCACATATTTTCATTCCCATTAAATTCTAATTGGCCCATAATAAAAATATATTAAATATCCCAATACAATATTCTTTTATCTGATTTTTTTTAATGTCACAGTATTCACTCCTTATTTCTAGTAAAGACTTAGTTCTAGCAAAGTTTTCTCAGATTGTTTTCCTTCAAGAGGAGCACTATGGTGATTATAGGAAAGAATGAGAAAGCACTCCTAAGAACCTATTTCATATTGTGTAGTGTGAGAATTTATGTGATTCCTCACTAACTCAGAAGCTTGAAGAAGTGTTAGGACCCGTTACTCCAAAGAATATTTTCTGGCTTATTATTGAGGGATCATGTGACCTGAAAATGTATAAATTCATTTTTCTAATCATGAAAAAAAACTATCTGCTTTGTCTATTAAGGAAATTCAATTTCACATGGGAAAAATTCTTCATCCCATAAATCTATAAGCACTGTCTGTCCATATGATATGATAAAATGGACTAAATCATCTCTTTCTAATCACTGGATTTATATCAGGAAGACACGACCTTTAGTTTTTCAGTTCCTGCCTCCATCAGATCTAAATTAGCTTGGAGGTGAGATTAGCAGAGCAGCCCCGGAGGACTCTAATGTTGCAGCAAATGCTTCTCTAACGAAAAGGAAATTTATACTTTCTCAGTGGAATTGTTTATCTAGCAGTGAATCAGAAATCCACTGTCACAATGTGAATTTTTTCTACCCATCACTAATTATGCTTCTCCTGCCGTCATGTAGCAGTGAGAAATCCCACAATGCACGGGAACAATAAGGAGGAAGAGGTGAAGAGATCTTCACACATATTCTTAAGCTTCACCTTTGCCATATTTTAATCAAAGCATTCTATTTAAACAAAACCTATGTCATATCAATACATACTTTTCAATTTATCTTATAAAGAAGTCTGATTTTTAATATATTGGGTTTTCTTAATTCAAATACATCAGCCTAGTTTGAATTTAGTCAAAATTTGTGGAGGATGTGAGAAGAATAAACATTATGTAATCTAATTAGAGCTCAGTGCTGTGGAAAATATCTGGTCTGAAATTGGCTAGGCTTGAATCCAAGGATTGTCACAGGTGACTATGAGGAAAAAGAACTTCAAATATAACTACTTCTCATCTTTGGCCTCTGGGTCTCTCTCATAAGTACAGAAACATATTTTCTTTTTGTGAGGGAAAACAACCACCAAGCCCCCGACTGTCAGCTTTCTTCTGCCTGCTGTACATATGCTGTTTCCTCTTCCAGGCATATCCTCCAACCCCCTATCATCCTCTCCGGATTTCACCTCACTCTCTGTAATTATGCCCATCAATCATTTGTTTTCTCTCCTGTAAAATATTTCTATCACCTAGAAAAGGATAGAAAATAATAACATTACATCTTTCTACCATCATATAGCTCTATAAAATCTTATTTTTCTATATTTACTACAGACTATTTTTATTTCAGAAAAATGTATTATAGGTACATTTAAAATCACCTATGTAATTTTTTCAGTGTTATGTCTTTTCTATCTTTTTAGATGTAACTACTATCCTTAATTTCTTTTCTTTTTTAAATTTTATTTATTATTTTTTTTATTATATTCAGTTAGTCACTGTATAAGTACATCATTAGTTTTTGAAGTAGTGTGCAGTGATTCATTAGTTGCATATAACACCCAGTGCTTATCACAACATGTGCCCTCCATAATACCCATCACCCTGTTATTCTCTTCCCACCCCCTTCCCCTTTGAAACCCTCAGTCTGTTCCCCCGTATCCACAGTCTCTCGTGGTTCGTCTCCCTCTCTGATTTCTCCCCCTTCAGATTTCTCTCCCTTTCCCTATGGTCCTCCATGCTATACCTTATGTTCCACATATGAATGAAACCATATGACTCTCTTTCGCTGCTTGACTTACTTCACTTAGCATAATCCCCTCCAGTTCCATCCATGTCGATGCAAATGGTGGGTATTTATCGTTTCTGATGGCTGAATAATATTCCATTGTATATATGGACCATATATTCTTTATCCATTCATTTGTTGAAGGGCATCTCGGCTCCTTCCACACTTTGGCTATTGTGGCCATTGCTGCTATGAACATTGGGGTGCATGTACCCCTTCTTTTCACTAAATCTGTATCTTTGGGGTAAATACCTAGTAGTGCAATTGCTGGGTTATGGTGTAGCTCTATTCTTAACATCTTGAGGAACCTCCATATTGTTTTCCAGAGTGGCTGTACCAGCTTGCATTCCCACCAACAGTGTAAGAGGGTTCCCCTTTCTCCACATCCTCACCAACATTTGTTGTTTCCTGTTTTGTTAATTGTTCCCATTCTAACTGGTATAAGGTGATATCTCATTGTGGTTTTAATTTGTTTTCCCTGATAGCTAGTGATGTTGAGCATTTTTTCATGTCTGTTAGCCATTTGCATATCTTCTTTGGAGAAGTATCTCTTCATGTCTTCTGCCCATTTTTTGACTGGGTTATTTGTTTTTTGAGTGTTGAATTTGAAAAGTTCTTTTAGATCTTGGTTATCAGCCCTTTATCTGTAATGTTATTTGAAAATATCTTCTATTCTGTGGGCTGCCTCTTAGTTTTGTTGACTGTTTCCTTTGCTGTGCAGAAGCTTTTTATCTTGATGAAGTACCAACGTTCATTTTTGCTTTTGTCTCCCTTGCCTTTGGAGACTTGTCTTAAAGTCACTGTGGCCGATGTTGAAGAGTTTACTGCCTATGTTCTCCTCCAGGATTTTGATGGATTCCTGTCTCACATTGAGGTCTTACATCCATTTTGAGTTTATCTTTGTATATGGTGTAAGGGAATGGTCCAGTTTCATTCTTCTACATGTAGTTGTCCAACTTTCCCAGCACCATTTATGGAAGAGACTGTCTTTTTTCCACTGGATATTTTTTCCTGATCTGTCAAAGATTAGTTGACCATAGAGTTGAGGTTCTATTTCTGGAGCCTTTATTCTGTTCCATTGGTCTACGTGTCTGTTTTTGTGCCAATAACATGCTATCTTGGTGATCACAGCTTTGTGATATAGCTTGAAGTCAGGCAATGTGATGTCCCCAGCTTTGTTTTTCTTTTTCATCATTCCCTTGGTGATTTGGGGTGTTTTCTGATTCCATACAAATTTTAGGATTGTTATTCCAGCTCTTTGCAAAATGCCAATGGTATTTTAATAGGATGGCATTGAAAGTGCAAATTGCTCTGGGTAGGATAGACATTTTAACAATGTTTATTCTTCCAATCCATGATCATAGAATTTTTTCCATCTTTTTCTGTCTTCCTCAATTTCTTTCATAAGTGTTCTATAGTTTCTAGGGTATAGATCCTCTGCCTCTTTAGTTAGGTTTATTTCTAGGTATCTTCTGGTTTTTGTCGCTATTGTGAATGGAATCAATTCCTTAATTTCTCTTTCTACAGTTACATTGTTAGCATATAGAAAAGTAACTGATTTCTGTGCATTGATTTTGTATTCTGCCACGTTGCTGAATTGCTGTATAAGTTCTAGCAATTTAGGGGTAGATTCTTTTGGCTTTTCCATATAAAATATCATGCCATCTGCAAAGAGGGAGAGTTTGACTTATTTTTTGCCAATTTACATGCCTTTTATTTCTTTTTGTTGTCTGACTGCTGAGGCTAGGACTTCTAGCACTATGTTGAACAATAAGGGTGAGAGTGGGCATCCCGGTTGTGTTCCTGATCTTAGGAAAAAGCTCTCAGCTTTTCCTCATTGATAACGATATTCACTGTGGGCTTTTCATAGATGGTTTTTATGATATTGAGGAATGTTCCTTCTATCCCTATACTCTGGAGAGTTTTAATCAGGAACAGATGTTGTATTTTGTCAAATACTTTCTTGGCATCAATTGAGAGGATCAAATGGTTCTTGTCTTTTCTTTTATTATGTGCTCTATCATGTTGATTGATATGCTAATTTTGAACCACCCTTACATCCCAGGCATAAAACCCATATGGTCCTGGTGAATGATCCTTTTAATGTACTGCTGGATCCTAGTAGCTAGGATCTTGTTGAGTATTTTGGCATCCGTGTTCATCAGGGATATTGGTCTGTAATTCTCCTTTTTGATGGGGTCTTTGCCTGATTTTAGGATCAGGTCAATGCTGGCCTCATAGAAGACATTGGGAAGTTTTCCTTCTGTTTCTATTTTTTGGAACACCTTCAGAAGAATAGGTATTATTTCTTCTTTAAATGTTTGGTAGGATTCCCCTGGGAAGACATCTGGCCCTGGATTTTGTTTTTTGGGAGATTTTTGATTATTGCCTCAATTTCGTTACTGGTTATTGGTCTATTCAGATTGTCTATTTCTTCCTGTTTCAGTCTTGATAGTTTGTAAGTTTCCAGAAAGGCATCCATTTCTTCCAGGTTGCTTAATTTGTTGGCATATGGTTGCTGGTAATAATTTCTAATAATTGTTTCTATTTCCTTGGTGTTAGTCATGATCTCTCCCCTTCATTCATGATTTTATTAATTTGGGTCCTTTCTCTTTTCTTTCAGATAGTTTGGTTTATCGATCTTATTAATTCTTTCAAAGAATCAGCTTCTAGTTTCATTGCTCTGTTCTACTGTTTTTCTGGTTTCTATTTCAATGATCTCTGCTCTAATCTTTACTATTTCTTGTCTCCTGCATGGTTTAGTTTTTATTTGCTGTTCTTTCTCCAGCTCCTTTGGGTGTAGGGTTAGCTTGTGCATTTGGGATTTTTCTAATTTTTTGAGAGAGGCTTGGATGGCTATGTATTTCACTCTTAGGACCACCTTTGCAGTCCCCATAAGTTTTGGACTGATGTGTTTTCATTCTCATTGGTTTCCATGAATTGTTTAAGTTCTTCTTTAATTTGACCCATTCATTCTTTAGCAGGATGTTCTTTAACTTCCAAGTGCTTAAAATCCTTCCAAATTTTTTCTTGTGATTGAGTTCCAGTTTCAAGGCACTGCGGTCTGATAACATGCAGGGAATAATTTCAATCTTTTGGTATTGGCTGAGACCCGATTTGTGACCCAGTATGTGGTCTACTTTGGAGAAAGTTCCATGCGCATTCGAGAAGAATGAGTGTTCTGTTGTTTTAGGGTAGAATGTTCTGTATATATCTACATAGTCCATCTGGTCCAATGTGTCATTCAAAGCTCTTGTTTCTTTGTTTATCTTCTGTTTAGATGATCTGTCCAACACTGAGAGTTGAGTGTTAAAATCTCCTACTATTAATGTATTATTGTTGATCTGATTTTTTATTTTGGTTAACAGCTGGCTTATGTCATTGGCTGCTCCCATTATGGGGGTATAGATATTTACAATTGTTAGTTTTTCTTGTTGGATAGACCCTTTAAGAATGATATAGTGTCCTTGGATCTCTTATTATGGTCTTTGGTTTAAATTCTAATTTGTCTGTTATAAGAATTGCTACCCCAGCTTTCTTTTGAGGTCCATTGGCATGATAAATCATTCTTCATTCGCTTATTTTCAGTCTGGAGGTGTCTTTAGGTTCAAAATGAGTCTCTTGTAGACAGCATATGGATGGGTCCTGTCTTTGTATCCAATCTACAACCCTGTGCCATTTCATGGGAGAATGTAGGCTGTTCACGTTGAGAGTTACTACTGAAAGATATATATTTATTGCCATCCTATTTTCTTTACAGTCCCTGTTTCCATGGATTGTCTCTGTAAATTTCTGGTCTATATTTCCCTTGGGGTCTTTCTTCTTTTATAGAATCCCCCTTTGTATTTCTTGTAGGGATGGCTTGGTGGTTACATATTCTTTCAGTTTCTGCCAGTCCTGGAAACTCTTTATTTCTTCATCCATTCTGAATGACAGCCTTGTTGGATAAAATATTCTTGGGTGCATGTTCTTCTCATTTAGTACCCTGAATATGTCTTGCCAGCCCTTTCTGGCTTGCCAGGTCTCTGTGGACAGGTCTGACATTATTCTGATGTTCCCCCTTCTGTACATAAGGAATCTCTCCCCCCAAATGCTCTTATGATGGCTTCCTTGGTTCTAAGATTTGAGAGTTTTACTATTACATACTGAGACATTGGTCTGTTCTCCTTGATCTTGGAAGGGGTCCTCTCGGCCTCTAGGACATGAATGTTTGTTTCATTTCCCAGATTAGGGAAGTTCTCAGCTACAATTTGCTCAAATTTATCTTCTAGTCCTCTCTCTCTCTTCACCCCCTCAGGGATCCCAATAATTCTGACACTGGAACATTTCATGGCGTCATTGATTTCTGTAAGTCTGTTCTATGGATTTTAAGCTGTTTGTCCCAGGCCTCCTCCTGTTCCTTCCTTTCTATCAGTTTATCTTCTAGATCACTAATCTTCTGCCTCATTTACCCTAGCTATTAGAGCATCCAGTTTAGACCACATTTCATTCATAACATTTTTCAGTTCGGCCTGATTAGCTCTTACTTCTGCCCTTAGAGATTCTATGTTGCCGCTAATGGTTTTCTCAAGCCTAGCTATTGTCTTCATAATTGCTACCCTGAAGTCTATTTCTGACATATTGCTTATATCGATATCCATTAGGCCTGCGGGAGAGGCCATTGTCTCTGGTTCTTTTCTTTGTTGGGAGTTCCTCCTCCTAGTCATTCTGTTGAGGGGTCTTTGAGGGATGTACAGAGTTGAAAATATCACCACAATCCAGGCAAGATGTACCCTGGAAAAGTTTGGAGTGGTCAGAAGCCACCACCGAAAAAACAAGCCAAAATGAAACCCAAGAATAAGATTTTTAAAGTTAAAATGGGGGGGGGGCTATAATCTCTCAATGTGGGCAAGGTAGGGTGTTTCAGTTCCTCCTGGGTGTATTTTGTTCTTTTTGTTAGAGAACCCTACTTTCCAGAGTTACAGGGAAATTAAAACTGATGTGTATATATATATATATATATATATATATACACACACACACACACACACACACACATATATATTATATATATATATGGGTAGTTTTGAATAGAGGAAAAGGGACCACATTGAAGCTTATATGTATATATATATAAAATATATACATATATGCATTTTATATACATATACATATATGTGAAAAAGTACAAGTCAAAAAGCTACTATGGAATATGTTGTATTAAATATCTAGTTGAAATGAGAAATAGGTAAAAAGAAAAAAACAGAGAAGAAACGAGAAAGAATTAAAAAAAAAAAATAAGTTGTATCTGAGAAATACACAGGCCATGAAGCAACACCAGGAACTCAATATACTATTTTCCCCTGGTGTTGGGGTTTTACAGTTTTATGGGGACGGAAGGGTTGCCCTCCTCTTGTTCCCCCAGCTTGTCTTCTGGGGGAGAGGCCTGCTGGGTTGTATGTCAGGGAACCCTGCTTGGGCGGAGTTGCCCTGCCCCCTATCAGGGGACTGGGCTCTGTGGAAACCAGGTTTTTGAGCTTTTGTTCTCTGGCGGCTTTTCGCGCTTTTTCAAAGCCTTTTGGGAGGGTCAAGGCAAAGGAAAATGTCCGCACCCAGACCTCTGCCCCAGGGCAGAGAAGTCACAGACTGTTCCTCTCTGAACAATTCGGAACACACAACCTCCCTTTCTGTAAGCACCGCTGAAAACCGCAGCCTCCCTCAGGTGAGGGAAGCCCCCAGCGACCCTCTCAGCAGTTGACTGAGGCCCCCACTTGTCTCTGCCCTTTGTGCTTCCAAAACCGAGAGCGGTCCTGTTCCTTGCACATCCATGGCGGCAGCGGCCGGGCCCCAGGTCCGAAGTGGCAGTGGCAGCAGCCGGGCCCTAGGTCCGCCAGCGTGGGCAGTGGCAGCGACAGCAGCGGCCGGCTCCAGGGTCCACAATCAGCTCCCGGACCCCGTCTGAGTGCTGTTATCAGGCTTTTCCCCTCCAGCTGCCACCACGTGCAAGCTATCCCCTGTCCCCCAGCCCAGGACACTTTTGGGCTAGGGTATTGTATTACTGTCCAGTGGCCAGCTTCTGGCGGCTCCCTCCCCCTTCTGTTTATCCTCTTTTATCTGTCCACAGAATCACAATTCCATCCTTCATACGTCAGGGCCGCTGATGCTCTGCCCCAGTAGAGATCCAGACATATATTCTTACATCTCAGGATGATTTCGTGGGTATTCAGAATGCCTGGTAGATATCCAGCTAAATTCAGGGGACCAGTTGAAACGGAGTCCCCCACTTGCCCCTCCCTCCACATGGATGTCTCCCTGCCACCACCTTGGAATTCATTAGGCTGCAGATGTGTGTGGGGGCTTTGAGGGTACAGAAGAGAGATGTCTCAGTCCTTTCAGCTCCTGGCCATTATTCCTTGCCTTGTGCCTGTTATCACTCCAGTCTTTGCCTTTATGGTTGCATTCTTTCCTCCTCCTCAGTCTATGTCCAATCTTCAGTCTGGCACAGAACTTGGAGAAACTAAAGGAGGTGATTAGGAAGGTTTTCATGCTGCCCCATGAAAATAAAATGAGCCAGGACAGCCTTAATTTCTTTTCTTTTTTTTTTTTTTTTCATTTCCAGACATATTTTAATCCTATTCTTATAAACATATAAATCAATAAGTATATATGGAATTGTTTTGTATTTTTGTATTTCATATAAATGGCACTAAATGATTTGTAATCTGCAACTTTTAGTTAACAAGGCTTTTGAAATTAATTTCTGATGGTTTTTGAGATCTAGCTTATTCATTTCAAGTATGAATAGCATTCTATCGTGTGACTATAACACTATGTAGTATTATATATATGAATGTATCTATACATATATATGTATATATATATTTATATGGCATATATATATAGTTTTTATATAGTGGACATATATATATTTTTTTCCTGTTAATGAGCATTTAGTTGTTTTCTTTCTTTCTTTCTTTCTTTCTTTCTTTCTTTCTTTCTTTCTTTCTTTCTCTTAGCTTGGATATCACCTCCCTCAGGAAGCCTTCCCAGATACACAAAGACTAAATTAGTTGTTCTTGTGCTTCCATTTGTGGTTCAAGCTAGCACTTTGAATATTGCATTAGAATGACCTGTTTACATGTTTTTTCTCCCCATCTTTACTCAGCTTTCTAAGAAAAGATAAAGTGTATTTATCCTCATTTTATATCCAATGTTGTGATAAGTTTTTATTGAATTAGCAGGTTCATGAAAGAGAAATCCCTAAGGAACAAAACAGGAAATTGGCATCTTGTAGGAAAGGATTTTCTTTTAGATATAAAGTAGTTATAATGCTAAAAGCTACCAGACAGATGATTCAATTACAAAATAACCCCCTCTTTGGGAAATCCTTTATCTATGATACATATCCTTGTATATACTTATATATAGAAATAACCCAGCCAGAGAAATTATGTAATGAATTTGCCATATTTTTTTTCAGTATGATCAACTATGTGACCTATTTATTTATTTTGGTTAAACAAAATGGAAATATATTGCAACAAAACAACATACTTAATTTTCAAAGCTAAGAGGCATATTTGTGGTTTTCTTTGTGTTCTTTTTATTCTTAAGTTTTGTTCTTCTTAATTTATTAAGGCATACTGTGACCATAGCATCTATTATAAATATACTGACAAGAAGATCTGGTACTGATTGGCAGACTTCAGCTGCCATCACCGAAAGTGGCACTTGAGGTTCAAGCAGGTTGTATCTTATTTCCTAGTGTACTACAGGCCTAGGGTGGCTGAGAAATCTTACTAATTAGGATTGATTAGGATTGATTCCTTTATTTGCTCTTATACCTGGCATTTCCACTTTTACTACTATCAGTAGCTAGTCAATCTCAAATGTTCCCTTAAAAATCATGTAGAAACAAGCAGATTTTAAAAGTCTAACAGAAATGGAAAAAAAAAACATGGCATTATGAATTGAGTCAGCAATGCCTTTTATTTTAAGGTGAAAACAGACTTATCTGTTTAGGAAGTAATGGAACATAACCTCAGAACTAAATCTTAAGCTTTAAAAAAATAAAAATAATTGCACCAGCTTAGAAAGAAGTTTCATTGTAAATTATAGTCTTAATTGTAAGAACAATCTGGGCAAAGTTAAATTGACCATACCTAAAATTCTAGCTAAAACTCAGGATAATAGAGTTTGATAACAAGAGCAATGGGATTAGAGAATAACTCATATGCTGAGTTTCCCAGAGTTTACCAATGATGTGAGTTAAGTCCTTTCTCCCATGCTTCAGTTATGAAATGAATGGACTTGAAGGGAGAGACTAGGAAGAGAGAGTCTCTAGAAGTTCCTTTTAATTTGATAGCCCCTTGTAAAACAACCTTACACGATGCACAAAATATCTTGAAAATAGTATGCTACTCTAAAATATTGGACTACATTTAGTCAAAGGACAAGAGAATAACTAGCTTATGGATCCTCAACAAATATGTCACTATGAAAAAAGAAACTGAATATGAAATGCAGGTTAGGATATGGAATGGCAACTGTTTTGTTCTTTCATTATTGCTAGTACATGATAAAAAGCTGTTAGGAAATATTTTCTAGTCAATTCATACTCTTGGAGAGCAGAAAGAAATATACAGGGAAATCACAGTGCATTGAGAGACAAGTCTTTCCAAGAGAAAACCAGTGACACAACCAAGAGTACAAAACAGGCTTCTTAACCTCTGGGTCTTTTCTCTATATGCTGTTTCTACAGTTTTCACTAATAGGTTATAATAATTTTTACTTAGTGAAGCATATTTTGGCAAATAGAGATGGGAAGGGGTTGATACATTTTGACATTTTTACCAAAACCCCCCACAATTTTTACCAATGATATCAATATGAGTCATCAAATACACTACTTTTTCTTCATCATTTAAAGAACAGATCTAGGCTGTTGCTAGTCAATATCATTTTTCAACACTTATCTGACTAATCATGACCTTTCAGGCATCTGTTATAACCTGTACCACAAGCTGTGTATTCTCATTCAAAGAGAATCTGGCTAGGGATTCACAGATGTATTACAATGGGAGAAATTATATGGAAATACAAATAGGCTTCATGATCTTGGGACTTCGTGAAAAAGGAAAAAAAAAAAAACTACCCCACATAAATAATGTGCCAGGAACAGAAAGCTATTCACAGAGGTATTCTACAGCAGACTAAATAAAATACATAGATTATTTTTTTCAAGGTAAAAAACAAACAAAACAAAACACACACACACACACAAACAGTTCTTCTTGTGAGATGTCCTCCATCACAGCACGCTAATAAACCTCACCCTCCACTGCCAATTAAGGTTTAGCGGGGACAAGTCTTGTCCAAGCAGTGTACTGACAGTCAACCCATATGGATAGATAAAGTGCCAAATTACTTTGGAAAGCAGAGTCATGCCCACGGATTAACGAAAAGATAATTTGTATTCTAGCTTTTGTGGCATCAAACTCTGAACTCATTTACTACTGCAATAATCAGATCATCAGCCTTAGGAAGGTTCAGCTTAGTTCAAAGCACTGACCTGCATTTTTATGGAGACTAACTTTGGAAGGGATTTATGTATATATTCAAGCAAACCTTTACCTGAACAAGTTTGATTGGATTCATCTTCGTTGCTTCCACAATCATTAGCTCCATCGCAGAGCCATCTCTTGGGGATACAGCGATTATTCTTGCATTTAAACTGATCATCAGGACAGCTATGATTGACTGGGGGAAGGGGAATGGGGGGAGGGTGGAGGGAGAGGAAAAGCAAGTTTAATAATTTAAAATTGGATAAAATTATGATTATTTTGTTATAGTTACAGACAACTTACAGTAATTATAACATTATAGTACAATAAATGCCATGGCTTCTTTCATTCATTGTTTCATATTTTATAGAAAATATTAATATTTGAGGCTCTGTGAAAATGTAATACTTTTATAGAAGACGCCAAGTAAATGAAATCTCACATAAAAGGAAATATATTCATTTGTTCATGTCTTCACTAAAATCAACTGTATCACTAAGCTTGTTTTCCTATCCATTATTACAATTAACTCAATTTCAGAATTTTTACCAAAAACATTTAAAGTGATCTCAAATTTTAACATGAAACATAACAAGTGTGTATCAAATAATTCAATCATATATCAAAAAATACATTTTCTTAAGCCACACATCTGTTCAGTACTTTTTTGAATTATTAAATAAGACTAATTTGGTTATGCTTTGCCCAGTGTTTCTTGGAACTGGAAGGAAAAAAAATGCAACACTTGTGATTTGGAGTTGATGCTAAATATGAGATCCTGCATAATTTTAATAACAAAATGACCATCCAGAGTTTTCATCCCTAGTATGAACAAATAAACATGCAACCACAAAATATACTGAGGATAAGACCAATCCTCATATGGGAAGCCGTGCACAGCTAAGGATTAAACCTCCAATATCTAAGCACAGCAGGAGGCCATCTTAAAGTTAACCTTCTGTGATTATTTTTCCTGCATCCTGGAGGCTGAATTCCTAAATGAATTGGCATGCTCCTCTGTATTTGTTTCACCGCTTCACATTCTTTTTGAAGTAATTTTCCTTGTGTCTAGTAGTTGCACTTCTCCATGATAAAAATAAATTTTGATATTAGTTTTACTTAGAATTTGAAAAAATAGCCATCTTTATCATGCTGTTGCATAGCAAATGTATGCCTTTCCAGCCAGTTTCTATAAAACACTATTTCTTTAAAGTAGCTTAGGTGAGAAAGTGGTTTTATCACTTATTTAGAAAGTTTTTATTCATGTGTAGTAAAAAAAAGGGGGGGGAAGCCTTTGTTTTCTGGCATTTGAGCATGATTAACATTTTCTACTCACTTCAGGAAGTTTAGCAAGAATAGTTGTTTATGAGAATAAAATTCATCCAGTATATTAGAGGATCAAAATTTTAAAGTACCAAGATTATGCAAAAATACTTCAGTAAAGCTTGATCAAGCACCTTTGCAATTTTTATCAATGATGTAAATCAGAGTTCAAAAAGTATTGCATGGTGCACTGGGTGTTATACACAACTAATGAATCATCGAACTTTACATCAAAAAGCAGGGATGTACTGTATGGTACAAACAAAAAGGAGGCATAAATACAACCCATAGTCCTGTAATTTGGAATTGAGACACTAAAGGATAGAAAGTAGAATGATAACAGAATTCAAGGGCAAAGCTCTTGGGTATTTAATATATAAATGATCCTCTGAAATGAATGACATAGTGCTAGAATATTAACCATGAAACCTCAGGATTATAACACTGTTCAGAATCACTGCAAGTTTAGAAAAGATCCCATATTGTCGGAAGGTGGCCAGAGATGTTTAGTTTTCCTTTGCCCCTTTTGTTTAGTGATTTATTTTCCATGTGCTGGGTGCTATGTTAGACTCTGAGACTGAGACTACATTAGACTCTGACACTACAACCTGATGTGTCTCCTCATGAAGACATCCATCTTTTAGATGCACCAGGTGAGTAAGCATATAATTGCAATATTGTTTGGTCACTACCATGATAAAGGAATATACACGAGATGTTTCACTCCAACTGGGCTGTACAGAGAAGGAGATTTTTCAATGTTCAAAAAGACTTCCCTATAAAGGTCATGGTAAACCATGGTGATTTCCATAAGCTGCAGTGTTACAGAGGAGAGAAACAAAAGGGTACTTTTTAGAGATCTATTTGCACTCCAACTTGATATATCAGAACAAAGAAGGTAAGTGTATGCATGGTAGGCATGTAAGACTAAAAATGCAAACATGAGACCTAAGATGTTTATTTGTGAATCAATGGATTTTAGAATTTATCTTGTTGGTTATGGATTTACTGAAATAAGGAGATTTGGTTTCATACTATAGATAACACTCTGGATGCAGTTTGGAAAATTGGGTTTTAGTTAAGGGAGAAATAGTGGTAGGAATAATAGCAGGCACTTGCCGTGTTAATCTAGGATAGAAGACTAATTTAGCCAGTGAAGCTTGAGAGGAGGTAAAGATGAAAAATAAAGAATTGAATATGGACTATAAGTGAAATAGGAGACTGCAGAAAAAGTCCATAGTATAGGTTTGGGTAATGGTATGGGAAAGTGATGAACATAATTAAGAAAAAGATCCTGACCAGGAATTTTAACACTACAAGTAACAGTATGCAATGCCCCACATACTCCTAGAGGAAATGAGTTTCTTTGTGAATTCATGAAAGAACAATCACACAAGGAGTAGCATGGACCTAAAGGAACACTACATGAATATTGTGATAAAATACTTGTGTTCTGCACAGGGCTCTGAGACTACGCTGATATGCAGGGAGCATTCACTAAAACCATGAATAAACATTGTGAGTCAGAAGGAATGAGGCAGGTAATTTAATCAATAAATAATACATCATTTGTATAAAAGAGTTAAGAAAAAATACCCTTTATCCTTAGATGAAATGTTCCTCCCACTCTGAAATTTTTGTCTAATTTTATCAATTTAGAATTTAATATGTTATTTACGGATTTATACTTCATAGTATAGATATTAATAGGGTTGAAAACATGGAGCACATAATGTTGAAGTTAGAGTCCATGCTTGAAAATTAAGGGAAAGTAGTGTTATATTCATGTATTAATTACTGCTTATATATTCAACTGGAAAATATATTTTAAAAGCTCATATTCTTGGAGTTTTGTCCAAAAATACAGATAGCTGCATTATATAAGTGCCTAGACCAATTCTGTCCATTATTTAAAAAAAAAGGTTTTATTCATTTATTTGAGAGAGAGAGAGTACGAGCGGGGGACGGAGAGTGGGGATGGTGGGGAAGAGGGAGAAGCAGACTTCCTGCTAAGCAGGGAGCCAGACAACTCCATCCTGGGACTCCGGGATCATGACCTGAGCTGAAGGCAGACGTTTTACCGACCGAGCCACCGAGATGCCCCGATTGTGTCCATGCTTAACAAAAGATCTTTAAAACTTTATTTTTATAACTTGGTTAAAAAAAAAGAAAGAAAGAAAAGAAAGACAAGAAAATGGAAGACTGTCAATTAACTCAATTAGTTCAACCATTTTAACTTGGAAAATGTCATCAATTGAATGAAAAATAACTTCCTTTTTAAAATAATTTATCTAGGTCAAATTAAAAGACTAAGGATACATATATCCATCACACACCTCTCTCCATATAAAAATATTTTATATATCTCAAAACTATTCCAATATGACTCTAATCAAATATATTCTCAAAACATTATTTCATGTGTTTCTTAAAGTGTCTTCCTTCCACATATGTGGGACAATCCCAACCAGAAACATGAAACTATTCCTATTGTGGGAGATGATAAACAGCTAGATAGAAGCCAAAGGGGAGAAAATCAAACCTTGAATTTCTTTCTTTTTTTTTCTTTTTTAAGATTTTATTTATTTATTTGACCGAGAAAGACAGCCAGTGAAAGAGGGAACACAAGCAGGGGGAGTGGGAGAGGAAGAAGCAGGCTCCCAGCAGAGGAGCCTGATGAGGGGTTCGATCCCAGAATGCCAGGATCACACCCTGAGCCAAAGGCAGATGCTTAACGACTGAGCACCCAGGTGCCCCCAAACCTTGAATTTCTATCTGAGTGCCCCATGTGTGTCTCCTACCATGTACCGAGCTAGTGAAGTTAGGTAATAACATGTTCAAACCCATGTTTGTTTCTTTGGATCTTCTTCAAAGCCCTGTTGCCAAGGAGCAATGGAGTGGATTGTGACCTTCTGTATGAGTAATTCTGACTTGAGGGAATTTAAATTGATGTTCCACATCTTTAAATTCAGAGATCCAAAAGGGTCTCCTATAGCAACCTTCTGACAATGGTGCGGTGGCACTGAGAGCACAGAAGAGGGAAGGAGAGGACTTCCAGAGCAACCAAAATGATAATATTAAAGATGTAAAAGCAGGACAAAAGCAGTGCTTTAAAAGCATGTGAGGAGACAATATAAAGTCTACCCTATATAAAAGGATGACTGAGGGGAAAAAAAACTAAGTTCAATTTTTATCAGGTATTTTTAGATTTCACAAATTGCTTTGATAGTTCACATGCTAAAAGACTCAAGGAGGGTGCCTGGGTGGCTCAGTCAGTTAAGTGTTTGCCTTTGGCTCAAGTCCTGATCTCAGGGTCCTGGGTTCAAGCCCCATGTGGGACCCCCTGCTCAGTTGGGAGCCTCCTTGTCCCTCTCCCTCTGCCCCTCCCTCCTGCCCGTGCTCTCTCTCTCTCTCAAATAAATAAATATAATCTTTAAAAAACTAAAAGGTTCAGGGAAATGTACTGTTACTTGAAGGAGAACATACAGCAATTTACTGAATCTTCATCACTTCCGTCTAGACAGTCATCATCACCATCACATTTCCAGCGAGCTTGGATACAGTGTCTGTTTTTACATCGGAATTCTCCAGTTTTGCATATGTGAGGCAATATTTCTCCAGGATTAACTAGGATTAAAAAAAACATATGAACAGTACTAGCTATAGTCAGTTCATTACAATGTCAGCTTTGTTTTAATAACAAAAATGCTGATTCATTTCATTTTGTAAAAAATATGAAAACATCTTAACATTGCAGTGACATCTCTGGAAAGGAGAAAAATTTAAGTTTTTCTGACAATAATTATTCCAGTAAGAATTTTAAAGATTTATTTTAAACAACTGTCACCAAAATAATAAGTAATACCAGCAATAATAACATAATACCACCTTATAGTCAGGTTAACTGTCTGGTTTTACTTTTCAAAGGGCTTTCACTCATAATCTCAATTATCATCATGACCCATTACAGGGTAGGCATGGCAAAAAATTTTACTTCTCTATTTTACAGATAAGTACACCCCAAATTAATCAAATTGAAAAAATAAGGCAAGAGCACAACCATGATGGTTATATTAACCTAGCTGGTCTGCAAGTGGGAGAAAAATTCAGCTCTGGTTAGCTATTCATGGAGGTATTAAGTTAATAAAAAATAATCTCATTATACATCCAGATTCTATTCAGTGTTTTCTCTATCTACCCCATATTCTCTAATCAAATGGTAGGGATTCAGTTGATTGGGATTTATTCACAAATTGAAAGTGTTATTATTATGATCAGTTTTGCTTTCTTTGAGTGGATTTCATAGCAGTCTATAAAGAGATAGGAATATGTGGTAATGGTTAAAATAAATGCTTTGTGTTTCATGGACTGAAAAATATGTTGAATTATCAAAAGGTGGTTTATTGCTAAGAGAAACAAAAGCCTATCTTTCTATCCCAGTCTTTTTTTTTTTTGTCTTTTTTTTAAAGATTTTATTTATTTATTTGACAGATAGAGACAGCCAGTGAGAGAGGGAACACAAGCAGGGGGAGTGGGAGAGGAAGAAGCAGGCTTCCAGCGGAGGAGCCTGATGTGGGGTCGATCCCAGAATGCTGCGATCACACCCTGAGCCGAAGGCAGACGCTTAATGACTGAGCCACCCAGGGGACCCTCTATCCCAGTCTTGATGGCTTTAAACTTTATTTTGGATAACTCATTTGGACAGATGAACTGTCACAAAACCTATATACATGCCAATAATAAGGGATGCTGAGAAAACATATTAGGCATTTCTAGAACACTTTGTGTTAGCACTCCTTTAGTCCTTGTATTTCCCCTTCTCCAAAGAATGGAAGAGAGAATGTGACTCTTGAACCATAACTGTGGAGAATTTGCTTCAGAGAGTTTCTCAGTGAGGCCCAAGGCATGAGGGTTTCTGTGGCTGGAAAAGAAAAACTGCCCATTAAATCCAGATTCTTAAGGATTTAAGGGTAAAAACTAATCAGTATGGTAAATGAAATATTCAATTTGAACAAATGTAAGCCTGTGTCTTTTCTATCCCCTCTCAGACAAGAAGACGCTGTATGTAAGGATTGACAGTAATTTTGTCTCCCTTTTTAATTCTAATCCTTTTCAATAAAAATGCTGAAGTGGAAATTTCTCTAATGATATCATTTCTGAAAGTAAAATTAATAACAATAATAATAATAATAATAATTGTTATCTATATAGAACAAGTCCCAAATAGGAAATGACAACAATATAAAAACAAAAAGGGGAGATCACTGGGTCTCCTATTCAACTCAAGGATGCCTATTTATAGCAGCAACTGGGAGAGAGAATAGTAACCAAAGCAAAGTAGAAACACATTGGGACATGTCTGGGCCTTTCTAGGATAGAGCTTTCCTCTCAAAATCTCTAGAATTGATCACTGATGACATGCAAACTTTCCTTACTTTGAGTCTCAAGTTTGCTCAATTGGACCCTAAGATTTTTGAGGATGGTGTAATTTCTTCCTTGAATCCATATAAACCCATCTTAAAATTGGGCATTTAATGAGGGGTATTTTGATTAATTTCTATTCTATAATGAGTAAGCTTAATGGTCAACAAACTCTCAGTTAAAAAAAAAATCCAGTCAGACAAGAAACCTGATTTGCCATATAATCATCTTCCTCTGAACTTAAGTTCAGCTTTAAGATTTTCTTTAGCTATATTCAGTTCATTAAAATGTCAGCTTTGTTTTAATAACAAAAATACTGATTCATTTCATTTTGTCAAAAATATGGAAACTCTTAACATTGCAGTGACAACCATCTCTGGAAAGGAGAAAAATCTCTACAGTTGACTTCAAAGAAATGTTACATCAATTCAGTTGTTTCATAGCTTGAGGATTGAAAAACTCAAGAAACCATTTTTTTTTCCTCTTCTGAAAATAGTCCCAACGATTTAAAAAGCTTGGCTTTCACATGGTCATTTGATCAAATAAACCCAACTGACAGTTTTAAGAAATGATCAAGGATATCCATATACAAGAGTGAAATTATAGCTGCTTCTGAACATCACATCTTTATTAAAAATGAGCAAGATGTCTATTGAAAGACAAACTACTCCCCACAAAATTAATATTTTAAACTAAATATTATTTAACATAACCAATTTGGAGATAAGATCTTTAAGCCTGTTTAGAGTTTGAATGTTTTTCAAGTGATATTTAGATCATTATGGAAAGAATGAAAATAGGCAAAATTTTCAAACTTGTTTTAAACATGGTTTCCAATATGTGTGGATTGTTGGTTATTTTTAAATGATATTTGCTAATACACAGGTGGTGATTTTCAAAACTACATGATGACAATGTCCAAAGTTTCATTTTCATTTTTCACAATAGTTATGAACAATTGTTTGAAAACCAATAGAGCCAACTTCCTGAGATAATTTCATCTTTTTATATTTATTGCTGTTATTGGTCTTTATCAATGTCATTAGTAAATATCATTATCATTTGTAACAGCAGTTGACATTGCTTATATCTGGAAGAAAAGATATAATGAAACATACACAAATATCTTTGACATTTTAAAGTGTGTCTGCAAGTCTTCTAGACCCTATAATTTGTTGGGCAAGAGGCATTTCTCCATGGCATCTCCATGTGTCTTGTGTCAGTTTTTATTCTGGACATTTTTTCAAGGATGCTTATATAGCTAACAGCCTTGGAAGACAGATAATGCCATCTCCTTAGAGCAGAGAGCAGTTTTTTTTTTTTTCTTGGCCAAAATAGTAAAGACAATGTCTCCCTTTGGGGCAAAGGTTGGGCTGATTTTCTGGCAGACTCAAGCTTAGGGTTCTTCAGTGTGAATAAAAATTCACTGTGTGGGCAGCATCCACCTAGACCTGCCTATGCATTGCCCCCATATGATTTGGGGCTGGGTGGGGCAAAGAGAATGAATATGAACATGAAACTCATGCTGCCTGCTGTGACATGAGCAATAAAACCTTCTGTGATGATCCAGGAATTGTGTGTCTTCTGTCAGAATCTATGAATCTTTGACAAGTTAACATGTTAGTTTGCATTGGGTAAAATCTCAGACCCTTCAGAATTGTTGACCTAATAGTGAATATTTTTTTAAAAAATACTCGGTTCTGATTTCCAAAGTCTTTCAAGGTGTATGACGTCATTGGTTTTTTCTAGTCCTAACCCAAGTCCTCCAGATGTAACCAGTAGTATGTCACACAGAAACCATGGTAACAATGCTGTCAGGTATGTGCAGGATTTGTAATGATAGAAGACAGATGATTTTTGAGCTAGCAATGCCCATTATCAAGAAAATGTTTAATGTGATAAGTGATAATCTGGATAAGATGGCAGCCTGGACAATCAAAAAGGATGGTCTTTTTCCAAGCGTTGACCTAACTCTGAAATTAGGCAGCAATGTCATTTATCGTGGCACCCCAGCTGATGGCCAGCCAATCTACCTACTTTTGTGAGAATCAATGAGATGATGAAGCAAGTATATTTGGCATCACATAAAAGAGCTAATTGCACCTAGAAAAAATAAGATTAGTATTCTGTATACCTTGCACAAACCTCTATAAAGAAGTCATTTTATAAATAAGTTTTATACATTTGATGTTTCCACTTGGAATTCTTGAATGTAAGAAGGACAATGTCACATACAGAACAGAATAATACCTAGAATAGAACGAAGCATAGGGTAGACATTAAAAAATACTTGCTCCCTAACTTACTGCAATTAGCGGAGACATAATCCTACATTACAGCCATTTATTATAGTGAGAATTTCTATCTCTGGAGACTATATAAATATTTCAGGAAAACAATATCACTTCAACTGGCTCAAAAGCTAATAATCTTCTACCAGCACCCAAGATCATGGGTGAAGTTAGTTTAATTGAAGGGAAAAAGATCCATACGCAGATAAACAGAAAGAGTGATGAAGCTCCCCCACACCAAAAAAGTGAATATATAGGAAAAGCTCCACGTATGTGACTTTGTTGCAATGTTTAATGTGACTGAACCTATGTAGCACTTGGGTGTTTCGTCAGACACATAGATTGCTTTCAATATATTAACAAGAGGCTAGAATTGCAAGCTTTGCTCCAGAGTTGTGTTTTGCACCATGAATTTGAAAACTGATGCAGAACCTGTAATTCTACCACCAGGGTCACTTCTAGTAAGAATATTACAACATGATCTCACCAGTAAGGAAGCTGACAAAGTAATAAATAATCCTTTAATTGAACCAGGATCAAAAATAAAATGACATGAATCATAACATTCCCGGCAAGGAACTGTCAGGTCTCAAACATCCTGTGATACCTGCTGTTAGAACCTTGAAATTAGAAGGTCTCTGCATGACTCTTCCATGCACTGCAAAAGGAAATACGCATTCTAGAATTACTTTCCAGTAAAAACTGGGGATTGCCAGAGTTCACGTCCAGATCATAATGAAGTGAAGGAAGAAACCCTAGTAATAAGCTGGTTTATTTTATTTTAGTTTGGAATCAGCTCAGATTTGGATCTCAGCTCAGCTCCTGAGCTTAATACATATGTTCCTCACCTTGGTTTAGTAAGCTGTGGTGCCCATGAACAAGTACATATGTTTGTCACTTCGCTTTTCTTCTTTTCAATCCCAGTGTGGTAATGTATCTAAAGTAATCATTGTCTCTTCTGTCAACTGATGTTTTTTGTTGTTGACCGTATCAAAATTATGATAAGTTAGTCATAAAAGCACGAGTCCTAGTACAAAAAAATAAAATGAAGTTTTCCTATGGTCCCTATACATTTCACATTAGGATATGTTTATTTAACAGATTGTTTTTGTATTTTGGGAGAATTTCTAACTATCCCTTTATTTGAGCAGAGAGATAAAAGAACCTAAAAGGAAACCTGAAATTGCAGTGTTTTTGTTGCCTTTATATAAGCTTGCCTATTTAGGAAGGCAGTGTGAAAAATGCTGCTATGGGTTTTGAATTTTCTCCTTTAGATCATACCGGGATGACCTTTCATTAGATAGAGTGGTCTTCTGAGCAGCCAACCTAAGTGGTACACAATCTTCTGTGAGTTCCTATGCACAGAAGGCC
This sequence comes from Ailuropoda melanoleuca, assembly GCF_002007445.2. Taxonomy (NCBI): domain Eukaryota; kingdom Metazoa; phylum Chordata; class Mammalia; order Carnivora; family Ursidae; genus Ailuropoda; species Ailuropoda melanoleuca. The sequence goes on from NC_048219.1 coordinate 113,091,496, forward strand.
ATAAATATTCATCTGAATGGGGCTTCTAAACTTTTTACTGCCTTAAACTTTTTACTACACATTAGATTGCATATATCCTAGAACATAAGGCTTGTCACAGCTGAACAGATAAATGGCTTAGCCATAGTGGAGCACTGTTTTTGACAGAGGAATATATCTGGTGTTCCAGAAGGTAAAGAAGGTCACAGAGTACCACTGACATATAATTGTGCAATGCTACCCTTGGATGATCAATATTTTTAAGTTGCTCTCTTGGGAATAAGGCACATTGGAAAATTCTGTCTTTTCTTTCAGGCGACTAAAGAGGAATTTAAAGAATTACTGTCTTATTACTCCAGGCAAAATTATCCTATTATAAATATAATGACTATTTTTTTAGGAGCTTAACTTACTTTCTTGGGATTATCCATGTCTACATTTATTAGTTTTGTATATTGTATTTCTCCCCACAAAGGTATCAAAATAAATAAAAAATTCACTTGATAATTGATCTACTGGCTTTACATAAGCTTCTCTATGGCAGTCAGTTCCAAGTTACTATGCTACCCTAGGTCTCATTTCTAATTGTGAAAGGATTTGCCCATGCCACACAAGATTCACAAGGACAAAGAATCCAGCCTACTCTCATTCTTGATTCCTTCCAGGCATGGCATTAGAATTCATCCTTAATCAATCACATAGCATGCCAATATTTTCTGCTGGGTGAATGCCTCTTCTGGCACAGCCTTATGGTGCAAATTCATTGAGAAACAACCATTGGTGTTTACTTCTGCTCTGACCAACTGCCAATGGGTTTTTGTTCATTTGATGTCAATTCAACGAGGATGACTGGACCAGGACAATCATATCTCAATGGTTGCAATATGTATTTTTGTTTTGCTTGTTAACTCAGATTACACAGTTAATCCAGCTAAAATTAGTTCACAAAACTGTAATGTAGCCTGAACTAAATTTGAAGCTGAGAGGAACCAGCATTCATGGGAAGTTAGTGGTACACTCATATTTGTTTTATACCATCCTCTGCAACCATGAACTCTATTTGTAGTCCTTTTGCACTTGAATTTCCTCCTCTGAAAACTAAGGCTAACATATACTTTTAAAAATATATATATTTAAATTCAACTTAGTGAACATATATTATTATTTGTTTCAGGATTATGAGTTTCAGGGGTAGAATTCAGTGCTTCATCAGTTGCACAAAACACCCAGTGCTCATTACATCAAGTGCCCTCCTTAATGTCCATCATCCAATTACCCCACCCCCCACCCACCTCCCCTCCAGCAACCCTCAGTTTGTTTCCTATAGTTAAGAGTCTCTTAGGGTTTGCCTCTATCTCTGGTTTTATCTTATTTTATTTTTCTTTCCCTCCCCCATGTTCATTTGTTTTGTTTCTTAAATTCAACATATGAGTGAAATTATATAGAATTTGTCTTTCTCAGACCTATTTTGCTCTGTATAGTACCCTCTAGTTCATGCACATCATTGCAAGTGGCAAGTATTTATTCATTTTGAAGGCTGAGTAGTATTTCGTTATATATATTATATATATCACATCTTCTTTATCCGTTTATCTGTTGATGGACAACTGGGGTCTTTCTATATTTTGGTTATTGTGGACACTACTACTATAAACACTGGGGTTCCTGTGCTCCTTCAAATCACTATTTTTGTATCCTTTGGACAAACACCTTGAAGTGCAATTGCTGGGTTGTAGGGTAGTTCTATTTTTAACTTTTTCGAGGAACCTTCACACTGCTTTCCTGACTGGCTGCACCAGCTTGCATTCTCACTAACAGTATAAGAGGGCTCCCCTTTCTCTGCATCCTCACCAACATCTGTTATTTCCTGAATTGTTCATTTTACTCATTCTGACTGGTATGAGGTGGTATCTCATTGTGGTTTTGATTTGTATTTCCCTGATGTTGAGTGATGTTGAGCATTTTTTCATGTGTCTGAAGACTAACATCCTTAAAAAAACTTTTGCCATTAAAGGAGTATAAACTGGAATAATTTATATAAACACACTATGGATTGTTTGTAAGAAATGACTTATTATATGCTTACTCATGATATTTCCCATTACATTTGAAAGAAACCTGGGCAAGTTGCATGCCCTATTAAAGATATAGTAGAGTTTCAAACAGACAAATGCAACAACAAATTCCCAAATAAGAACACAGATGGCTTTGTTGATTTAACATTGTTTAGTGTACTAAGTACAGATAAAATAATCTTTTCTATCTCTTTTTCTTGCATTGGAGTTGCATAATCAATGAATTGCAGATATTAGAAAGACACCAATAGTCACAGAAAAATTTCTCTCACTAGATGTATAATCATATGTGTCCAGTCATGATAACAAATTTCCTATCATAACTGTATGACCAACATTGTGTATAGTATTTCCTTAAAAGCCAAAAGTCACCCAATTTTTATTTACACAGAGCTATCCAATGGTCAGTATCTTTTCTATATCAATATCGACATAGATATAGATTTGCCAACTCATAAGAAATCCATAAATTTTTAATGGGGCATAGAATGAAGGAAATAGAAAAGATAATTTGGATGTCAATGATCCAGATAATTATGATTCACACAATTAAAATTAAAGAACTAATTAGAACATTTCAAGCTTAAAAAACCATCTAGATATATCTATCTGATGTATACACTCTCCCTCCAACTTCCCGCTATGAAAACTAAGATGAAGGATAAAACCTCACAAGATCCTTAAAAACTCAGCCTCTTGATCATTCGACTGACACTATCTTAAGGGAATTTTGACTTTTTTGCAAGACCGATAGGACAAGATTTAAATATTCATCCAGAAGCTTCCCTAACTTATACCATAAAAATTGAATAAGCCTATCTATCTTTAGGTAAAAAGAGAGACCCTTCACTCCTGCAGCACTGACTAAGGTTTGTATCTATCAAAAAAGGAGATACTTGCACTGTTACCTTCCATGCTTGAGAGGAAATCTGAGGGTAGAGGAAAGGCAGGATGATACTTGGTGGGGGTCCATAAGGGTTACCATGTATGTGTCTGTCTGTGTGGATGTGTGCATGTATGTACACACGCACATTTCTTGTATTCAAAATATCTCTCTGGGATAGCAAAAAATCTCATTTTATACCAGAAAAATAACTTCACATGAATCTGTGGTAGATACTGAAAATTGAACTAGGAAATGTACATATAAACTATACCTTTTTTCTCTCTCAATACCCAGGATAACATTGGTCTTGACAGATTTCTGAAGATAGATAAATAACAAAATAGAAATTAAAAAATAATACTACAGAACAAAGGAAGGAAACCACCCGATGACTCAAATAATGTATACTTCAGATATTATGTTCTATAGGAATTGTCTTAATAGACAATTTAAAAATCCTACTAACAACGAAAAAAGTTTGCCCAGAGAAGTAAAATTCATATTTCTACTCTCAAGTATATTATCCCAGAATAAATTAAATAGTATTTCCAGAATTTTGAAGACATTTTTTGTTTAGCCAAGAATTAATATCCAGAATCGTCAATCACACATAAATGCAAAGGAAATCTATTTAGAAAACACAGGAACTCCACACTATGCAGTCTTTGTGCTCTTCTTGGAGAAGCAGCTTCAAGAAATACTTTATCTATCCTAAACATCAGTGAAAATTAATAATTAAACAACGAGGAACCAAAGTTTGAATACTAAGCAATACAACCAATGAAGCGTGGAGTCAGGTCTAAAAGAAAATATTATAAAATTGATTAAAAAAGGGGCGCCTGGGTGGCACAGCGGTTAAGCGTCTGCCTTCAGCTCAGGGCGTGATCCCGGCGTTATGGGATCGAGCCCCACATCAGGCTCCTCCGCTATGAGCCTGCTTCTTCCTCTCCCACTCCCCCTGCTTGTGTTCCCTCTCTCGCTGGCTGTCTCTATCTCTGTCGAATAAATAAATAAAATCTTTAAAAAAAAATTGATTAAAAAGACTAGCTATACATTGTCAAAACGTTTTATAAAAAGACTTACTGATTGATGATTCAAAATAATACTCCTTTTCAGAAATCCTAAATTATAATAAGGAATGAAGTTGAGGAAGATAAAGAGAATATATAAAGAAAGCCAAAGTCCTCATCTCAAATAGTTAAAATTCAAAATAATAATAATAGAATTTAAAACTGGTGGTATTATTCCAAATGCTTAAAAAAGAAAATGTAACAAATTGACCATGGACTATAAGGTAAACTACAGAAGGGATCATAAACAATAAAGAAATATACACATAGCCTATAACAATACATCAGAAATAACACCAAACATCAAGTCGAAAAATGAAGATAAATGGTTTAAAAATTGTGTTTACAAAGAATGTTTAGTCACACGATAATATGCTTATGCTCCTATTAAGTAAAAATAAAGCACAAAGTAAATGATACTGTGGTATGATCCAAACTGTGTAAAATTGCAACATAACTAAGAATTCTGTCTCCAAAACAATTTGGGGTCTAAATTCCAAATGTCCTATATACTAATTATGTGAATTATGAAAAGTTATTAACCCTCAAGTAATAATACTATCTTCCTTATATGATTATTGTAAGGGCTAATGAGAACCATGAAAATTTATCATAAAGTCCCACATCTTATGTAAGAATTCAATAAATTTTACATATGATTATTAGTAGTAGTAAAAAATAATAACCTCCAGGGATATATAATTATAAGGAACAACATGAAAATGTCTTAGTAGTTTATTACTGAATAGTGGCAAAATGGGTGGATTTTCCACTTAAATTTTTTCTGTATATTTCTCAAATCTTACTATATACTAAATCATTTGTAAAAATCCCATATTCACATTGTTTCTTCTTCAGAAGAAATAAAACATTTCAGATAAGTTGAAATCTTCTTTATTATACTTATTTCTCCTTCTGCTCCCCTGAGACAAGCATTATAACTGATGAAAAAATGCATTTATTTATGTATTATTTAATAATTTGTGACGGTTAATTTTATGTGTCAACTTGAGTAGGCCTTAGAGTGCTCAGACGTTTGGTCAAATATCATTCTGGGTGTGTCTGTGAGCGTGTTAACATTGGAATCTGTAGACTAAATTAAGCAAGTGAGTGGCCCTCAATCAGTTGAAGGCCTGAATCGAACGTAAAGGCCCACCTTCCTGCATGTAAGAGGAATTCTTTCTGCCTGACTGCCTTGAACTGGGACACTGCTTTTTTCCTGCCTTCAGACTCCAGTTGAAACACTGGCTCTTCTTGGGTCTTCAACCTACAGCATTCAGACTGGAACTACACCATCGGTACTCCTCAGTTTCCAACTTGCTGACTGCCGATACTGGAGTTGTCAGCCTCCGTAAGTGCATGAGCCAATTCCTCATAATAAGTCTCTTTCTATTTATTTACATCTTCTAAATTCTGTTTCTCTGAAGAATCATGAATAGCATGCAATTCAATATCAAACATTCCAGATACATTTCTATAGCATTCAATACATACATAGCATTGTTCCTATTGCTATGATGAACGGACTTGATATGTATAAAGAGAACAAATTTCAAAAGGGTCACATTGGAACAACAAGATGCAGTAGATTGAGGAAGGTCAGTAAATGTTAATAAAGTGCCTTTAATCCAGGTCAATCAATCCAATTGCTGCAGTATTTTGATAAAGTCTAGGATTTCCCTAGGTCTCTTTTTTGCCTCTTCCTTTTCTCTTCTACAAAGATAGATAACTGAGCTTGTTCTAATGGTGAAGGTCCTTAACAACTTTATGAAGCATTTTCCTCTGTGGTATATATGTGTGTGTGTGTGTGTATATATATATTACTAAACTATTATATATTTTATATACAGCACATACATAAACTATATATATAAACTATATAATATACATAAACATATATAACATATATGAATATATATAAAATATTTTATATATGTATATCTTATTACTAAACTGTATTTATTTGTTTATCTATAAACTATTAAGCAGTAGTTGCAAATGCTCTGGAAAACTTCATCATTATTAAACCATTTTTAATATAAATTAATTCAGTTAATTATTTGTAATCTAATGAGAATTATACCTAAGTGATTATCTGAATTTCTCTTTCCAAGTTTGATTTTAATTCCTTTGGTTTCACCTACTTTTTTTCTTCAAAAAGACGTCTAATCAATGAGTGTAACTAACAAACAAACAAAACTTACATGTGCAAGTTGTCCCGTTTTCATCTAAAAGTTGATTATCAGCACAAGCACATACTCGGCCTCCTGGAATAGCCAAGCACAGTGTACTACAGCCCCCGTTATTTACTCGGCACATATTGTCACCTGCAAAAGGAGGAAAGTGAACATGTCAGAGAAGTCTGATTCTATCCAAAGTTAGCCAGTTCAAGTTCACATTCTTTCTAGGAGACATATGTAGGCATAAAAATGGCTGCATATATATATGCATATGTATATTACATATCATTAATGTAGTCAGGATACCTACTGAACCCTAAATAAAATTCAGAAACATTTAAAAATATATGATGCTCTGGGAAATAAAAGGACTTTCACGTTGGTTAAAAGAGATAGAGGTATGTGTGCAGATAAGTACCAGGACAGAGGAAGGTTACATGACATGATGATATCTGTCCAGGATAGCAGATTAGACCTAGTTTATTCAAGTCTGATTTCTTTCTAAAGTGGATCACTAACACTTAGATTTTGGATACCTTGTAAACAGAAAACAAATGAGCACAGGGGAAAGGGGTGGAATATTCTTCCTTCTTGTCAAGGAACACAGGCTATCTGTGAAACCTTCAAAATGAACAGCCTAGCTAGTACCAGCAGAATGTACAACGCACAAGAGTAGAAGTGTTGTCCCAGTGGACCACCCCCGTAGACCTAACCAGCAGAGGCACTGATGAGGTACGCAACAAACATCAATAAAGCCTGGTAGATTCACAAAGATATTATCCATGAACATTTGTGAGACAACCTTGGAAACTAAGATAAAACTGACATAAAATTTTGAAAAGGTTGGAGATTCTATGCAATACAGGTAATCACCATTTTGATGACAAGATGGAAAGGCAAGGAAGAAAGTATATTTATTTAGATGTATACCTGCAGAATGTTACAAATAACTCTATAACACTAGCAATTCAACTAGCAGAGTAAATGTCAGGCCATTTTACACTGTTGCATTTTCAAGGTATTAATAAATAACATTTTGATTATATCAGAAAAATCTGACTTAAACATTAAAAATAGTTTTCAATTACTCGGAAGCATACAACAAAATAATATGATAATACAAGGTGTATTTGCAGTCAAAGCACAAGTGCCAAAAATGTGACTAAAGAGACAGATGAGGTTATTGTACTGTGGGCCTCAGGGGTTGGGTGTGCTTGGTAGAGAATATTAAGGAATGAGTTAAAAAATGACACAAATGAACAAAAACTATCAAAATGTTGCTATATGCAATAAATATTTAACTCATTCCCATAGATTATTTTGTGTGTCCACAGATCAGTAGAAACAACCTGAGGTACATAATCATGTCCTTCCATTACTATGAGAAGTAAATTAAATTTGCTGTGTTTATGAAAAGTAAAAATATACTTGAAAGCTAAGGAAGCTAATAATTCAAGTTTTAGTATCAATTTTCAAACTCAGAGGATAATGAAGCTTAGTTCAAGTTTTTTCCAGTAAGGAATGCAGAGATTTTCCAAGTAGTTTCCAGATATAGCCATGTTTATTCCATAACTATAGGATAAAATGTAATACTTCATTGGATACTTAGGTGTTCTGAATATGCTATGCATATTATGTACAGGGTTAAACTGTATATTCATTATTTTAGTAACATTCAGATTCTTGAAAAGTTGATTTAATCAAAATATTTTGAGAAGTATATGAAGAATTTAAAACAGTAAAAAATAAGGAAGTACTGAAAGCAATATATCATGACACATTTTCATATTAAAAATATATGCTAAATATCATTTTAATAGCATGACTCATGCTTACCATTCCCGTTGAATATGACATTTAAGTATTTAGAAATAAATTAACATTACTCAAAATTTTAAATATATTCCCTTCCTGTGAATACTATATATTAGTCATGATAGAAATCCAAAATCTAAATTAATTTGAATACTTCCATATCTCTCATGGGAATTGCCTAGATCTTTATTTTAGTGAATTTATCACTTCAACATATTTTAGATACAGCTCATGTGGCAGTCTTTGAGTTTCTAGTAGGTTGCAAACTTTTCATGTAAAAACATTCTCTTGAAAATATGATTTAGTGACTATAAACAGCATTAAAAATTTTATACATAAACATCAATGAAAGAGTGTTCATTAACACATTGATAGCTATCATTATTGGAAATCCATAATCATCAATGCCAGGGATAGCTTCTTTCTTTCTTTCTTTCTTTCTTTCTTTCTTTCTTTCTTTCTTTCTCTTCCTCTCTTTCTTTCTTTCTTTCTTTCTTTCTTTCTTTCTTTCTTTTTGTTTATACATATGTATTTAATTTAATTCAATTTTTATAATAAACTTCTAAGGTAGGTTTATCTCATTTACACATGGGACTACTGGTGGATATGGTTTATTTATTTATTTTTTTAATGTTTTTTTATTACATTATATTAGTCACCATACAGCACATCCCTGGTTTCTGATGCAAGGTTCGATGATTCATTAGTTGCATATAACACCCAGTGCACCATGCAATATGTGCCCTCCTTACTACCCATCACCAGTCTATCCCATTCCCCCACCCCCTCCCCTCTGATATATGGTTTAAATGCCTTTTTCTAATGCCTAGAAATTAATAATCCTTATTTAAAATAAAGATTTAGAATTAGGATTATTTATTAACCTCATTTTTAAATAATTAGAAATATGTATTTTTCTCAATCTAAAATTCATGCTCTTACTCTTAACTTCTTTATATGTGACAAAATAAAATTAAATCAATAAAGGACAGAAAAAATACAGGGAAAACAGCATAATGAAATCCTAGATTAAATTACTGTGGAAGCAAATAGTTTTAAAAGAATCAAATATTCAAGGAAAATAAACGAGAATTAACTTTTAAAATTAAGTTCAAGATTGTGGTCTGTTTGGGTCAAAATCTTTGTTCTTTTTTCCCCCCAATATGTTAGTTAAGAGAAGTGGAATTATTCTACCCTTTATAGAATCTGGCACAGGAGAGTGTTTGATAAACATTAGTTGATGAATGAATGAAAGAATTTTAGTTAGCAATATGACAGAAACAATAATTTGGGTGTATAGATACAAGGTACAAGTATGTTGATATATATAAGTCTGTTTTAAGAAGATAAAGAGGCTTGTCTCATTTGCATGTAAGTATACATATACTCTGTCTACATAGTTTGCATTTCAAGGTAGATTATTTAAAGATGTATCATAACTGTCAAAGAACAGTAATAAAGACACAAATGATATATGAAAACATTTTACAAACCCATATTAAAATATCAGTGCTTACTAACTCAAAAAGATATATGCACCGTACATTTATTATAGCATTATTTACAATAGCCAAGACATGGAAGCAATCAAAGTGTCCATCAACAGACAAATGGATAAGGAAAATGTGGTGTATGCACACAGACACACACACACACACACACACAGGAATATTATACAACCATAAAAGGGTGAGATCTTGCCATTGGAGACAACATGGATGGACTTAGAGTGTATTGTGCTAAGTAAAATAAGTCAGAGTGAGAAAGGCAAATACTATATGATTCCACTCATAAATGAAATCTTTAAAAAAATGAATAAACAAAAAGCAGAATTAGAACTATAGAGAGAACTGATGGTTTCCAGAGGGAAGGGGGTGGGTGAATGGGCAAAATGGGTGAAGGGGAGAAGGAAATACAAGCCTCCAGTTATGGAATGACTAAGTCATAGGAATAAGAAGCAGGGCATAAGAAATACAGTCAATTATATTTTAATAGCAATGTAATGGGACAGATGGCAGCTACCCTTATGGTAAGCATTAGTATAATGTATACACTTATCAAATCACTAAATTGTACACCTGAAATGAATGTAACATTATGTGTCAACTATACTCAAATAAAATAATAAAATAAAGTAAAATATGGCTGTTTATAGACCTTAGTAATTTAACTTTTGTTAATAAAGTATCTTTTATTTCTAGCAGATGCCAGAATATGTAAATCATCACCACAAAGGAATCCCACTGTTTCATTTTATCTAGATCGTCATCAGAATGGTGAGGAGAAGAATCCCCTTTTCTATATGCTTCCTGGGACTCTTCACTTCTCAGAGTTCTATCACATGTGAAGCTAGAAGTCTCTGCACCTAATATGAAACAAATAAACTGATGGAGATTTTCTTTATCCTACTTGATGGAGAGACAGTTTGACTTGTAGTCTGGAAGAGAAATTAGACTTTACACTCATTCTAAAAGTTGGATAAAACCAGTGGAATGGGATTCTTAGTGCAGATCCTGATTTCATCCAGGATAATTTCAGAAGAATAAACTTTGAATGATGTCAGTCAATCCCAGAAAAGGATAAAATGTGTCTTTTCTCTCTTGTAAGATTATATACTCATTGAAAATTTTGTTTACATTCGCCTTGCTTTGAAGCTACTTTGTGTGGGGTGTGTGTGCCTCTGTGTGTAGGGGGGGCTGTGGGCACACATGCATGCAAATGCATTAATTCTATCAAGAGCCTAATTACTCTTTTGGGTTATTTTTTTATGGTGATTATTTCCAAAATGGAAAATTTGGAAAGAAACACAAATTTTGTGATAATATCCCTATCACTAAATGTAAATCTTAGTAGACCTACACAATAACGTGGTTAATAAACAAGTCATACATTAAATAAAAATTACTGTGTCTGTTATACTAGTGCTTTGTAATATAAGATCTCTGAATCCTGGGTTCTATAAGGTAGTCAAGAACTTTATATTTTTTAAAAAAAGTTTTGAATAAAAATTTATCAATGACAACGGAGCGCCTGGGTGGCACAGCAGTTGGGCGTCTGCCTTTGGCTCAGGGTGTGATCCCGGCGTTATGGGATCGAGCCCCACATCAGGCTCCTCCACTGAGCCTGCTTCTTCCTCTCCCACTCCCCCTGCTTGTGTTCCCTATCTCGCTGGCTGTCTCTATCTCTGTCGAATAAATAATAAAAATCTTAAAAAAAAATTTATCAATGACAAAACTGCAATGACTAGAGAAAAGACATACTCTTTTCCTTCTATTTAAAAGGATAGTAGTTTTATATAATTTTCATAAATTTGGCCACATAAATTAGACACATAAAAACACGTTATGGTCAGATAAACCTGAACCTGAATCTTAGTTTATTCCTGGCTCATTGTTTCCTGGGGTCAAATAGCTACATCTACCTGATCCTTGGGTTTTTCATATGCACAATAGAAATCATAATATCTGCCTTAAACATCTTTTATGAGATTCAAATAAGAATATTTAGCCCATTTTCTGGTAGTTAGAATTACAGTTAATTATTAGTTAATAAATTTAATATATTTGGCATAGAAGCTAATCTATTATTTTTAATTCTATATAAGAAACTATTCATTAACCCTTTTTAGATATTGCACTTAGTTTTGATGATCTCATTCTCTAAAACATGTGGGAAAAATAAAAGTGTGCTTTTGAACCTAGAGAATAAACAGGTAAAAGTGTATTAGTTTTATACAATTGCTATAATTTATCCGCAAAATTTCAGGAGAAGATTTTAACAATTCTTCTAGATATCTAATGTAAATGAAAAGGAAGGAAAGTTTATTAATTAATCAGAAGAAACAACAGTAGCATATGAGAAAAAAAATGTTTTGGCATTACTTAGGAATTCATTCCTAAGGGTAGCGCTCTGTTCAGTATGGTTATATATCTACCTTCCTGAAGTTAGCTGCTATATTAACAAATAATTTGATGAGTCTCTTCTGACCTGGAGAGGTCAAATTAGCTGACTAATTTTCTGACACCAAGTCTAAAAGAGTTTAGGTGTTACATTAATATGAATATGAATGTTACATTAATAACATTCCTGGATATTTTTCATGGTATTCCTATGGGGTAGAGCATGTGTGTATGTGTGTGTGTGTGTGTGTGTGTGTGTGTGTGTGTGTGTGAGATTATCTAGCATCTAGGTATATATGTGTGTGTGTGTATACATTATATATATTCACAGATACATGTATAATTACTACATATAAGTTTATATAAGTTATATAGTCATATACCATAGTCTCTCAGACAGAGAAAATACGAGGCTATATAAGACTAGTTTATCACATTCCATGAAGAAATAGTGATCTGTACCTATGTAGAAAGCTGGTTTTCTGTTCAATTACAACTATTTTATTCTTAGAAAAACAGTCTAACAAGATAGCATGTAACCAAAGTTTGAGTGCCACTGATTATGTGTTTCTAAATATTTATTAATATCTGATGTTCATGAGATGCAAAGAGAAATACCATTTTCTTTCTCATGAGAGAAAATTATAATATAGTTAGATAACATATCTGCATTTGAACACCTGAGTGCATTTTGCTTTATAATCTACCTATTCTGATTGATTTCATAAAAAAGGTATTAAAAATTTAGATTTGATAAAGGTATTAAAAATTTAGATCCTAAGTAGATTATCCAATTTCAATGTCTATTGACTAAATTAAAAATATGTTGGCCAGACATCCTCTCCATACTCTATTACCTATCCAAAAGATCCACTTAAATACTCCATACTCTATTACCTATCCAAAAGATCCACTTAAATACTACTCATTCCTTAGCTACAAGAAGACTGGGTAGAAAACTCAAACTAATTGATTATTTCACCTAAGTTTATGAAAAATAATCAATCAATTTGTGCAAACATATTCTTTCAGTAAGACAGAAACATAATGGTTTCTACAATAAAGGCTGTATAAAAAGTTTAGGAATTAGGGCTAAGCTTTCATTCTAATGTGCCTTTAATAGAAAATTTTTAAAAAGCACTTTAAAAAAGCACTGCCCATCCAAGAGATAGCATTGAACAATTATACATCAATAGAATCATCTAGAACACCAGTCATATTTCCTCATGAAATACAAGAGTACATTCCACATAGTCCTATCAGAGGCATGTGCTTCATTGTATATGATTGTGATAGATTGTTCCTTTGAATAGTTATTTAACATTTTTATATGAAAGGGGATTTTAACAAAATGCCTCCTTATAGAGAAATGATAAAGGAAAATTAATATAAAATGTGTGGGAGGTACACATGTGCCTCCTACATATTTTCCAAGTAATCACAATTAAATAGTTATTTAATCCTTATAGGAATTTCATGAAGAAAGCATTTCTTATCTTTATTACATCAGTCAGGTATTTCTTATCTCACATGTTGCATTTAATTCATCAACTTTCTAAAGCAACTAGAAGTTTGAAGAAAATGAAGATTCTGAAAACATCATGGAATTTGGCTAGAAGGAGCTCAGCAATGACATTCCAGATTAACAATTTCTAAAGAGAATGGAAATTGGAAATGGAATTTTATACTGATTACTGTAATAAAATCCAGGAAACCAATGATTGTGAAATTAGAGGGAATAACAATCAGGAAAGGAAGTTCCTCAGGAGATGAGAAGAGTTGTCCCTTTTCAGGGTCTTGCCTCCAGTTCTGGGCAGACACTCAATAATGGTTGAGGAAGGGAGGGGTAAGGAGCAGGATAGACACGAATGTAATGGAAAATATTACCATCTTATCTATCTTGATGGTTGTCACTATTCTTCATTACTTGTCCAAAAATAGTTTATACCACCTCAAATAATTTCACTTTTATTCTTTTTAAAGATTTTATCTTTCATTACTATTGAAATTTCTCACTCTATATACCTCCATTATTTTATAAAATTGCATTTGTATCCCAATGAGGCAATTTTAATACAGCAGGAAAAAAAAAAAACCAAGCACTTCAATGAGATAATTTGCTTTTAAAACCTGAGTTATCTGAAATATCTTTTAAAAATCTCTTACTACTACATAACTTTCTATTGACAATATATGCATTGAAAAATTCAGGATATTATTTTTTCATCCTAAATTTATTGAAATGCATGCTCATTAAATTTTCACAAGAATATCTCCATAAATAAAAGGAACAGTGATTATTTAGATTCATAACAAAAGTCTACCACATAATTTACTAAGTTGCTTTCTTTGTTTAATATCTAAATTCTGAGTCATGCAATTTGTAGATGGCCTAATAAATATTAACTCATGTAGGTAAAACATAAAATAATATTACCTGATATTAATAAGACATGGATATCATGGTAGATTATTTCCCTTTTGTAACATCTAAAATAATTAAACATTCCTTAAATGGACATGAAACTAATCAGATAAATGTACTAATATACTTTTTACAACACTCTCTTCATAGTATGACTTGTTTTAAAATATTGTCACATAACAATCCTTTCCCATGGAAAGTTTTTCCCACTGCTCACAACACTTAATCTTTAAAACATTAGTGGATTTTTTTTCTTTTTACTTTAAATAATGGTCTTCTTCAGTCTTCTTTAAATAACATGAAGATGACATGAAAAAAAGAAGCATTTGGAGAAATCCTTGAACTTCACTCAAATAGAATTCCCAGTTACTTGCTTAGGCTATTTTGAACAATAAATAAGGAATGTTTATGGTAACAAAATCTAAGATTTGATTGACTTTGGAGTGACTAGATACTTTCATCATAAAACTTCAGTGACACTGTCAAAATAAAACCTTTGGCAAATACTCTGAAGTATTACTGTAGGTAAAACTCAGAATAAATTTTATATGGTTTTTAATACCTTGTTGCTTTCGTGGATCATAAATCTGAAGCCCAAACAGGGGTGGTCTTTCACGCCTCAGTAATGTCACCTCGTTCGTTATCAAATCTAGTTGAAAAATGGAACCGTTCATATAATCAGTCCAGAACACATAATTCCCATGATGTGACAGTCCAAAAGGATGGTTCAACTCTTTCCCACTGTAAACAATCTGTAAAATATAAACACACTGTGAAAAATCAGAACTGACCTATAAAAACATAACTAAATATTTAGAGAAAATGATATTCAAGTAAGTATATCAGATAATGATCTAACTAATATCTTAGCTCATTTTCTTTCAGTATATTTGAAAAATGGATTTCACAATGTGAGTGTATTTTTCTGTTTTTAGCACATGTTCTTTGAAGGAGATCATTTGTATTTCATCCATTTAAATCCTTTCATATATGGCATTACTCATATGGTCAAGTAATACAAACATTAAAATGACTTTGCCTGACACTCTTTCCTTCTCTTTTCTTTATGATATTCCAGTATCATAACCTGGAATAGAAACTGGTCTGAGCAATTAGTGTCATTATGTGTATTGTGATATTGCTTATCCAACAGCTAAGGAATAAACATGACCTTACAACATTGGGAGTGAAAGGCATTCTCCGACTTAATTGGGCCAAGAAAATTGAAGAAATCTAGGAAATGACAGGGAGGGAGGTAAAGATTTTAATTTTGAACATAGAAACACTTATTAGTAGTAAGTAGATAAACAAGACTCATTGGCTAATTTCAGTTCTGGTTTCCTTAGTATATTCTTTACATTCTAGTTGTATTTTGTTTTTGTTTAACTGGAACGATCATGTGATATGTGCTTGTGGAAGAGGAATAAGGAATCACACCTCCAATAATACTCACCATTTATAAAATGTTATTGTATACAATATGAAAAAGCATTTTGTAGTCACTCCATTTAATATTAAAGAATTGAAGAAATTATCTAAACAATGTGGGGTTAGAAATTCAATATTTGCTCCTTTTATCTGAATTCTTCATATCACATATTCATATACTGATTAAGACAGTTTTTTACCTTTATGTTCTCACCTTAGTGAAAGCTAAAATATGCTAGCCATTACAATGTTATCTATGTGGTGTACATATTAATATCTTTAAAGGAGTCATAGATATTTATTTGACACCTGTTAAGTATTGACATTAGGTTAAATGCCAATCAATTTTACTATTTGGGGAAAAATTTTAAAAGCACGGTTAGAGTAAACCAATGATTGAAATAGTCTTAACTGATAATTGAACTGTTTATTTCTCAAACAGAATTCATAATGAGTGGGCTTGGCCAACTGTGCAGTCTTTCTTTCCATAAAGAAGGAGTATAGTATCAATGGAAGCATTTTGATAACTTCTAACATTCCATCTTCTATTGTTTCACTAAACAGTTGAAGTCAGTTCATAATGTTATATGCACTCAGGTTATTATAAAATGTAGAGGTGATGTTTTGTCAACATTGCCTCTGTTGGCACACAGTCAACTCCATCCTCCATTTAATCCAAGAATTTCAAAATCGTTTTACAATGATCCTACCAAAAGAGGCAAGGGGGAGTTGATATTTATTCATAGCAAAAGGCTTGAAGTCCAGTTCATTTTTGTGTTTTGATTCCCACTGTCATGAAGTTCTTTGTTTAAATAAATGCACTATAATTACTTTTTCATAATATACAGGTTAAATTTCACCTGCAAATATTAAAGATGCTTGAATAGAGTTGGGTTGCTTGATCATAGCAGACTCATAAATAATGGAGAAAAACTGCATTTTAAAACAGCTCTGATATCCTGAGAGCTTCTTTTTAAAATCCCACAAATCCTGGCATACCACAGTGAGCTGGTCCTGGTCTCCCGGAGGCAAGCGCCAGATGCACTACTTAATGCTCATTCTCCGTTAGCCACCCCACAGAGGGTACTGGCAGCACCTCAGAGGGGTAAAAATAAACTTGAAAGTATTTTTAACACAACACAGCAAGGCTCTGTGAAGAAGAAGCCTGTGAGTTAAAAAAAAAAAAAAGCAGTATTTGTCTTTTACCTTCCTGTGAGTTCCATTCAAAAACACTTTTTCAATATGATCGTAATAGGCGTCACACCAGTATAATGTGTTGGTGTGAAAGTCCAGAGTTAAACCGTTTGGCCACAGCATCTTTGAAGTCACAAAAATCTGCCGATTGAAGCCGTCCATCCAGGCCTTCTCGATCCTTCCCACGCTGTCATCTATTTCATCTTCCTCCCAGTCTGTCCAATACATCCAACTAAGACGTGACAAATAAGAGTGCACACACGTTATTTCAACTAGCCACCGTGCAGAGGGACGCTTCTTTAGATCGGGCACTGCCCTAAAATCTAATTACATTCTGATCTCTCCTCCCATCTAAATGCTCTTCTGCCAAAGCGAGGGGGCATCTGCAGAGTCCTCGGGAAGTACAGATGCGTTCAGTGAAGCCAGTCCATTCAGACACATTACGGGAAACTCACTACCACCGCTACTGTACTTACTGGCCCCACTCATTATCTGGCCTAACACTAAGTGCCAAATATTGATTTTCTCTGGTGTTGACACCAAGTTTGGAAGATGATTTTCGAGGCATTCTTATTTTTAAATGTTGTCCACTTCAGAAAATATATAATCAATTACGTGATTGAAGAGCAGATTGACTGACGTGAAAACTCATGGTGCATTAATGATCTACTCCAGGCTTTATTTAATCTCAGATGAATTATTATTTTTTAAGACAGGCAATTGGATTGTCTTTGTACTAAAGGGTATGGTTATACTGGGCTTATTTGGCCAAGTCTAATTTGTCTTCCTCATGCAAATTATCTATGTTTTATTGCTGCTTATTATTACCTCAAAACCCACAGAAGATGATTTAGCTGCACATAAGTTTAATAACATCAGGTTGACTGACCTTGAGATTTTGAGTTTTAATTTCTATCTCAAACAAAAGCCTCTGTCTTTAAAAACAAGTCTTTTGTGTAAGCTATAACAGTGGGAGAGGGGGCCTTGAGCTAATGTTCCAATTCCCTCATGAATAAGGTTAAAACCCTCCACACGTGCTGCTCTAGGGTCATGTGAAAGTTCCGGAGTTATTAATTAAAGTGTTGGTTTTATTTCAGTCACCTCATATACAACTTTGTAAAGCTCTAAAGCTTTTCTAAGCTGCTGACCCTAGAAATGCCCTTAGTAGATCCTTTACCTCCCACATTTTGTGGACCCTAAAGAATTTCTGAGGTAATTCAGGAAAAATCTGTATCCATGACTAAAAAATCCTGCTGTGATCTGAACAGAAAGATTTGGGACAACTGAGGATGTAACACACCATCCACTATTTTATGCCAGTTAAGTTTTTTAAAAATTCCCTAAACAGTTCAAAATTATGTTGATGTGTCTTTTTAGACCTGAGGAAATATACTGAGATTGGTGAATTTTATTAAGTCAAAATACATTCTAGTCCTAGAAATAAACATGGAAATGTGTTTATCTTGCATCCACCATGTTCTTCAAGTGGTCTAATTATTAGAACAAATTAGGAGCAAACGGGATAGTCATTCCATTTGCTCTAGTCCTATGTTAGGTAGATATAACTAGTTGACTTCAACTGTATAAATCAACTATGTAAAAGAGAAATATACAACTTTTTATCTCTTTTAATACTTCATGAAATCTTAAATACGGTTAGTCAATGTAGTTTTATTGTTGTTGCTAATTTACAACTTGTTAAAATTGCAATTATCTTCCCCTCTAGCTTTTCTTTTAACCATAGTAACACTTTTTTTTCTTTGATTCTCCAACCCAAATTGTATGTACATGCAGACACACATACATGAGGGGTAATTCTGGACAATCTAAGCATAATTTGTTTTGTTTTGCTTTTTGAAAAATCGTTGTTTGTGATCTGATCCATTGTCTAAAATAATAGATATATATCTAATAGATATATATCAAACAGAATATGAGAAAAGAATTTTTTTTTCTTTAAAAGATTTTATTTATTTATTCATTTGACAGAGAGACAGCCAGCGAGAGAGGGAACACAAGCAGGGGGAATGGGAGAGGAAGAAGCAGGCTCATAGCGAGAGAGAGCCTGATGTGGGGCTCGATCCCATAACGCCAGGATCACCCCCTGAGCCGAAGGCAGACGCTTAACCGCTGTGCCACCCAGGCGCCCCGAGAAAAGAATTTTAACCAAGGGTGCCAATCTAACAGAGACTAGGTATGATCATCATCTACCAATTTCATTATGTGATGAAAAGTTATATTGTGGAAGCCTTATAATCAATATGAAATGTGATGATTCCTAAACACAGAAAATAGGAAATATAACCTATAAAGTAAGCAGAAACTCTATAAATCTTTTTATACGTGGGACTCAGGTATTCATTAAATAAATATTAGGTTAAGTGAGCCTTGTGCTAACATGGAAAGAAAAATTGCACCTCTCTTTTCAAGTCCTGTTCAAATACAATTATTTGATGAAGTCTATTTCTACCCTGTCAAAATAAGGTCTTTCCTTTGTTTCCTAGCAACATTTTTCTTTCCTTTTTTAAAATATTTATTGCATTTATGCTTTGTATTATATTTAATGGTGTTACATGACTGACGGTTTCAATTAAAAGTTAAAATAATTAAGGGCAGGGATTATTTCTTATTTGTATTTATAGCCTATAGCAGTAAGCTTGTATTTGTTGATATTGATCATATCCCCAAATTAAATTGTATTACGTGGTGGTCAATCCTAGGCATATTTAAATTCTTAAGCACTTCTCTGCCATAAAAGAAACATAAATTTTACTGTTAGAAAACTCAATTTAGTGCTAACATAATAGCTACTGTTAACTAGAGGGTGGGACACTATTAATTGAAGTAGGGATACTGGAGATCATGTTTGGCGGGAAATACACACTCAGCTTTGGACATATTTACTACAGATAATATTTTGAGAAATCAGAACTGGAGACGTAGGTTTCTAAGTTATTGATATAAATTGTGAAGTGTAAAATTATTGGAAAGGAGGGAATTCATCTACAGCTATCAACTTGAGAAACAGTGTCATCATGACCAATTTCTCCTCCAGCTTTATCTTCATTTTTATGACTGTTGAGGCTTGCCAATTCCATTCTTTCAGTGTCTCTCTTCTCATTCCCCACTTTTCTATTCCTATCACAAATGCTACAGTCTGTCTTTTATCCCTTTTCAAAGGGCACTTCTAACAGGCTGTTCCCATACAACTATCATATTTTTATTACTTGTCTTCCTAAGTCATGAATTGAAAAATATGACTTTTATTCCCAAAACCTTCCAATCACTCTGTTGTCAGGAAAAAAATTCCATCTTTTAATCCTAACATTGAAGATTTCTGTATATTTCTAGTTTCATCCCCTACTATGTTCCTACACATGCCCTCTGCTCTAGCCTTAATGAATTAATCTCATCTCAAAACTGCTGCTAACATCCCTGCCTCTAAACACATACTTAAAATGTCCTGTCGGAGTACAGTGACTAACTACGACTGCACATCCTAAGCCCCCGAGACCAAATCTACCTATTTGGAAATCCTATTCATTCTTTAAGGCTCAATTCTGAATTGAAAACCTCAATGATTTCCTGAAGAGCATTATTTCATTCTATTTTATTTTAAAGTTAATTTGTGTGTGTGCATGTGTGTGTATTTGTGTGTGTGTATGTGTGTGTATACAAGCACACCAGATTATAAACTCCTTGAAGGCAATTATTGCCTTACTGATTTCTATTGCTCTATATGGTAGTTAATCAATAATATATTTTAATAAAAAATAAATGAACAAATTCTTTACTGATTCTGTGTTTACGAAACTTTGAATAAACCATATGTCTGAAATTAGTAATTTTTGTTAATTGGCTATTATAGAAGGAAAAAGCCCTGTAATTCTCTCCTCCTGTGTACAGCTACAAATAGGTATTATGGTAGGAAAAAATGTAAATGAATCAAGTTTCTTATTTTTAATGTTTTGTGCAAGGTTATACTATGCCTATTGTAAATGGAGTTTTCCAAACTAAAGTTTTGTCTTCTTTTTTAAAAAATTATATTATGGTCAAACAATTATTTGGACAATTAAATTCACATGATTCCCTTCTACTTCTATCTTCCAATCCATTCTTCACAGAACAGTCAGATTAGATTTTTTAAAAAACATATCTGATTCTCACTTCTCTATATCACCCTTGCATGGAAGACAAAGTACGAAGCTCTCATCCTCACTGACAAGGTCCTGCTTCCTTTCCAAGTGCATCTTCATTACTTCTCCCCTTGCTATCAACAGTCCAGCTCCACTCTCCTCATCTCGGTTCCTGACAGTCAAGCTTTTACCCAACTGAATACCTTCAAATGTACAATTTTTTTTAATCTGAAATACTCTTTCCCTCACTCTCCATTGCTGATTGGTTTTTTATAGTTAAGTCTTGGTTTAAATGATGCCTCCTTAGAGAGGCCTTTCAGCAAACCTATTGAAATTGGTCTACCTGTTAGTCTCCATTATGTCATCCTGTTTGTTTTCCTCCTTCATTCTGGTCTGTAGAAATTACATTAGTTGCTTATTTGGTACTTATTTCTTGTTCTGTCTTCCTATTCCCCACCTTGCAGGTAACAGAAGATGCTTCACAAGGTTTAAAGCTATGCCTGTGTTCTTACTACTGTATGCCTACCTAGTGCAGAATTCTGGGTATAGTATCTTGCTAGGGAAAAAAAGTGTGTATGCAAATATACATATATATACACATATATATGGATACATATATGGATATGCACATACATACACATACATACATATGTGTTTTTCAGGTTGGTGCATAATAGAAAATAAAAAATGTCTAATGGAAAAGGTGTAAGAGTCATTCATTGTAGCACCAGAGGCAAATATAAGGTCAGATAGTAGATATTAACAGAGATATAGAGATTCCCTTAATGAAAAGGAAAAAAAAAAGTCAATTAGAATTGCCCCCAAATACTGTAAACTATGTAGATGTTCTAGGTTTCAAATCCAAGTTGGATGTCTGCCTACTAGGGAAGTGTTGAAGGGGATTCTTGAATTTGAACAGAGAGATGGGACTAGTGGCTCTAAATTTCCTTTCTAAATCATATGATTCTATGACCTCCATATTTGTGTTATCTGTCTGAGCTCCACAAATACTCTTTAACTCTATCAGAAAAATTTTTTCTTACAGAATACTGAGAAGGAGGATGCTGTTTTAAGATATCTTGCTTCAAGTAGATTTAGTGTGTAATAAATAGTTTCTCTTAAAATTAAGATTGCCTTGATTTAAAGGTCGGATAGATGATTTGGTTTAAAAGTCCAGGAATAGGACAGATAATTATATAATCCACACATAAAATCACTGAAATTATGTTATAATTGTGTCTTATAAAAACATATACAGTGAGTTCATCCACTGCTTAAATGTCAGCCTAGGAAGAAGTACCTTCATTGCATTTGTTTGGAGCTATTCTCAACACAAAGCAATTCTAGGAACTACAATCTGGTGATCTCGTTTATTAGGAAGCCATACGTTTCCTCTGTGATTGAGTATTTTTCTATATGTGTAGTAAGTAATAAAGAGTATTTGTTTTGTGATGCTATTTTGAAACAGTGTGATATAAGATATGGGAGAGATAAACATCACATATAACAACTGTACATTTAAAATACGTTATTCATTCATTTAATTCCGACATTCTGTTACGAATGTTCACATTCTTCAATATTTCTATATGCACAGTGTTGTTTGTGTTCAGGTAATAACTCTGAATAAAAACCAAAGAAAAATATATTCCTGAGAATTGCACAAACTATTCCATCCTAAAACAAGTAGCACGTAGTACAAAATGATCTCACTATATGAAAACTATGGCTATGTCTAGAATTATGTGATTAGTAACATTGAGTTGTAAAAAGTAGTTGAATATAGTGGCTCTAAGTAAATTCTTGAAGACAGACTGCTGGGGTTTAAATATCTACTCAGTCACTTAATAATTTAATGGTCTTTTGTAAATCAATTATCAATTTCTTCTTTGTAAGACAAAGATGAAAATAGCAAATAGTTCATAAGATTATTGTGAGGATTACAGAATAGGAGATAGTGAACCCATTTAACAAAATGCCTGCCCCACAGTAAATGTACCTCCCCAAAAAAATCTTTTCTGTTTTCTGAATATAATAAATTTTAATACCCTTTAAAAATTAAATTGATTGATTCTCTCAATTGATTATTTAACTTGGTGTCAGGCAGTCTAAAATGGAGAATTATGGTCCTCGTCTGAGTAAATCAAGTAAATATATCTTTTATACAAATAATCTGTGTATTTCAGTTAAATGAATTTTGACACGTTTATTTCGCACATTTTCTACAAGAGAAAATCATTAAATGAGTAACTTTTCCCATTCAGGCCATTCATGTGTGAATTTAAATCAAACCTGCTACTACTAAATATATAAAAACATAATATTTTCCTCATATAAAGCTGATCAAATATTACCTACCCATTAACAGGATCCACCACAATCCCTCTGGGATGGGACATTTCTCCTTCTAAAAGAGTCTTCCGGCTCTGAGAAGCTTTTTCCAGCCTGGCCACATTAATGGTCTTCCTATGGCCATCATTTGTCCAGTAAAGGTTATTTCCAATCCAGTCCACAGCAATACCTTCCACATTATCCAGATCTGTAAAAAGAAAAAAAGCATGAGAGCAGCACATTTTGCGATAGTGCCCACTGCTTATGTTCTAGTTAAGAAAATGTTTAATTCAAAAAGGAATGAATTCTGAGTCATGGATTCTTTATAGTGCAATTTTGGAAAATATCATTCCATAGCATATTTTTCGATTTTATTTTGAATGTCATTTTACGTGAATGACAGGCCCTGTCTCAATCTATTTTAAATGAAACAGTGATTTTCAGGAAAACAGGAAAACATAAGGGAAGGCACAGCAAAGGGAGAAAGTTCTCAGAACATAAATACAGTGATATAGATAGTTTAGGGGAAAAAAAATCGAGTAGTATGAACAAATACTATGCTCAAAAAGTAAGCATATTGAAACTTGCAATATGTAATCTGAGTAATCAAAATAATAGCAGTGCCCTCTTGCTAAGAGATGAACAGCTCCAGCAGAAGCACAACTTTGAAAGCCCCGAACAGGTTTTCATCATGGAACTGCATGAACAGTGAATCACCAAAAAACACTGAATTATTGCTCTATATTCTAGACTTATTTTTATAAGGACACTATTCAGACTTCTGTAAGATACAGGCAATGGTAATTCAAAGGAATATTATAACTATATAATCTTATATGAGTTCAACTAATTCAAACCCTTTACAGAAAGGAAAATGCCAACACTTTAAAGTGAAGGGTTATCGTCTATTATCAAACAAGAAGTGGTAGAATTGGAACAAAAATCCAAGTCAGATGATCCCCAGTGTAGAGATCTTTAAAACTGCACTGGTCCTGGGGTGAGTCCTGCCCTCGCTTTTCGTCATTTGATGAACAACCTTCCAAAATGTCCACAGCATCATAAAGGTAGTTCCATTTCTCTGCTGCATAAGAAATTACTGTGAACTCCTTCTCTTCTCCCAAAACAAAGGAAGCCTTTGTCTCTTTTCCTCCCAGGATGAGGTAGAGAACTGGAGCTTACTGGACTAAGCACTAGAGACAGAAGTGCTGATTGACATGCTAGGGCACATCCAACTGACATTCCCTCATATGCACACGTAATAAATATTTACTATTATCCTATTTTTTAATAGTGACCCTTCTGGCCTTGGAGAAAAATAAAATTTTCTTTGGTGACCCTTTCTGCTCATCAGCATGTGCCTTGACTCAGGATGACTAATACAATGTGTGATTTGATCTAACTGAAAATCCCATTATAGTGAATCAGATATGTTCTCAATTTCACTAAGCTATCTGCTTCATTACCATCCAGTATGAGTCATTTTCACAGGTTAATTGTGTCTATGCTCGGGAAAAAAGTTTAATTTTGTCTTTACTTTATTGACACTTAATTTTACTGAGCACTTTCCCACTCTGGCATAATGGAAAAATAATAGCTGTTTACTCTTTTCCTTTATATTTATTAAAAGTCTGTGGCTGATTTTTATCTTGTTAGTCGGTTTTCAAAAATTGTATTATATTTGAAATCTACTCCAGCATGAACACTTCCATCTTCAATAGCCCTCTTATTTTGTAACTTTTCCTTTTGACATCTAACTTGACACTTTTTATTTATTTTTCATATGAAGCAGTTTGCAATACTACATGGATTGAATTTTTTTTTTCTGACACTTGGGTATGCAACTCAGTCACTTTGGTCTTTAATTTCTCCACTCATCAAGTGAAGATAATCATAGCACCTACCCCACAGGGTGATAACAAGAGGTAACTTAGCCACTGCATGGAAAGCACTTAGCATACTGCCAGCAATATTGTCAATTCTCAACATATGTTAGTTTTTACTAATTTATCAGGATAAAAAAAAAATTCTATATGTACCCTGGCTCTTTTCCTTATGAGTGTTACTTGATAGAGATATTCCTCATATTTTTCTTTCTGAAAATTATTATTTAATAATATCTCCTTGCATTTTGACCAGTGGACAACTTTACCTAGAAATAGTATATGAAGAGTCAGTTGTAAATAAATAGTAAGAGTGAAATGTAATTGAATTCCAAAATTGGAGGATTCTGTCCCTAATTATATTGTTTACTTTTTCTTTGGAAAATGAAATGCTTGAACAACATAAAGAGGTGATTAGGATCAAAGTTCTGAAATTACAAGGACTAGGTTCTGCCTCAGTGTATCTCTGAGTGAAGTACTTAACCTTTCTTCTCTTCAATTTCCTAATCTTTAAAATGTGTGTAATGATAGTGTTTAGCTTAGAGGATTGTTTTAGGATTAAATGAATGAATATATGTAAAATACTTAAAATAATGGTTGGCACATGGTAAATGTTATATAAATATTGTCATTAATATTACTACTAATATCATTATCATTATAATCTTCCCTTTAGCTACCTATCTAATCTATTAAAATAGCAATGAAACAATTAGCTTAGTGGTTCTTTTTAAAGATTTATTTATTTATTTGAGAGAGAGGGCGCCCGTGCAGGCACAAGTTGGGGGAGGGGCAGAGGAAGAGAAAGAGAATTTCAAGCAGACTCCTGCGTAGCACTGAGCCCCAAGTGAGGCTCAATCTCACGACCCTGAGATCATGACCTGAAAAAAATCAAGACTCAGACGTTTAACTGACTGAGTCACCCAGACACCCCTAGCCTAGTATTTTTTACATGTGTGTGTGTGTTGTTTGTTTGTTTGTTTGTTTTCCATTGTGGGAAGAATGAGGCTGAATACAAATTTTAAAATAAAGAAACTCATAAAACAGTCAATGTGCAAATTGGGAATCTTTCTAGGCTATCTTTAACAAGGTATGGAGGGATTTCTTCTCTTGTAGGACAAAGACTGAACAACGAGTGAATCCCTTTCTCAATAAGTATACATCATTAAGGAAAGTATTCTGACTTCATACCATATGGTACCTGACTTTAATGAGCCTATGACTGATGGAATGCTAAGACACAGGACATTGGTTTTAGTACATTTGATTTTTTATTGAAGAAAGTTTGGTTGGAGCCTGCCTGAGATGGACTATTAGGGACTCTATGACCAAAACCCTTCAACCAGGTGGTCAGGACATATGAAAGTTGATGTCACTCAAATTTCAAGCAAACACAGATTACTACAGATATGAATTACCAGCTTGAGAAAACACATGGCTAATCGAATATAAGAAAGGTATTTGATAAAGTTGGTAAAACTTGCTAGAGTAGATTGCTTTGGTACTTTTGGGTAGAGTTCAAGTATTCTACATTCCAAAATCAACATTCACTACTACATCATCATCATCATCATTATTATTATATAACTAATAGCAAACAAATATTATAATTTTTTAATCTGGCAAAATTGTCATTAAGTTTAACACAATACTTATTTTCATTTATCAATAGAGAAGGACTCTCAACATGTTTGTACTCCTTCGAAAGAAAGAAAGAAAGAAAGAAAGAAAGAAAGAAAGAAAGAAAGAAATTCCAGTAGATAATGCTTTCTTGCAATTTTTTAAATTAACATGTTTACATGTTCCACTCTAAGTGAGAATTGACACATTTATCTATATACTTCAGATTAAAAAAACAGACTTTTTAATGCACTATGTGAATGTTTAAGATTAACATTTTTTTGGTTCAAATTATTAAGCTTTCCATCATTTTTCCTTTGTAAATACTGTTCTGGTATCTTAAGAATAACTTCTAAAAATGGGAATAATATATGAGTAATATGCTAAAACACACACACACATCATCATCAAAAGCTAGACTTAATTTTTCACTTAAGTGAAAAATCCTTGAAGATAAAAATTTGTTATAGGTGATATCTACCATTTAGGAAATGAGGATGAATAGGAGATCTACAATTTATGTAAATTAAAGAGAATAATTATGTGGATTTAAAATAAATAAGTAATTGGAAAAGTTTTAAATTAATTTAATACCTAGGAATAGATGAAATAAGCATTTTACAAAGATTAGAGGAAAACATACTTCTAAAACATCATTACAAGTCTAATTTGTATTATTACACATTTCATGGAACAGAAGAGGATTAAAGTTTTATATATTTAAAAAAATTATTTACTTTTAAAAATGGGTCCCAGATATTTTTTTAAAAAAGGCAAAGAATGTGAGCAGTGGCTTTAACTTTATTAAGGTGCATAGACTGGATCTCCAGAGTAATCCATAAATCTTGATCCTTTATAAGAGAATCTGGTTAACATAATGAGGAATTAACTGGAAATTATACATGACAATTGGCATTATAAAAACACAAGGCCTGTATTTCCCCAATGTATCCTTAAGAATTTTCTAACCTTAATGTGAACATTATTTTTCTGAGTTGGAATGAAGTAAAAGAGTTTCCATGAGTGCAGAGGATGATCACATGCCTTAAATAGCTGGATGGGCAGGATGCCACGTCGACATGCCTAGGGCCGGAGATGCTTTACCTTGTCTCAGAGTCAGCATTTGGACAATTCTCCTGCCTCATATTTATGTAGTTCAATTAATCCAAATCCTGTGTATTTCAATGTGGCCTGAGGCATCACAGTTTATATGTATCTGACATGAGTGAATGAAGTTGATTTAATTAATAGTGTGGCAGTTAAGTTTGCCTGCTGAATTTCCTATCTCCTGAGGTTATAGGAATCTTTGGCCAGACTGAAGTCTTCTATATTATCTGTCCCCCATGGCCAGCTGAGGCTGATGTTCTCATCCTCATTTTCACTCCAGGTCCTTCCTCAGATCAATTAATAGGTCCAAGAGGGTAAATACACAAACTATTCTCAATCAGAATGAAATACTTTGCTGTTGTATTCAAAGAGATGTGTAAATTGCATATAGGGTTTTATTTTAAGATGAACAGAATATATTAAAACATAGTAACTCCTTTTATCATCAAAATCATATCGTCAGTTTCAATATGAGACGAGGGTGACACAGATAGTCTCTCTATCACATTCACATATTTTGTCTTTGATGCAGTGATGAGTATATGTCAGAGTAAAGAGAGTATCACAGTAACATTATAGTTATGAATAAAGTAATCTAAAATGATTACTAAATAGAAGGTTTCAAGAATTGTTAAGAACTGAGTTTTTACCCTACATTCAAGCTAAGAACTTAGTCCATTACTGGTTCACGGATGATAGTGGAAGACACAAGACTTGTAAGTCAAATATAAGGACTTTACTACTCATGGCACAGAGCAGTATGGTCATCAGCAGAATGATATCAGTTCCTTTTACTCCAAAGTCCCATGAGGATGACTGGGTTGTGCCATTATAGATGTATTCACAATCAGTGAATTGTATTACAAAATATAATTCTGAAGTTAGGAAACACAAATCTTTTTATAAAGGGCAATAAACAAGGCTACCCTTTACACTGTAGGTGTAAACTCTCTCTATTCCAAGGCTCTTTTCTATACAAACATCCTTGAAAGAATACTTCAGACTGAAAGGCAATAATTGCCTCACTCTAAGACATGCAGAAATGTGAGTGATTCATGGAGAACTATCTCCCAAGAAAAGTCATAGAAGTCATAAAGTGCTAGTCTCTAATAAATGTAGACAGATGAACAAACAAGTTAGTGTGCAAATACGACTACAAATAATAATAATTTTGGATTGCAGGTTATTGCTCCTATTGGAACAATTTATGGATTTATACTATCACATCTTGAAGCATTTTGTTCAGCTATCAATGTGTGATAGTGAATACTATGAATCAATTTGGCTAGGCCACGACAGAGATCTGGTTAAACATAAGTCTGGATATTCTTGTAAAGGTATTTTTTAGGTGATATTAACATTTAAATCCATACAATTGGAATAGGGCAGATTACCCTTCATAATGTGGGTTAGTCTCATCCAGTCAGATGAAAGCTTTAAGAGAAAATAGACTAAAGTCCCCTGAGGAAGAGGGAATTGAGCTTCTAAACTATCTTCAGACTTGAGGTACAAAAATAAAAAGATATTACACAACAAAGGAAACCATCTACAAAACAAAACAGCAACTTCCTGAATGAGAGAAGATATTCACAAATGATATATCTGATAAGGGGTTTGTATCCAAAATATGAAAAGAACTTTTACAACTCAACAACAAAGAAACCCTAAATAATTGGATTAAAAAATAGGTAGAGGACCCTAGTAGGCATTTTTCCAAAGAAGACATATAGATGGCTAAGAGACACATGAAAAGATGCTCAATATCACTAAGCACCAGGGAAATGCAAATCAAAACCACAATAATAAGTTACAGGGATGAAAGGTACAAAATAGGGAATACAGTCAATGATAACGTAATAGGTTGTATGTTGACAGATGATAGCTCTACTTGTGTTGAGCATAGCATAATATAGAGAGTTGCTCAATCACTATGTTCTACGCCTGAAATTAATGTAACGCTGTGCATTAACTGTACTTCAATAAAAGAAAATGAAACAAACAACAAACAAATCAATCCAGAGCCATACCTCCTCTATCTGGTCTGCAGCCCAGGAGGCAATATTCCTCTGATTTAAAATCATCCCAGGGCCACATACCAGACAACTATGACCCCTGTCATTTAAAATCCAAGGGAATTATTCACACTAGCCAATTCTAAAGTGTTTATCCTACCTTGTTTTGTCTTTCCACCAGAAATGCCAGTAAAGGCTGTTAGTTAAAGCTTCCCCTACACTCCTGTCTGGAACCTGTGTTGTGCTGTGTGCATTCTGTCTCTCAGAACTGTGAATATCATCAACTTTGTTTTCCTGAGCCTCATTTGTGTCTCCTCTTGTGGCTGCACCTGACTAACCATCTCATGAAAGAATACAAAGTATGCATTCTCATTGTGAATGGGGAGAGAGAAAGTAATTTCCATTAATGTCCTTTTACCAACCAATTCTGCCTACTTACCAGAGAACAGAGCAAAAATTGCTTTAACTTCTGAACACAAAATAATACAGCTATTCTTGAATATTCCTTTCAGTCCCATGAAGAAAGTTATAATTTACAAAAATAAAACATTTTGGAATTTATTGCATTAACGCTAAATTACTCAAACTCTTTCATAGTAGATGAAAAGGCAAACTCCATTAGAAGTTGTTTGAGCAATTTAGTGTCATAGAAAGTGACTTTGTATTAGTTATGTTTTCTAATATGTTTCATAGTTTTGAATTTGGTCATTTAAACATTCAAACAGTTGTATCACTTTGATACTTTTCACAGAACTTTTAAAAGAAATCAAAGTAGCTCACACTTTTCTTAGGCATCATGCTTTAGGGAAAGATAATGATCATTAAGTTCCAAGTAAAGCCAGAGGCCTTAAGTCTTCATTATACTTATAATTACCATGACCAAAAAAAAAAAAAAAAGTGTGACATTCTCCTGGAACTTACCTTACCATCCTAAATTAAACCAGAGTATACTTGTTTCAGACCCACATTAATACCCAGAGGGAAAACAAGATAGGCAAAATGCATGTGGGAATAGTAGGTAAATGAGAAAAAGGAAGTCCTTAAAAATTTACCTTGCAAAAACCCTTCTATAAATATCTAAGCAAACACACACAGTAACAACCCTTGCTGGTCCACAGGTAACCTTACAAAACTGAAGCACTGAATCAGGAAAAAATGTAATAATAAAATTAGGCAGGAACCTAGTTATAAAGTCAGTATTTTAGAGATAAAAGGAAGCTAAAGAATCATATAGTTCAATGTCTATATTGTATAAATGATGAAACAAAGCCCCAGAAAAGTAAACTGATTCACAAGGATCCCGTTTAGTTAGTAGTCAATACAACTACTTTATGTTAAAGATTGATCTCTAGAATTATTAAAGGAAAAATTGTAAATTGAAGCAAGAGTCAAAGAAAGTTAATATCAGGAAGGATTCATTAGGAAAAAAAAGTGAGACATAAAGGGGAAGGGAATGGAGATACAGTAAGGTCACTGAAGGGAAGGACGCTTTACCAACTTTCCAATAAAAATGATTATTCTCAATAAACTATACATTTATTTTCTTACCAAAATATATTTGATGCCTCACAATGTAGAGAGTCAACAAATGTGTATATCAAGGGAAATCAAATATTAAAATAAAAAGAAAAACTGAGGTGCTGTTATGGGGTACATAAGACTGAGAAGATGTAAGTACTAAATTCATTATAGAAAAGCTGGTAGAATTTGGTTAAGATCTTTAGTTAATAGTATTGTATGGGGATTACTTTTCTGGTTTTGGTAACCTTGGTATTGTTGCGTAAGATGTTACTACCAGGGGAAAGTGTGAGGAATATATAGAAGCTGCACTATTTGGCAATTTTCTACCAAACTAAATAAAAGCAGTTCATTAATTACTTTGTAAATTACTTTTATAGTTCAATAAAATAAAAAAAATGGTTTCAGAAATGCATTAGTGTTGATATACAGCAGATGTCAAAAGCTAGATGCACGGGGGCGCCTGGGTGGCACAGCGGTTAAGCGTCTGCCTTCGGCTCAGGGCGTGATCCCGGCGTTATGGGATCGAGCCCCACATCAGGCTCCTCCGCTATGAGCCTGCTTCTTCCTCTCCCACTCCCCCTGCTTGTGTTCCCTCTCTCGCTGGCTGTCTCTCTCTGTCAAATAAAGAAATAAAATCTTTAAAAAAAAAAAAGCTAGATACAGCATAATCTGTAGAAAAAGGAAATAGTTAAAATTGATATTAATGTTGTGCTTTGTGACATTGGGTGTACTAAATTAAGTGAATCCTTACAATTCCACAACAAAACCATAAAAGAAATTCCTGCAGAATAATTTACATACATAAGTATATAGTAGGAAACCATTCAAGGTAGGTATGCAATTATGCAAATAAATAAATAAATAAATAAATTGTGCAGGAAAATGAAATGCTGATGAAGAAAGCCTGAGAAAATACGGTAAAATGAAGATGCCTCTTGTGTATTCATTAAAAGTCATAAACAATTTTTTTCATTAAAAATGTTGCCAAAGTTCAAATGAATCATGAGGATATGTACAATTTTACAAAATTCCTAAACAATCATCAGGGAAGCTCATTATAAGACCAATTTTAGTAAATACCAAAGTAACTTCAGATAATAGTGATAAAAAAAATAATGTTGGATCTTATTGTTCCTTATTTTAGAACAAAAGAAGATGAATCATTCTTCAATCATTTTTAGTTCTGTTTAATCACTTTGGTTACTATTTTAAAAGTAATGACAGCCAAAGTAAAGAACCTATGCAGTGAATGTTTGTTGCATAGCTATCATACCTCCAGACCCTGTTCCAGACCCTAAGGATCCGGCAATGAGCGAAACTAAAACCTCTGGTATCTTGAAGCTGACATTCTTGTAACAAGACAACACACAAGCAAAATACATATAGAATAAATACTAAAGAGTAAAAGTAACCAGAGAAAAGGGATAAAGGAATCCGTTTGGGCCAGAAAAATGTATAGATATATGGTTTTAGATGCCAGGAAGGGCTATTTGAGTAGGTAGTCTGTAAGCAGAGACCTGTAGAGGTAAAGGAGAGAGGCATGGGCAAGTCTGGTAGACCAGCCCTCCAAACACAAGAACCCACAAATGTAAAAGCCCTGAGGTGGGACCACACCCAAGGTGTTCAGGAGATGAGAAGGAGAACATTAGAAAGGAGTCACAGGGATATTATGGGTTACATAGCAGAAAAACAAATGAACTGTATATTTTTTCTCTAAATTTAAAAGTCCTTATGTGGAAGATTCTTGAGGTGGTTCTATGTAAAATCCTCAAGAACAGAGAGGAATGAGTCTTCATTATGACTAGTGCTTATTTCCAGCGTCTTATTTGTGAGTATTGGGAGAGGCAGTCAATGTCCCTGCACTTTCTTGCTGAGTGCGCTGAACTTTAAGGCTTATCTGTCTTCTTATACTGAACAATTTCTAAAGCTAGTCACAGAGGCAACTAGGAAATAGGAATAGACAATAGGAAAGCACATGGTAATAACTGTGTAATTGTTTACTCCTCAGTGGGGTACTTGCTGTTTGGCACAAAGTTGGCTCTTTACTCTAAAGGTACTGATTCCCAGGCCTGGGATTTTCAGCTGTGGCACAATTCCCTTTTGCTCAGCATCCATGTTGCCCCATGACATCACCCTGTGAGACCGGGGACAGAGACCAGCGTCACTATCTTACACTCATGCTGTTTGCTGTGCTGTGAGTGATAAACTACCTAAAATCTCATATTCTCATTTTCTACTTTTGACACCCATGCAGTGGTGCCAAGGTGACTCCCTGCCACCCTCTATGACAGGGTTTCTCAGCAATGGCACTACTGGCATTTTGGACATAATTCTTTGTCACAGGAGACTGTCCTGTGCATTGCATTGCACAATGTTTAGCACACTAGCCTCTCCCTACTAGATGCCAAGAGCACCTCCCTCCCCAGTTGTGACAACCAGTAATGATTCTGGAAATTACCAAATGTTCTGTGGAAGACAAAATTTTACCTTTGCTCTATAAGATTGAAGTTCCACCTTTATTTATTTATTTTTTTAGGATTTTATTTATTTATTTGAGTGAGAGAGAGAGCATGAGCTAGCGGGGGTCGGGGGGCCGGGAGGACAGAGGGAGAGGGAGAAGCACACTCCTCGCCAAGCAGGCAGCCAGATACAGGCCAATCCCAGGACCCCGAGATCATGACCCAAGCGGGAGGCAGATGCTTAACCAAATGAGGCACCCGGGCTCCCCGAAGTTCCACCTTTAAAATAAGTGATATTTCTCAAACTCTTTCTAGTCTATTTTAATTTCTCTAAATATGAATTTTCTTGTCATCAAATAAAGAGTTCTCTGTAATACTTTTTTTGGCAAAATTGAATAAGAAGACTAAATTAGGTATCTACACCTAGTAGAGTACAGCTGTACTACTAGTTTGTATTAAATATAAACTTTTTTCAAACACGCAATTTCAGAGTGGATCAAATTTCATTGAAATTCCATAGATCTAAAATACTTTAAAAGAGAAATGTTAAATGTTTCATACTAAACATTGTGCCAAATATTTGGAAGTGTTTGTCTCAGAATGATATATTTTTCATGTATATCTCTAGGTATCTTTTTTTTTAATCTCTAAAAGGGGTATTTTTTTAACCTGAAATAATAGCTAAATTTTACAATTTTAAATTCCTCTTTTGGAGACAAGTTACAAATACCTCCCTCAATGGTTAAAACATCAAGGTAACTGTTTCTGATTCAAAATATGTGCATTCTTCTTTGATGTACAATAAAGGTTTATGAAAACTCATTGTAGTAACAGAGATAAAAGTGCTAACTCTGGTACCAGGAGCACACTGCTATCCCTAGGAGGCAGATGTGTATGAATCAAAGAAGAAAACAGATGTGTATTAATATATTTCATATAATTATCAGACTGTCTCCACACATTAAATATGCTAATATCACTACAATATATTCATGCAAGTTATCTAAATATTGCACATTACATTAGGTGACAGCTAATTTGTTGTTTTATATCTGAAAAACTCAGAGCCAAAATGTATATTTTGATGAGAACTTTGGTTCTTTCCAATTGCATAGGAATAGTGAGGAAAAATTAAAGTTAATAGATACAGAGAAAACAGTTGATAGGTGTTTAAGTAAGGTCTGAGGTAGTCATCATTCCTTTTTCTTTCTTTCTTTCTTTCTTTCTTTCTTTCTTTCTTTCTTTCTATTTTTTTATTTTTTTTTTTTTTGGTGAGGAGGCAAAGAGGCCAAAGGCATAAGGGCACATAATGTAGTTTCCTAGTCTAGCTGTGAGTCTAGAATAAATCTGGTCTGTGATAGAGATACCACNATTTTTTTATTTTTTTTTTTTGGTGAGGAGGCAAAGAGGCCAAAGGGCACATAATGTAGTTTCCTAGTCTAGCTGTGAGTCTAGAATAAATCTGGTCTGTGATAGAGATACCACATGCTAGTTTGCTGCTGTAAATCTGGAAACTAATGTAACTTCTGTGAAACAATTTTGTTAAAATATCTTGAAGAGTTTAGGGTTATATTTTCCCTTATTTTAGTCATATATGAAACCTGTGTTTTCAAGTTATTTTCCAATATATGGTTTCCAAGACATTGTCTTGGTCACTCGTGTATCTCCAGGACTTAGAACATCACCTATCTATAACATGATCTCAGTTAATATTGGTTTTCTGGGTGAATATATAAATGAATGGCTCACCATCACCTCATGAATAATTCCAGTTTTCCTTCCAATGATATGCAAGACCTTCGTAATTATCTGTCACTAACCTCCATTATCAGCCTTATGATCCGAGCATCTGTGCCAGATTACACTACTTTTAGCTGATTGATGTGCTGTTTGAATCAGTATTTTAACTTTAAATTTTTTGAAGTTAATTATGAGATAAAATTGATGTTTTCCTTTTGCTTCATTTTAACCGTATAATCCTTGAAGTAGTCTCAATGGGAAATACTATATAGGACTTGCCAAAGTAATTATGTGTAGGTTGAGGAATTGGTCCCAAAGCTATTTTTTAAATAACTGATTAAGTCATAACTGAAAGTAGATGGATGTTTATTAAGATATAAAAAGCAA
Source organism: Ailuropoda melanoleuca (assembly GCF_002007445.2). Taxonomy (NCBI): domain Eukaryota; kingdom Metazoa; phylum Chordata; class Mammalia; order Carnivora; family Ursidae; genus Ailuropoda; species Ailuropoda melanoleuca. Next base: position 113,127,640 of record NC_048219.1, read on the forward strand.
AGATTGTAGCACAACTAGCCCACAGTAAGACGTACCTTTAGTTAGAAAAAAATCCCTCATGTAATATAAAAAGAAATTCAATGGTATAAGATTTGGGGAAAGGGCTTAGCAGGCAAAGAACAAATTAAACTAGAAAAATATCCTTCTAAGAGGTAAGATGAACATTTAGGGCTGTTCACTTTGTTTTTGTAGCTATCTATGTTTGAAGAAACCAACTTATATTGTGAACAAAAGTAATCATAGTTGCACTAGTAAATTTGAAACTCTTCTTCTCTTTTTTTTTAACGTTTACCCATAACTGCATTACTTTATTTTGTAATAGTTGCTTTCTTTCAAAATAGAAGATTTTAGTCCAATGCCAACAAGAGACCTCGATAAGGGTGTTGGGACAGCACTGAAACCAGGGGGAGCTGCAGTCTGGCCCATATCCAGGCATTCTGTGTCCCATGCTGGGAAACACAGTACTGGGCTTCTGCTTATCAAGAAGAGAGGCAGGGAAACACCTCTCTTAGAGGGACTGTCTGTCCCTTGTGCTGTGGGGAGACAGTGGGCATAAAAACTCCTCTCTGCCAAGCAGCGGGAATGTGCCCCTCCTATTTGCGCAGAAGAAACTGTCCTGGTTTGTATGGAAATCGTAAACACTTTAAGATGTCTTGGACAGTGAGACAAATTCAAAACAGAGGTTTTATTTTTATTTTTAAAGATTTTTATTTATTTATTTGACAGAGACAGCCAGTGAGAGAGGGAACACAAGCAGGGGGAGTGGGACAGNGCAGGCGGAGTGGGACAGGAAGAAGCAGGCTTCCCAGCGGAGCAGGGAGCCTGATGAGGGGCTCGATCCCAGGACCCTGGGATCATGCCCTGGGCCAAAGGCAGATGCTTAATGACTGAGCCACCCAGGCGCCCCCAATACAGGTTTTTAAAATGATATTTTGTATGTCAAATGTAACATCTAAAGTTTTATTTATTTATTTGAGAGACAGAAAAAGTGGGAGAGACAGAGTTGGGGGGGGAGCAGAGGGAGAGAGACTGAGCACAGAGCCTGATGTGGGGCTCCATCCCACCACTTGAGATCATAACCTGAGCTGAAACCAAGAGTAGGACAGTTAACCAACTGAGCCACCCAGGCGCCCCTATAACATTAACTTTTTAAACAATAAAATTGTTTCGGCAAAAAAAAAAAAAAAAAGACGATATGAATGCATTCATGTTATACATATTCTAAAAGGGCAGTCAGATGTGAGTAAAATAATTCACATGGCCCTCCCTAAAGGTATCACTATAAACAGTTTATTAATCTTCCTTAAAAATTGATATACTAACATAAAGAGAATCATCCTGCCTGCAAAAAATATTTTCAAGTCTGTTTACTTTTGTTTGTCTTAGTGCTTGTTCATATACCTCATGCATTTTAACTGCTACTTACTATCATGCACAGCAAAAATCCATCACACCTCTTTTGATGGACATTTATGCTATTTCCAATTTTTTTTGTTATTACAAATAATGTTATTACAAATTTAAAAGTGCACACATCAACTGGATAGATAACCAATAATGGAATTGCTGGGCTAAGTATTATATGTAATTTAATTTTGATAGATATTACCAAATAATGCTTCAAAACCACTGTAACAATTTGTATTTCCCCCAAGGGTGAGGAAAATATATTATTTTCTTATTACCTCACTATTACTTATTAATAATTTAAATTTTTTTAATCTGATAAAGGTGGAAAAACCCTACTTTATTGTGTTAATTTAGATTTTCATGATTAGTATAATGTTGAGCATCTCTCTATGTGCCTAATTAGGAAATTTGTATTCTTTTGTGAATTACGTTGACAAGTATTCTTTTTTTTCTGACATTGTCTTTATTCTGTAAAATAATCATTCTTTTCTGTTATGTATGTTAAGACTTTTGCCTAGTTTATTCTCTCCTTGCTTATAATATCACTTGTCATTAAAATATATATATATAATTTATTTAATAGCCTCTAGTTTTTGTGTTTCAAGAAAAATGTTCCATATTCCAATACCATAAAAATATTTTCCTAAATTTTATATTTTTTTGTGCTCTTTAAGATTTATTTTTGTGTGCTTTTGAGGTAGATCTCTAACTTTATCTTTTTTTTTTTTTCACTTAAAGGAATAGACACATCCCAACCCATTCTTTATGTGTGCTTTTTAGGGGTATAATTAATGCCAGGGGGGATGGATTGAACTGGACCCAATATTTTTAATTCACTTAATTATGAAATTGCTTTAAAGATTGCCTTAAGGCCTTTTTTTTTAAATCTCTTTTAGTCTTTATTAAGACCATAGGGTTCTCCATTTCATCTCCGATATTTGAAGTTTTTACTTGTGATGTTTTAGGCTATGGTTTCTTGTCCTCTGGTCAATATGATCCAATCTGTACTGTAGGTAGAAAATTCTCATTATTCCTGATGACTCATAGTATACTTTTTTCAATTTCTCAGTGCTATTATCAATTTATTTTGTTAATGTTTTTCACTGATTTTTATTGGCTTAATTGTCTGGTTGGTCTTATATTTAGTCCTTTGATTCATCTGTAATCTGACAGATGCATTAAACTAGAATGCAGATTCTTTGAGAACAACAATCTTATAATTTTAGATGAATACCTCGCTTACTATCTGGCAGATTGTTGGTAATTAAATAATGTTTTATATAGATAAATAAATGGAAATCTTGGCAATAAATAAGGATCAGATTTTCAGATAGGCTTTAATCATATAACCCTGTACCATCTTTTTAATTACAGATTTTTTTTCCTGATAACATAAAGCATTAAGCTATTTTTCTTTTTGCAAAGTGAAAACTCCCATCACTACTTTTATTTATTTATTTATTTATTGGTTAAAAAATGCAAAATGAGTTTATTGAAAGTAGAAAACACAAATCTTTTTGCATCAAGTGAAATTTTTTTATGTGTAAGCTGTGGATGTTTAAAAGCATCACCAGATAGGGCTCCTGGGTGGCTCAGTCATTAAGCGTCTGCCTTCGGCTCATGTCATGATCTCAGGGTCCTGGGATCGAGCCCCACATCAGGCTCCCTGCTCAGCGGAAAGCCTGCTTCTACCACTCCCACTCCCCCTGCTTGTGTTCCCTCCCTCTCTTGCTGTCTCTCTGTCAAATAAATAAATAAAATCTTAAAAAAATAAAAGCATCACAAGAGATTCAATGTATTTGTAAGCAGTACTCAGTATTTTTAAGAATTGCTTCTAATGCTAAGGTGAAAGGAATCAAAGCAGTTTTTAAAAATATTTGAATCTTGCTCTTCAAATTCCCATTTGCATTGATGATTTACAGACATGTAGCATTGGGCTTTATTTGGGACACAGAAAGCTGCAAAAGAATATTGAAACACATAACAATAAGCGAAAGTCCAATAATTTACAAGATCATAATTTTTCCTGAGTTCAAATGAACCTGAGATCCCAAGGCAACAAGATGAAATATGCAAAGAGTGACAGGCCTTTTCCAGGCATGAAGTGCTATACCATTGGCAGAGCAAAGGAGGAAAAGGAAACTGCCATAAAAACAGACATTTAAGAAAGGTAAATGGTAAAGAATTCTTAAAACTAAGTTTGGTTCAATTGAAAGTTTAGAATTCTTGGGACAAACCAGCATAAGAGATTTCTTTTGCTGAGTTCACAAGAGAAATATTAAAGGCATAGCAGGAAACCTGAGAGAGATCCCTTGAGTTCCCCAGACTCTTCTCTCATACAAAGCAAATCCCTTAAACCACTGGGGATGGACAAGGAGACTTTCCAACTCTCAGAAGAAAGACAAAGATCCACTGACTGTGAGGAAGGTATAGAAACAAAAACTCACCAGCCACCAGAAAAGCAGCAGGAAACCTTCCCTTCCTCAAAGGTAAGGGAATCTGTAAAGATTAGCTGCCCTTGAGGGAGAGGTAGAAGTCAAAGCCATGTGGCCCTGATGGAGGGATAAAAAACACCCTTGGTCTTACCACAAGTTTGTTACTCAGAACAAGCAACAGTAGTCTTGGAGAAGAGTAAGAAGCTCTACTGCCACTGGTCCAAAGCAAAGGTACACTGATGTGAAGGAACAGGAGAAGCAAAGCTGTTCATCCCTGGAGAAGGCAGATAAAGCTGCTTGAACCCATAATCTTGGAATCATACCAAAAAGAAAAACAACAACAACAAAACAAAACAAAAAACCAACAACAACAAAAACACAGATATTTGCTAATACCCTGGTGCCAGAAGCAGCAGATTATTTCCAGGCCAAGACTTCCCACAGAACATGGCAGACACTGGCTGCCGAGGGAGAAGAGGCACAGAAAGACCCACCTCAAAACCCCAGATGCGTAGGACCTAAGACCAAGACTACAACAAAATGGAGAGCCCCTCTTCCACCCACTAGAAGCGTCTCACTTAGTAACATAGCACAATAACTTACTGGGGGAAGGGTAGGAGTGTAGAGAGAGATCTCTCAGTAAGGCAGCTGTGAATGGACTATTGAAAGCTGAGGAATGAGCAAGCATACTCAAATCTCCACATCAAGCACAAGGTGGTATCAGCCCATCACTGGAGGGATTTGAAAGCTTTGGTTGACCAAAGTTAACTGTAATAAGAACAAAATCCAAACCCAATCCAATTACTGAATAAACTGACCAAGATCTCCATGCTAATAACTGACAGAAGAGATGTGCTTAGTCTTTGGGCATAAATTTTACTAATTTGAATCTCTAAGGATTTTTAAAATTCACTCTTTGATATTTAATAAATAGTTATGGGATATACAAAAAGCAAAAAAAGGACAAAACGACTCATTGAGATAAACTGGTCAACAGAAGAGGCGCAGCTGTCAGTAGAATCAGACCCTAAGATAACCTTGATGTGGTAACCTTCAAATTAAAACAATGAGTTATTAATATACACCTCTTAGAATGGCTCAAATAAAAAAGACTGATAATACTGTGTGCATTGACGAGAAGGCAAAACAACTGGAACTCTCATACTTTGATGTTTGGAAAGCAAAATGATCCAGCCACTTTGAAAAACAGTTTGGACAGACTGAAGGGTTTGGCAGTTTCTTATAAAGTAATACATAATCTTACCATATTACCAGGCAATCCAGTTTTAGAAATGAAAACACATGTCTACACAATGTATTGTATACAAGTGTTTATAACAGCTTTCGTCATAACTGACTAAACTTGAAACAATTCAAATGAACATCAACTGGTAAAAGAATAAAAAACTCAAGGAACATCCATAGAGTATAACATAATCCAACATAAAAGAGAATGAATAGATACATTCCAACAACATGGCGGAATCTCAAAAGCATTATCTAAGTGAAGCAATCCAAACTCAAAAGCTATTCACTATATGATTAAACTTTTCTGACATTTCAGAAAAGGTAAAACTATAGAAAGAAAAATCAGACAAGAGTAGAAATTAGACTAGCAGCTGTTAGGAACATGAGGGAACTTTCTGGGGAGATGGAAATATTCTAATTTGATTGTGGTGTTGATTGTTCATCTGGATACATTGATGTAGTTACTTTAAGAAAGGTGAATTTTACTATATGTAAATTATGCTAAAATAAACCTGATTTTTAAAAAATAAAATATAAAAACAGCTAGAGATTAACAGAAAAAAAAATACAGGTATTCAGAACAAAATTTGTAGCCATTTTTATAGAGAACAAAAGAATACAGTTTATATAGCCAGTGTGGTCAGGAAAGAAAGAAAGAAAGAAAGAAAGAAAGAAAGAAAGAAAGAAAGAAAGAAAGAAAGAAAGNATTGATTGTTCATCTGGATACATTGATGTAGTTCCTTTAAGAAAGGTGAATTTTACTATATGTAAATTATGCTAAAATAAGCCTGATTTTTAAAAAATAAAATATAAAAACAGCTAGAGATTAACAGAAAAAAAATACAGGTATTCAGAACAAAATTTGTAGCCATTTTTAGAGAGAACAAAAGAATACCAGTTTATATAGCCAATGTGGTCAGGAAAGAAAGAAAGAAAGAAAGAAAGAAAGAAAGAAAGAAAGAAAAAGAAATCCATTACTTAAAGATTTTTGTTTATATGATACCAAATAACTAATATGATTGACATTTAACTCAATATTTTTTACTCTAAATATAGTTAAATACACCTGGCAAAGCTTATCATCAAATCAATCTGTGGTAGAGAGGCTACTGAAAGTATATACTTATGGCTAGGTGCACTAGTTTTCTTCTGCTAGTGCCCACTCACCATAACCTAACTTGTTCAGTTCACAATGGATGACTATGGTATCCAAAGTAACATAATTTTCTCTGGGGCATAAGGTAAAACAGTATAGGCAATAGGAATTGATTAATAGCAACAGTTCTATGACTTGTGATGCACAGTGAACAAGCAATTTTTTTTCATTTATCTTGAGAGCCAATGCTAGTCTGGGACTGGAAATAATTTTAATTTGTATATATTTTGTGATTCTGGAGAATCTGAACAGAAAATTAACTCAGATGATATAACTCATGGACCAGAAATATAACATTTTAGAAAATATGCCACATCTAGTATTCCTTCCACTTAAAAATATAAATGATAGGTAAAAGTGACATCTGAGTAATTACAATCAGAGGAAAGGATGAGAAGGTGAAGGGGTGCTCTTTCACCTCATGACTAGGGATAGCACTGTCGTGAAATCTCTTTAGAGCTTCAGTGTGTGTTTTTCTTATTATTTTTAAACACTTTTTTTTTAATTTGAAAAGGCTCAATTCTAATCATTGCAAAGTCCTTATTTTAAAATGCCTAAAATAAAAATTAAGAATCTAGGTGATATTGAACTTAGATAATAAAAAAAAAGGAACTAGAAGCATAAAGGCGAGTGAAAATACTATTTGTTACCACCTGTATGTTTAAATGAATTTTCAAAATAGTCTTACAGTTGTTTTTCTTTCCAGGTGTCATTTGGACCACTGCCTAATGACTATTAGAACATCGGCAATTTGGTTGCAGAATTAGAAGCAACAATAACTCACTGTGACATTTGTAATGGAATGTTAAAATCAAAGCTTGGATTATGAGCCACAATGATGAAAAAAATATCAAAATGAGTGTGAGGGGGAAAAAATTCTCATATTTTACAATGAACTAGATCAGAATTGTTTCTACAACTCTTGGATGCCTCAACAGGATCATTGGTGTAAAGGGAAGAGAATATGAAGAGAAGAGAACTTTGGAGATGTTCTTGTTCTCTAAGTCTCTAGTCGCTCCCCTTCAATCTCCCAAGGTAATAAGAAGGAGACAATGAATCATGGAACACTACATCAAAAACTAATGATGTACTGTATGGTGACTAACATATTAAAAAAAAAAAAGGAGACATTGGAGAAATGCCCTTCACCTCAACTCTAGTGATGGAGCTTCCATGGGACTTCTGAAAGATCTTTTAACTGAGCTCTCAACAATTGCTTTTCCCAAATGCACTAACTAATGCCTAAAAAGTCTTACATACCAAAAAGCTAAGATGAACTCTGGCAGCAGAGTAATAGTGGTTGATTTGCACTGTATCTGTACTCCCAGAGTTTATTAGGGCAGAAGGTCTTCAAATTGTTCTGTAGACCCCACAGGAGAGAATGCTGGCATAAGAATGTCTCTGGTTGAGTACAAAGTTGCCCAGTTGGGTATAAGGACTCAAAAATAGCAGGATGGGCATGAACTGGATATTCAGGGATCCAAAGTCACAAGCATAGAGTTTCATACACTTTGACCAAGGGAAATGAAATCAGTGAAATCCAACAGAAAACCCCCCAAAAACTTGCACATGCACACACACAGACCTAAAGACACACACATACACAAATCTGTCAAGACTGTAAATTTTAAAGATCCATCATGCTCAGAGAGAGGCCAGTTTACAGTTCGAATAAGACACTTGCTATCTCCTTATCACTCCCAACCACTCATAACCCTCTCATCAGTTCCCACCAATGTTGAGAAGTGAGTGAGCACTGGTAACTGATTAGCAAGCTGGGAAGGGTGGCAGGAAAAATAAATGCAGGGCAGTGAAGGACAAGGAACCAAGTATGTCCTCCTTTTCTTTTGCAGGCTTCTAGCCAAAAGATGACACAAATGATAAGCAGGGAAGAGTTGATGATATATTGAATTTAGAATTGCAATATACATGTACATATAGTGGACTGGATTAGGCATTCTAATTACCAAACTGATGCTTTGTTTCTGATTTAAAGTGACTGACAAGTCTGTCAGTTGCCTCGCTGTGAGCAGAAAGGATTGCGATTTGATAAAGTTTTGCTGTAAAAAGTTTTGCTAGAAGAGAGTTTACAAAATAAATTTTCAAAACCAAATGGGAGACAAAAAAAAAGTTATGCTTTAGATAGGTCACATTTTTTTATGTATTTGTTACACATACGATGACTTACTACACTCCTAAATCCTCTCAAAATGGCTAGTTGCTCAGCTTGCATTGTAGATATTATCTGGCCCACAATTTGAGCTAGTACTTCCTACTGTAGGACCCCCACAGTCATGTCAGCCAAGAACAATTTATCAAACTTGTTTTTTAATTAGAAACTTGTATTAACCTAAACAATAGTACAATTATAGTCAATGTTTAGAATAGTAGTCCTGGGTTAATAAAGGATTCCCAAATGATTTCTTAAGTCACAAATAAAAATCACATAATACTAAGAATAATGAAGCAACTTGGTAGAATGCATTTCTTTTATTTTAATTTATACTGAAAACTAGTAATTCATTTAAAATGTACAAAAATTTATACTGATCAGAATATCTATTAATATAATGGGTATATTTGTAATAATACTCTAATGGTACTTCGGAGATTACCCAGTATTTTCACATTCTCTCTTTTGACCTTACCAGCAATTTAGCATTAATAAGTTAAAAGACTTTTTGTAGAAGCTTCTAGAGCTACTCTCAGCTGATGTGTATATCCGTGTATTTGTAGTATGTTGTATGCATACATTTGTAGTACAAATAGCGTATATTTGTCCATGCTTATGCCTGGTATATATGCCTATGCTGTGTGGAAACAAATAAGGGGAAAGGTATCTTCTCTATGTTTCCCCAAATTCATTACCCACATGGCCAATTCCATTTTTCATGACACTATATTTTAGAATCCAGATTTCAAGCTTCTTCTAGTCATGTCAACTTTTCAGACAAAAAGACATGTATATATTGGCTTAGAGGTTTTTTTTTTTCAAATATCTCATATACTTCATAAGAAACATAAAAAATATGAGAAATATATATTTGCAAATTAACAATGAAACTGAACCCATATTTGAGGACTCAAATCTCCAGTGAATTCTGGAAAAATCATCTTATTGATAGTCAGTGGGAGTCAGTACGTGCAATACCTTGCTACTTGGTATTGTCTAATGGACAATATCCATTAGATTCTCAAGAATTGCAAATGCTCACAAATCTCTTCTTAAAGTTTTAATTAGGAAATGTCTCATGACTGATAAATGTATTCATTATTTTCTTTATTGGTTGGTCAAAGTCTACACCTCTCAGAGTCTCAGAGCTTTTCCTTTAAGAATTAATGTCAGAAAAATGGGATTGATGTGCACCTGTAATCTAATAGCAAAGAGTAAAAGTTTTTTCTTAATTTTAAAATGTTTTGCAAGGCATACTCAGTATTTAAAGTTCATGGGGACTTTCTAACATAATTCATTAGTGATATCGCAACATGTTTGTTTCATCATTGTAGAACTGGCTCTTTATGACTAGAAATTACTGGATAGTTAATGTTGAAGTTCATCGACAACCAAGAACAAAGGGTGAGCTCTTCCCCTAAGGTCAGGAACAAGACAAGGATGTTCACTCTCACTACTTTTATTCAACATAATGCTGGAAGTTCTAGCTACAGCAATCAGACAACAAAAAGAAAGAAAAGGCATCCACGGGCATGTGGTGGTTCAGTCGGTTAAGTATTTGCCTTTGGCTCAGGTCATGATCCCAGGGTCCTGGGATCAAGCCCCACATCAGGCTCCTTGCTCAGCGAGGAGCTTACTTTTCCCTCTCTCTCTGTCGCTCCCCCAGCTTGTGCTCTCTCACTCTCACTTTCATTCAAATAGATAGATGATAGATGATAGATGATGATGATAGATAGATAGATAGATAGATAGATAGATAGATAGATGATAGATAGATGATAGATAAAATCTTAAAAAAAAAAAAAGAAAATGCATCCAAATTGGGAAGGAAGAAGTAAAACTTTCACTATTTTCAGATGACATGATACTATATATAGAAAACCCTAAAGACTCCACCAAAAAACTACCAGAATTGATAAATGAATTCAGTAAGGTTGCAGTATATAAAATAAATGTACAGAAATCCATTGCATTTCTATACACTAATAATGAAGCAGAAGAAAGAGAAATGAAGAAAACAATCCCATCTACAATTGCAACAAATATGATAAAATATCTAGGAATAAGCTTAACTAAAGAGTGAAAGACCTGCACTCTGAAAACTGTAAAACACTGATGAAAGAAGTTCAAGATGACACAAACAAATGGAAAGATATTCCATGCTCATGGACTGCAAGAACAAATATTATTAAAATGTTTATACTTCCCAAAGCAATCTAAAGATTTAATGCAATCCCTACCAAAATACTGACATCATTTTTCACAGAGCTAGAACAAACAATCCTAAAATTTGTATGGAACCACAAAAGACTCTGAGTAGCCAAAGCAAACTTGAAAAAGAAAAACAAAACAGGATGTATCACAATATCAAATTTCAAGTTATACAAAAGTTATACATGTTATACAAAATTGTAATAAAACAATACAGTACTGGCACAAAAATAGCCACACAGACCAACAGAATAGAAAGCCTAGAAATAAACCTACAATTACATGGTCAAGTAATTGTCAATAAAGGAAGCAAGAATATGCTGGGAAAAGACAGTCTCTTCAACAAATGGTGCTAGGAAAACCGGACTGCTACATGCAAAAGAATTAGACTGGACCACTTTCTTACACCATATACAAAAATAAACTCATAATGGATGAAAGACCTAAATGTGAGACCTGAAATCAAAAAATCCTGGAAGATAGTCTCTCATGGACTTCAGAGGGGAGGGGGATGGGGGAATGGGATAAACTGGTGATGAGTGGTAAGGAGGGCATGTATTGCATGGTACCCTGGGTGTTATACGCAACTAATGGAGCATCGAACTTTACATCGGAATCCGGGGATGTACTGTATGGTGACTAACATAATATAATAAAAAATCATTTAAAAAAAATCCTAGAAGAGAGCACAGTCAGTAATTTCTCTGACATTGGCTGTAACATCTTTCTAGATAAGTCTCCTGAGGCAAGGGAAACACAAGTAAATACAAACTATGGGGACTACATTAAAATTAAAAAACAAACAAACAAACAAAAAACAAAACAAAAAAAAATTCTGCACAACGAAGGAAACAACCAACAAAACTAAAAGACAACCTACTAAATAAGAGAAGATATTTGCAAATGACATCTGGTAGGGGTTAGTATCCAAAATATATAAAGAACTTAAACAACTCAACACCCAAAACATAAATAATCCAATTAAAAATGCACAGAAGACATGAACAGGCATTTCTCCAAAGAAGACATACCGATGGCCAACAGACACAGGAAAAGATGCTCAATAGTACTCATTATTGGGGAAATACAAATCAAAACCACAATGAGATATCACCTTACACCTGTCAGAATAGCTAAAATCAAAATCTCAAGAAACAAGTATTTGCAGGGATATGGAGAAAAAAGGAACCCTTATGCTTTGTCAATGCAAACTGGTGCAGCCAGTGTGGAAGACAGTATGGAGGTTCCTCAAAAATTAGAAGCAGGACTACCATGTATGATTCAGTAATCATACTACTGGATATTTACCCAAAGAATAAAAAATAATAATAATTTGAAGGGATATATGCACCCTTATGTTTATTGCACCATTATTTACAATAGCCAGATTATGAAAGCAGCCTAACTGTCCACTGATGGATGAATGCATAAACACCATGCGGTATACAAACACACACACACACACACACACACACACACACACACTAGAATATTATTCAGATATAAAAAGAATGAAATCTTGCTATTTGCAATGACATGGATGGACCTAGACGGTATAATGCTAAGTGAAATAAACCAGTCAGAGAGACAAATACCATATGATTTCACTCATATGTGGAATTAAAGAAATAAATCAACAACAAAAAAAGAGAGAGACAAAACAAAAAATAGACTTTTAACTATAGGGAACAAACAGAGGGTTACCAGAGAAGAGGTAGGTAGGAGTATGCATGAAATAAGTAAAGGGGATTAAGAGTACACTTATCTTGATGAGCATTGAGTAATATATGGAATTGTTAAATTGCTATATTGTACACCTGAGACTAATACAATACTGTATGTTAACTACATGGAATAAAAATAAAAATAAAATAAACCCACGCACAACAAACCGGATCTTTATGACACAATAGAAATTCCTAGAGGGTTATGCAATGGCAAGATCATTGATATCCAAGATCAAATTATGATCTCTAGAAAATGATAATTGTACTCTAACATCGGTGTCATTTGGGAACAGATCAAATCCTGTAATCTGTTATAAGTAGCCACTGTAGGATCAGTTAGAGTAAGAGCCTGGAAATATTTCTAGAGTTCTGAAGTGGGTTCTAAGTTGGTAGTCAAATCTGGGGGGATGGGAGGGTGTGGGTGGGTTGTGGTAGTGACGGTGATAGTGAGGGTTCAAAGTATTACAATGATGAATAATAATTCATGTCCCAGGTATAATATCATGCATTTCAAACCAACAAATTGGAGGAAATGTTGGATTCTAAAATCCATGGAGGGATTACAGAGATGCTGGGGATGGGACTGAGCTGAAGAAAAGGGCTTGATCCTTCACATGCTGGACAAGCAATAAGGCACTACCCTTACATAGTATGTCAACAGAATATCTTCAAACATGTCATCTGGAGAATATATGTTCTCCACAGAAAGACTCCTTCTCCTTCCTCTTAGCTACACTTCTATTCATAATATCAGAAAATAGATCCTATGTTGTATCCTGTCCAAAGCTATTGATCGTTCTCCAAATTCATGGCTCTTGTAAATACCTTTAGGTAAAGGAGGGGTCTGAGGTGTGGAAACGTGTACCCACTCCAGATCTCAATCAAATAGAACCCACCATTAAAAATATAGGTAAGATCAGTATATAAAGTGTTTAAGAGCACAGGCCTTCTGTTAGTTCCTGTGGCTTTTGTAACAAATTACCACAAACTTGGTGACCTCAAATCTCAAGTTTAATTATGGGAGCTATTGAAAGCACAGTTTTTCTGTTATAGCTGCAGGCATTAATAATCTTCAAACTCAGGAAAAATGCTTTGAGTGTTTTTTTTTAATACTTTAAAGGTATGGAACAAAATGAAAGATTGTTTTAACATGCTTCCGATTTGGATATATGTATCCCAGTAGAACTAATTTATACAGTTTAGAAACAAGTACTGCATTAACAGAATGAATGCAATAATAAATTGAATAGTAAGTTATCATCTTTATATTTTTTTCCCTTTCTGCTGAAAATTATAATTCATACTGCAATGAAAAATGAATCTTGGACAAGACACCCAAGAAGATAAAAGTGAATTTGATCTTATAAAGAGCATCTATCTTCTAATAGTGTAACAATTATACCCGGCAAGAATAGCTACTTTATTTATCTGACCATTTCATCTAATTTTGCCTCCTGTTGATAACACCTTTTACTTTTTACCACAGTATCCTACTTTATTTTTGCTACAGCAGTTATCATTATCTTGTTCATATATGTGTTTGTTTATTATCTGCCTCCCATTATTTAGATACAAACCAAATATAAAGCTTTATCCTGTTTACTGCAGCATTCCCATCACCTACAACAGCACCTGGACCAGTGAAGGCATTTGTAGAATTTATTTATTAACTGGACAAATAAATAAATCAAATAATTAAAATAAGCAATATAAATTTTACAAAAATTATGGGAAGAATTCTGGAGAATAAAAAACTTACAAATTGAAAAAAATCTTACATATTGGTAAATGCTTTGTCTTTATAGAAGTCCATTTTCATTAAATCACTAATATGTCTTCATTTCATAGATATTTGCAGTATTTATTGAGATAGATATAAGTATCTCAAAGGGACAATTTTCCTTTATCTTTTATTTAACTACTGTTTTAGCCCATAAGATTCTACAGACTAAATGATATACCACCCTTAGGAAGTTTTCCATAAACCTCTGAGAGAAAAAAAAAATCAAAGAATGAATAGAGATGAGCCTTTTTAGAAATGCTGTTGGTGTTTTTCTTTCTTTATAGAAAGGATCTAAGCTTACATAAAAGATGTCCAAGATATTAATGTTTTATTTACAAACAGCAAAATCTTTATAGCCTTGTACTTCAAACTGTACAAATTTATCTAAGACTCAGAATTTCTACCAAGCTTACAAAATAATTTGTCAAAACAAGCATTGCCTCTCAGTCTTCAGGTTGGATGGTGGATGTGCTAGCTAAATTAGTGAACACACAAAGAATTTAATTTTTTTCTGATTTCAAGAATGGTAAGCTGTCATTTGCCAAATATAACTTCTGTTTTGACATGTTAATCTTATATCATAATGCCTATTATTATTCTCCTTCTTTCCTCCTGGTAAGAAAAAAGATTAATAAAAAAAAACCATTAAGCTGTCCTTGCATAGAAATAGCGAAATGTTAAGTATATTTCAGGTGTGAAATCTACAAAATGTTCTCATAACCTTCATACTGCCAAAGCAACACTGTACAGATGTGCCCAGCAGTCAAGCGGCTATGAGAGCTGATCTCTGTTGCTGTGGTGAAATGCAAAGACCTATCATTTCAAGAATGGTAAGCTGTCATTTGCCAAATATAACTTCTGTTTTGACATGTTAATCTTATATCATAATGTCTATTATTATTCTCCTTCTTTCCTCCTGGTAAGAAAAAAGATTAATAAAAAAAAAAAACCATTAAACTGTCCTTGCATAGAAATAGCGAAATGTTAAGTATATTTCAGGTGTGAAATCTACAAAATGTTCTCATAACCTTCATACTGCCAAAGCAACACTGTACAGATGTGCCCAGCAGTCAAGCGGCTATGAGAGCTGATCTCTGTTGCTGTGGTGAAATGCAAAGACCTATCAATGTCACTGATAAGATATTGTTATCAGAGTTAGGATTACTAGCTGGAACATTCAGTCACAGCACAGGAACTGACACTTCTTGAAAGGAAACCAAGAACCTTCTATGTTACATTTCAGTCCTTTGTGAAAATTTCTAGGTCAAAATCAGAGCAATCCAAATGTATCTGCTGATAGAGAAAATGCAAGTCTATTGTCCTAAAATTGTCTATTTTCTATAATGAAAGTCACATGACAGAGAAAAAGTAGGCAGATAGTCTCTGTCACGTCCAATTTAAGGTAAAAATCTTAACTCTAATTAGCCTCTCTAAAAAGTCATGGTGGCTTTATATTGCCTTAATCAGTAAACTATAAACAACAACAACAACAACAAACAGGGATATTTTTCATTTTAACACTGCGTTTGTCACTCGTGGAAAGTGTACGTTTTATCATTCAAGGTTTGTTTAAAGCAAGCCTGAACTGAATGAATAATCTCCTTATGCTACCCCGTTCCCACCAAGTCAGGAGAGGCCACCACTCATTACCACTTATGCCTGCCTCTTACCCCTTTAGGATTTCCTCCAAGCCCCTTCACCTCACATTTCGGATCTTTCATCACCTCTCACTTCCCACTGCTCCTCTGACCCTATTCCCTGTGACCAAAACCTCCCATAGTGGTCTACTTAATGTAGTACTTGATTATTTTTTTTTTCCTACAGAGTTCCTGGTGGCTGAAATACCCTCCTCTCCCCTTTAACATTCTTCCTTTAAGATCCAGCCCAAATACCACCTCCTGCACACGAAGTTCTCTAGGAACACTCACATAAAGACATCTCTAATAATCACATATTTCTTTGGGTCCATTTCTTTGGCTGCAAAGAAATTTACATATTTTGTGCATTTATATTCTCTCCAAAGGTAGATTATGAACTCCTTGAAGGCAGCAGCCGCTTTCTAACATTCCTTTTATCTCCTAAGGATAGCTAGCACAGTGTTCTTCATCTAATAAGCATATCATTAATGTTCCCTAAATCAAGGATTTTTAAAATATTTAAGAAGTAAGCAGATTGCTTATGTGAGGAAACTGAAGTCCAGAATCATTACTGAACATGTCTAAAGGTGAACGACTAGTAGTCAAAGATCTGGTTTGCTTGATTATTAAAGATATTTTCTACTTATACCAAAGTTATATTATTTTGTTACTTGACAGGTGGTTCCTAAGCCATGAAATTTATAAAATATACTTTTTTAATAAAGTATAGGCGTATATGTTTGCAAATAAAATCTTGCATATAAATATTTATAAATAAAACTAGGTATAAACAAAGTTTCTCTGTGAATACAGATATTTCAAGGGCAACGCTAGAGAAGTCAGTTTTAATGATTTATAAAGTAAGAAACAATATGCAAGAAATGCAATGACAATGGGGACATTGATATTTTTAATGCACCCTGAATGACATGACCAATATCCTAGTAAGAATCAAATATTACACAAGTCTCTAATGTCCTGTTAAATCTTATGTTCTGCCATAGAGCACTATAAACATATAATTGTACATCTACATTTTCCATGAAGGTGAATAAGTAGCTTTATCTAATTCCTGTAATGTTTAAAATATGGTGGACAATTCCAAGTTCCATTTTATCATGGAGGTTTTAATATGCTGGTATGTGAAAAACAGGTAGAAATAATGTTACTGAAGAAAATTAAATCAACAACTATTTTTAAATCACAGTAAGTACCTAGGTTCTGGATGAAGAGAGTTTGACATATGTCAGATTTACCCTTTCACAGTGCTGTATCTGTGGGGAGTTTGGTGTTAATATTACGTATTGTCACTTACCATCTTTCAAGATGGTTTCTCGCTCTGTGNCTTACCATCTTTCAAGATGGTTTCTCGCTCTGTGCCATCTATCTTCTGCCGGCCAATTAGGAAACTGGTGGTGTCAGCAAAGTAGATATAATTGGTTTCTGCATGAAAATCTAAAGCACGAGGGTTTACCAGATTCTCAATGGGGATCATGTACTCATCAGCTATCTTGGTATTCAAGTCCATTCCTCGAACAATTCCTGGGCGTCCTTTCCCATAAAAGAGGAACAACTCATTCTTCGGTCCTGCAGAAGAAAGATTACAAACACAAACAACTGAGGCTGCCTAATCTTCTTTACACTGCAGAATGCCACTGTTTAATTAACTGGCACAATTAGCGTTTTTTAAATTCAATACCAAAAATTAAACTCTAAAATATGCCAAATGTATCTTGATGCAAGAAGGCCAGCTAATTGCATTACTTTAATTAAAACAGAAATTACTTCCGTGAATGGGTTATATTTAGTTAATTATTCTTTTGTCTATAACTGTCTGTATAGCAAAAACATGACAGATCATTGGATAACTGGTAACAGTAAAATGGACATTTATTAAAACATCCGGCACATTTAATTTTACAATTCATTACAATCTATCTAACACATTCTGTAATACTAACTATAGTTAACTGGTAACAGTAAAATGGACATTTATTAAAACATCCGGCACATTTAATTTTACAATTCATTACAATCTATCACATTCTGTAATACTAACTATAGCGTTCATTATGTCTGACAATGCTAAAAACTTCAGAGTATTTAAAACAACCCTGCCTCGGAGTTTGCATCTAAGGCTGTCAAAGGCAAACAAATAGAATCACACGGTATCACAAACGTGCATGAGAATATATTACAAATGTCTAAACAAGTGATTTATTTTTTTTAAGAAATGAAATAAAATGCCAGTCATTGCATCACTTTTTTCTTTACATCTTAATTAGAATGTTAGAGGTTCATGCTGTCTGCCAGTAACTCTGATGTACAACACAGCCCTTGTCAAAAGCAAAACAAAACAAAACACAAAACAAAACAAAAACAAAAACTCCAAACAAAAAACTATTTTCCAGGTTAAAATGCTAGAATCAATGTAGCTTTTTCTATAGAGTGAATTGACTCCTTCAAACTTTCATATGGAAATAACATGCCAGGCTATCCAATTTCTAGAGCAAATGACTTAGTTTAGTTTATACAATTTGAAGAAAATACTTTATATAAAAGGGAAAACATTGAATTTTAATAAACCTGAGGATATAAATGATTCAGTTATAATCAGGTAACAGTACCATAAGTGAGATTCTTAGCAAAGTAAAATAACTAAACTACAGAAAATTTGGAGAAAAAAGAGAAAGAAAAAGTAATTACTCATAAACTCGATACCTCAATACAAACAATTCTGTCAATTTATATATTTTATTTTTTCACTTTCTTTTAAAATTCGTGCTATTGAATATTAAATGTATATAAACTGGTATTTATTATATTTTAATGTATAAAGAAAAATAAAACAAATTTCATGCACCTGGCACAGATCTTAAAAATATTTCCAGAACACTGAAAGATATCCATGTGCCCTAAACCAATTCCTCACTCCTTTTTTTCCTATTTCACTTTCATCCCAAAGATGTCCAATATCCTGTTATTTTGTTTATTATGTATTTTGTCAAGTTTTATTACACTTGTTGCATGTATTTCCCAACAGTACATTGTTTGATTTTGCATGTTTGAATTGCATGTGTGAATTCTTCTGTGAATTAATTTTATTCTTATAATATTTGTAATATTCATCCATGGTTGTTGCAGCCATAGTTAACTTATTTTCACTGTTATATTGTATTCCTTCATGTAGCTATATCAAATTTAATTTATTTAGCTATTTTTCTAATGTGTGATTACTTATAATGAAGAGGACATTCAATTTCATATTCTGCTTTTATTATTAAATCTTAGCATCAAAATTATGTTCTATGTTGATCCATTATTTTAAGCCTTACATTCATTCTTTCAGTATGATCGGTATAATATATGATAATTTGTCAAACTGTTCCCCAGTTGGTTTTACCTTTTCATTATTATAATAATACTGAGGAGCCATGTTTTTCTTCAATCCAGCATTTTACACATTTTCTTAGATGATCTCTAAGCATATATTTCCAGAAATGGAATTACTGGTAAATAATATTAACATCCTTCTTCCTCATTGCCTTCACAGCTTCTCAGTGTCCACCTACTTTCAAGAGTATTTTTAAAAAATAATATTGCATATTATTTAAAAGTAGTGTAGATTTATTTGAAAATTAACATTTTCTACCAACTTTATAAGCATAAGCATAATTTTTAAAAAATAAGAATCTTATTAAAAAATCAAAAAAAAAATAAAAATAGGAATCTTATATATGCATTTTAGTACCTCATTTTTTTAAATAATATTTTATTTGTCATTAAAGTCTTAAAATCATTATTTTCAATGACAGCATCATGTTCCCTGCTAGAGAGGCAATATGATGCAATCAGCTGCTTACCTATTGTTGGATATTTAGATTGTTTCTGGGTTTTTGTTATTATAAATATATTTATAATGAATTTCTTCAGTCAAAAGAGGAAAAATTTCTTAAAGGATACTGTCAGTTTTGTTTTTTTCATATTTGATCAAACGTCTTTCCAAAAATGATACCAATCTCCATTTCTATTATTAATGAATAAGAACACTAGTTTCATCATACACAATTTTGCTAACGTTTATTTTTAATTGATGTTTTCATTGGTAAACCTGGTAGTCATTGGTTTAACATGTGTGTGCACATGTGTGCGTTGTATGCTTTATTTTTTTAATTGTTTTTAAAGATTTTTATTTATTTATTTATTAGAGAGCACGAGCCAGGGAGGGGAGGGAGGGTAGAGGGTGAGAATCTCAAGCAGACTCCCTGCTGACCGCAAGGCCCCAACCAGGTCTGAGTCTCACAACCCTGAAATCATGACCTGAGCCAAAACCAAGAGTCCAATGCTTAAACAACTGAACCGCCTAGGTGCCCCTGTGTGTGTATGCTTTAAATAAGAATAACCATTTTTCCCATTGTTTACTTAACTCACCAATTTTAGTCATTCGATACATTAAAGTTTCTTCTAGTGTGTACTCTTGTATGATAGGCAATTGATACTAAAAACTACATTTCAGAGACACTCATAGAGTGATGGGCCTGGTTTTAAGTACCTACAATAAGATGTACTAACGCAAGTTTGGGAATATGGAAATGAGGCTGCCTTTTGCTACTTCTGTTGGTATTCATCCAAAGAAGAAATTGAATTTTCCACTTTAGTGTTCTTCCTTTGTGTATATCAAGAGGCAAGGAAGAGGGTGTTGTTTTGTTTTGTTTTGTTTCGCTTTGTTTTGTTTGCCAGTAGGGAACTATCAGTTGTGACATATTTCTGGAGCTAATAGTTATGGTGCAAGTTGTGGAGATTCCTGGATATCAGTTAAAATGGTGTGTTTTTGAAGCTACCATTGGCATTTGTGGCTTCCTGATGCCCGGGCTTCTGAGTGTGGCAGGTTTCCAGTTTTAAGCCAGGGTAGTTCAATGATGGTTTTAAGGGATGTTCTGAGGACTGAATCTAGAAGCTATTGCTTCAGGCTTTTCACTGATTACATAAGCACCTATTTACATTTGATATTTTCTGATTAAAATAGCTAGAATTATCTCTGTTAATGTAAATGTACCTTGATTGATATGCTATATTAAAGGTGATTGAAGCTTATGCAACTGTGATCCTGTTTTCCCCCAAACATATGTATGTATGTATGTATGCATGCATGAATGAAAATATGTATGTATAAATGCATACGGTTGCATTTTTTATGATATGCCATCTCTTTTCAAGTGGTAACCACACCAATTTAAAGGCTGGTGACACACACACACACACATACACATACACACAACTTCGCTCATCTTGAGGCTTCTCTCAGTTATCCACAGGATCTCTTGAACATGAGACCCAGCATTTAATACAGTTAGAAGTGAAAACAAAACACTAATACATATATTTTATAACAGTTGAGCTTCTTGGGTTATTGATTCAAAACTATTTGTGCCACCATTTAGACTTAAAATTTTACCAAATTCAGTGATCAATGTCACAGCCCTCAGTAAGCACATGACAAGAAGGTTGAAGAGATGCAAGACAGTGATCAGAGAGGAAACACAGAAATAAAGCCATAGCTACAACAAAATGGAGACACAATAGGCACTATAAAAAGCAGCCATTATAACTTTTAAAATTGTGGTATTGGGGGACATTTAAAGGACAGCAGTCNCAACAAAATGGAGACACAATAGGCACTATAAAAAGCAGCCATTATAACTTTTAAAATTGTGGTATTGGGGGATATTTAAAGGACAGCAGTCTCGGGGCGCCTGGGTGGCACAGCGGTTGAGCGTCTGCCTTCGGCTCAGGGCGTGATCCCAGCGTTATGGGATTGAGCCCCACATCAGGCTCTTCTGCTATGAGCCTGCTTCTTCCTCTCCCACTCCCCCTGCTTGTGTTCCCTCTCTCGCTGGCTGTCTTTCTCTCTGTTGAATAAATAAATAAAATCTTAAAAAAAAAAATAAAGGACCGCAGTCTCCACATGGATATCATTTCTGTAAGGACCAATTCTACTATATTTGATTGTGAAGACCCNTTGTGTTCCCTCTCTCGCTGGCTGTCTCTCTCTCTGTTGAATAAATAAATAAAATCTTAAAAAAAAAATAAAGGACAGCAGTCTCCACATGGATATCATTTCTGTAAGGACCAATTCTACTATATTTGATTGTGAAGACCCCAAGTAAAGACCTTAATTTAACTAATTTTGGGGCAACAATCTAAGTTTACAAAAGTCATGTATAAAATTATTTTTAGCTTATTTAAATAAGGAACAATTAAGTTATTCAGCATATTTCAAAAATAAAACAAAGATACGTCTGTTAGAAAGCTTTTCAATACAATTGTTAAAGAGATTGATATTTAATTAGTATAGCTCCAGTTACCTGGAAAATTAAATAATGAAATGAATTTCACTCCCCAGTGATGCTGGATAAGGTGAAACATGACTTTATGTGGATTTTTGTTGGACTAAACAACACACCTACTACTAGGAGGAGCTTTTTCGTTCAGATAAGAGAAAGCATGATCAACCTATGATTCAGGCTCATTAGACCAAAAAACTTCTTTAAGGAATTAAGGAAAGGATCATCCTAAAAACAGCCTAAAGTATGTTTCCCAGGGATTCATAAATTTAGTGACTCTATAGCCTGATTCAGTTTTTCATTCCTATTATCACAAAACAAAACAAAACAAAACAAAATAAAACAAGGAAAGGATCATCCTAAAAACAGCCTAAAGTATGTTTCCCAGGGATTCATAAATTTAGTGACTCTATAGCCTAATTCAGTTTTTCATTCATATTATCACAAAACAAAACAAAACAAAACGAAAAACAAAAAACCCTGAATACTGAGAAAAAATAGCTGGTATATTTTGCAGGCAAATTTCACCTGTTGAAGTCTTATGTTATTGCTGATGTTGATGACGCTAATTAACAGAAAAAAAAAACTATTCTGAAGCAGTAGCTGCTGGCAAAATGTTTGATTTTAACAACATACTTTTGCATGACCTGCCATCACTTCCCAAGTTGAAGCCCGTCCTGCAGCGACAGGTCCGTGTTTTGTAACTGCTGCTGAGCAGACAGATGTGTGAGCAGCCCCCTGGCATTCCATATGGATCCACTTCACATGCATGGCTTCTGACTACAACAAATAAAAAATAGCACACTTGAAATTCTCCAAAGACAAGATAATTATGTACATTGGTATGTTGAAACGTTTGCAGTGCAAGAAGAGGGAATCCTATCAAAAATCTCTATACCCAGCTATTTATTACCATAATCAATTGGAAAAAGAGTTTAAACTTCCTAGAAAAAGAGGTAGGGATTTGCCGAAGTCCTCCTAAGAATATGTTTAAATAAACAATTCTGCTTTTATATTAATTTAAACTGTTTACTTGTAAGCAAAATAAGTAACCTGATTCTTCTTGATGCATGCTTGCTGTTCTTTTGAAAAATACATATTTCTTACAAATGTAAAAAGATACTGTAAAAAAACACCTGGTTAGGTAACTAAGCAGACAAAGGATTTCTTTTGAAATAATCCATTATATGGGCAATTAACCTAGAAGATATATGATTCAGTAACTATCTTTATTGAGAAGTGCTGAGACATATTTTTTTTCAGTTTTGAGTCCATTGCCATTTTGAGAACTTGACCACAAAATGAATGTGTGTACGTGTGTGTGTGTGTGTGCGCGCGTGACTGTAATTTTCAAAAGGAGGAGGCCAGTTTACATGTGGCAATTGAGACATAGAAGGACATTTCATGAGTGTAGAAGTTAGAGAAGGAAAAAAGAACAGGAAAAACATTGTATGAAGAGAATAAGAAAAAGATGAGTCAAAGAGAAAAAGGCTGTGGTAAGTAAGATTTTATATACTGTTGTAATTATATTTATTTTTGATCACTACTTGAAATTGTGACAAATAACATGGCAATGTTCTTTTAATAATAAATGGTTATGCTTTTAAAATTGTGCCATGTCTGTTTTGTATTCCTGATTTTCTAAATGAAAAGATCTCTATCCCCCACTCTTGTCCCCTACAGCCTATTGTCAACACAGTAGCCATACTGATTCCTTTAAAAATTCGGTCATATCATGAGACTCCTCTGCTTAATGCTTCCTAAGCACTCCTCATCTCAATAGAAGTATAAGGAAAAGGCTTTATAATTATCAACAGGGTCCTACTTATGTCCTCCTTCATTCCTCCAACCTCATCTTCTACCTCTTTTTCCCTTTTTCACTCTGCTTTAGACACATAGGTCTCTTGCTGTTGCTTGAAAAATCTAAACATGTTCTTCCTCATGGTCTTTGCGTTTGCTCATCTCCCTACCTGCTATGTCTGTGCCTCACTTCCTCAATTATCTTGTCTTCATTTAGTTTCATTATTTCCATGGAACTTCCTGGGACCATTCAATATAAAATTGCAAATCACCCCCATCCCTGAGCCCTCCTACCTGCTTTATTTTTCTCTATAGCACTCATAATCTTATAATATAATCTTATAATATAATGGTCATTTTAAAATTATCTTTTCTCTACTAGGATGCAAATCTCATATAGGCAAGAGTTTTTGGTTGTTTTATTCACTGCTGTGTCTATAAAATAATGTCTATACAGTAGTTCCTGGCACACAGTAAACGGTCAATTAATAATTGGCAAATAAATAAATCCTAACACCAAACTCTAATAAGGTTATTCACAGAATTCCGAATTTAAATTTACTGTAAACAGATTTGTGACAATACATTGTCTCAACTAAATCTATGTTAATATTTAGGTAATTCTAAATTAGTTTCAATTTGAAGCACGAAAAGAGGATGAGAATTTGGGGTTGATTGTTCTTGTATGTTACATTATTCTATATATAATTGAATGTAAATTGTATTGATGAACAAGCATCACTAACCTACTATGCAAAAATAACTAGTTTGTGTTTTTAAGAAATACTTAGAAACATTATAGCCTTCTCATTAAAAGTTACTTTTTAATTAACTCATATTAAAGAATAATTGGGCTAAGTAAGAGACTGGAATGACTACAATAAAAACTGGATAGATACCATAAGAGAGTCACCTGATTTGAAATGTCTCTCCAAATGATACCAAAAAAAAAAAAAAAAAAAAAGAATCCTTAGCATCTCAGCATCTGGGTTTCCTGTCTACACACATCATGATTGAAAGCTCTTTCCTGAATCTAAATCTAGCCATCATTTCAATTCTATGGTTGTAGAAACAATTCACTAGGAACTGAACAATTCGTCATTTAGACTTGTGCAGGGAGTGCTATTCCATTTTATCAAGCAGACGTGTACACTTTTGCTATCAAACAGAGAATTTATGACTCACCCACTTTAACTCCATACAAAGCACAAGGACCATATCCTCATTCCACCCACCATTATAAAGGCAATGAAGAAGTCCTGTGTCTTACCTGTTGGTTGAGTTCTTTTTTGATAAATTCGGATTCCTCGAGCATTTTCCATTTTAATTAATGAGTGAATGTCAGTGCCATTAAATCTGTTTATCCTTATGATATTGAAGTTATCAGAACTGGTTGCATACAAATAGTCTTCAAACACAGTTATACCATAAAGATGTCTGACCTATATGGAGGGGCAAAAATAACTATGATTTTTAATGATGCTGCTTTCAACTTGAAAGAAAAAATTATTGCTGTTTACTACTGTGGAAAATTCCCATAGTGGGAGAGTCACACACATATTATCACTTATTTGCTCTCAGAGAATAAACATTTCACTAATTTAAATTTTCTCTCTGAGAAGAAAACATTATGCAGTAGTAGATAAAGCAGTTCCAAATGTATGGAGAATTTTATTCGTGATTCATTAAGAAAACATGTTCAGTAGATACTTTTCAAAGGCAAGTGAGAACAAAACTTCCACGTATATTCAATAAGATGCTTGTGGCAATGTTATATAAAATTTGAGATGTTTTCATGGGCTGCTTGTTCATATAGTCAAGAGATACAGAATCTAAAAAAAATATAGCTCTAGCTGTGTAAGAACTGATGAGAACCTTTGAAAATTTATTTTATAAGTTCAAAATCCCATATATATTTTTTTAAATCCCATTTTTTTAAGATTTTATTTGACAGAGAGAGAGACAGCCAGCGACAGAAGAACACAAGCAGGGGGAGTGGGAGAGGAAGAAGCAGGCTCCCAGCAGAGAAGCCTGATGCGGGGCTCGATTCCAGAACGTGGGGATCACTCCCTGAGCCAAAGGCAGACACTTAACGACTAAGCCACACAGGCGCCCCTTTAAATCCCATTTTTTTAAGCCACAAGTTACATTTAGATGAATACTTGTTCCAGCATGGAGGACAATAAATAAGGAAACTATGTATTTGGAAAAATTGTTTAAAAAAAAAAAAGACAGCACTTTACTCAGAAATCATATATGTTTCTAAAGTCTATTCATAATGGAAATGGAACTAATGACACTTGAACAACATAACTCTCCTTTGCAGAGGTCCTGGGAATGGAGTGGAGGAATGGACATCTTGCAGTCATGGAAGGCTTCTAGTAAAGCTGAGGAAGAATGAGTTTACTGATTTTCTCATACAAATGCCTACGTGCTAAGCGCAATGCTTTTGAGTACTCCTCCTATTATAGTTAATCTAAAACGGTTCTGTGTCAAGATAGGGTGGGGTTCTGATTTGATTTGCTGTAGAGATTCTGTTGAAAAAATCTGTCACAATTCTTTGGCATTATATGGCACTTTTAGTATAGATTTGTAGTTAACAGAATTTGAAAAAGTTGTATGGTTTGACTGTAAAAATTTATTTTTTTAAAGATTTTATTTATTTGAGAGAGAGAAAGCATGAGCAGGGGAAGGAGCGGAGGGAGAGGGTGAAGAAGACTCCCACTAAGCAAGGAGCCAGACTGGGGGCTCATCCCAGGACCCTGATCATGACCTGAGCCAAAAGCAGACGCTTAACCAACTGAGAAATGTAAGATAAGAATTAATGAGGAAAATCATTCCACGTTAAAGTCCAAAGAATGTTTTCCCATGTAAGGGTCGTTCCCCAGTGTGTGTGTGTGTGTGTGTGTGTGTGTGTGTGTGTGTGTGTGTGTAGACACTCGTGCACAGGCATATGTGCCAGAAAGAAGGGGTAGGGATGTCATGTGTTTATTTACTAATATTTCCACATAAGCTGATATCATAATTCCCTAGATAAATCTAAGTCCAAATTTGACTTGAGCAATACTTTTTCCTAAAAAAATTGCAAGTAAACTCAATTTTTCCATTGCCATTAATCTCATGCATGTTTTGCCCGAAGTTTGGAGCCATTCATCTGGAAGCGTGTGGTTGTGGCATACTTATATTGTTCTTTACATAATTGCCATCCCACCCAAGAGACAAAGCATAGCCAAAGAGGGGACAATTGGGCAGGGTCGAAAATATGTTCACATAGTAAAGATGAAATTGTACTCAATCTCCCTGTTCCTTCCTTCAGAAAAGCCTGTTTTCCATAAAGTAAGCACACTGTTGCCTGCTTTGCTACTCCCCACACAGGTGGGAGGAGCTTAGAGTGGTGGCTGGACCATTCTGCCTACAGCCCAAATATTTAGAAAAATATATCTATGTTGGAAGATTCAGTGGCAGAGTAAACATATGTTTAGGGAAACAGAAAAAACACAGGAAATAGAAATTAAAAAATGAATAATTAAAAACCAGATATTAGAAAACTTTTTAAATGTAATTATGAGGAAAATCATTTGTATTTCTTATCCTTGTTTCAAGGTTTAAAAATTTAATTATATATAGGTAAAAAGATGACCCATCATAATCATTTTAGAAATTAGATCCTCTAAAAGTCATAACTAAGGCTTTCCAAAGAAATCAAGTATTTTTAGGACAGGCAAAAGTATGAAAGAAATAACTGGCCTCTTCTCTAATATTGGACACTTTTTTTTTACCTCTCAAATTAGTGCATTTGTTTGTCTGTCAAGCAAGGAAAAATAAATTCATTGTTAAAAACTGATTAGGAAGGAAAGGTATCCTTAAGGAATCATTACAGAATATTTTTGTCTTGGATTGCAAAAGATAGAAAAGGGATTCATGTATTTCGGCTCCATAAAATAAGAATCTCACAAGAAATTAGTGCAATCACTGAGGTGAAATTGAATTTGAGAAAGTGCACTAGCGAATAAGCTTATTTCTACTTAGAGATCTCCTTTAAATCCACTGAGTGTTATCTGCAAAACCTTGTAATTCAGCAAGGGCAAACCCATACAGATGGGAAAGCTCTTGACTTCCATGATTTCCACAGAAGTCTCATTCTAGGAAGTACTTGAATATATCAGAAGGCAAAATTTAGTCCAACCTTTGAAAATAATAAAAAATTTTTGTGAGCAGGCATTTGCTTTTGTTAGCAAAATATCTCCAAGGCCACAGTGGATAGATGACAGTCTAGCTCCTTATAAATAACTATTTAAATTAGTTTTTAGTAAGTTTTACTTTTAATAGGTAAAACACCTGTCCTAGTTTAATTCCTTTCATACTAGTGTGGCATTTTTGCTTATTGTTTTTGTTTTATTTTTGTTGGCTTTTGTTTTGCGTGCTTTGCTTTTAATAGAGCAAAGGAGGAAGTCAGAAGCATCTTTGATATTATGGAACACACTGTGAAAAGAACATTCTCCCACATAGGAAATACGTCACAATTTTTATGACCCTTTGCAGCTTGACTTCATAAGAAATTTTCAACATTGCAGTTCAAATTTTGGGTCTTCTTCCTAGTATGATACCGTTCATTTTATTACCTTAGCTGCATTTTCTAACAGAATTGTACTTACTTGTCTGCCTTGAATGATAGTATGTCTGTTTTTTCCTTGATAGTCCACTACTTCCACATAGTCCAAGTAAAGATCTACCCAGTAAACCAATTTGTTGACTAGGTCGAGTGCCAGTGCAGCTGGCTGCTCTGTCTTTGAATCAATTATCCTTGTTCTGTTCAGCCCATCCATGTCACATCGCTCCACTTTGGCCACATTCCCGTAGTCAGTAAAGAAAAGTTTTCTGTTGAAAGAAAACTAAATGTTAAAGTGGGGGGGGGAGCATATTCAATAGAACCATCTGTAACAAACAGAACTTTTCCTTCTAATTTATTTCAGTGGTTACATCTGTTAGCTTCCCATAACCATTTCCATATAATATCACTCATAAACTGAGAAATCTGCTAATGAATATTGCAGGGCATAAGGGAGCAGGTTAACCAACAACTGTAAAATTTCCCCAAAACGAATGATTATGGTGGGTTTATTATTGTATTAGGGGAAATGTTTCTTTAAGCTTCATAGAACCAATACACAGACACCACAGGAACGCACACAGCCCATTTGGTATAAGCTTCGGAAGTGAGCCAAGTCACCAGGCCAGGGCACGTGAGCTATCAGGCTTTATCTTCAACCTGCTTTTCAAATTGCCTAGTAATGCCTGTCTCCTATAAAAGCTATTATGTGGAGCTCAATGATGCTATGAGTGGTAGAGAATAGCAAACCTGGAATGGAATTAAGCAGATGGAAAAGCAAATGTAGTGTTTGTAGTGATGGAAATAAAACATAAATAATCCCCCCAAAACCAATCCCAAATTCTCCCAAATATTCCCAAATCACAAAATTTCATAAAGCAAATAAAAGCCATTTCTCCTCATTTTCTCTTTATTTGAAAGAACAGTCTAATAAGAAATGTTGACCTCCAAGACAAAAAATAATAATCCTTCCTTGAAGCACTAACGGTGTCTATCAAAGGTTTAAATACCTCCAACACCTCAGTGTCTAATATTTGATTAGTATTCACTATGTTTAGTAAACACAAATCAATTTCAGTTAACCTGACAATATTTTAACAAGATTACCTACTCAGGAGACTAAATTACATTTGTAAATAGAGGACTATCTTACCCTGACTTAAATACAATCTCAAGAATAATCAGATTTACAGTGACTGAGCAATATCAAGATTACCTAGAGTATGGAATATTTGATTTTACAAACTTGGTGAATTAGTTTTTAGTTACTTTTCTTAACATCCTTGCATTATCTAACAGTATGGGGTATATTTCAAGCTAAAAAGTATTATTTAAACTGTAATTTAGCTCTTTCTCCTGCGGGAGGTTTTGACTAATTTTTAAACATTAATGCATACTGTTCTGTAACAGTATAAGCCAGGTTTTACTCTGAGAAGTTATTTCCCTAAATATTCTTGAAAGACCGATTTATCACAATAAGTTAAAAATTATTTTTCAGGTAACATTCTATTCAGGTGAAGAGCTTTTTTATTCTAGTAAAGAATAAATAAAAGGGCATATGATGCCATGTTTTATTGTCATGCTTAACGTTCAAACTTCCGCCGCATGCGCTCACTCGCACTCGCTCTCTCTCTTTTCCTGCTTCCATCTTGCATATCCTCTTCCTTCACTTTAAATCAATGTGTTCATAGCTATCCCAAGTTAAACTACTATGAGTACCTCATTTTCCTATGTCTTACTGTAGAACACTAACCACTATTCCTGTTACACAAAGCGCTCTTTTTCATCACATACAAAAATGTCTTTCCTTTTCTAGTTTCCTTTTCTGATTGGTCCACTTCACAAAGCTGAAGAGATGCTGGTGTAAGGGTAGGTTTGAGTATAGAGAGTTGGGGGCTCTGGCACACTATGGGTAATGTAATATGTATAGACTATGCATAGTGATATAAAGCAAATGTTTGTACCAACTACATGGTATTGAAGAGGAAAAGATGAGTCTGGAGTTAGAGACTTCTTCTAAGTCATCTTGAGATGACTTAATTACATTTAATCTCAAAAGGGAAAAAAGAGAATTGTGTCGAGACCAGAACCATGGAGGTGTGCTGTTGGAGAAAGAAAACCAAGTAAAGATCAGAGGCTATGGCCAAAGAGATCACACAGACTTTCATAGAAGTCTAAGGAAGAGAAGTTCCAGAATAAAGGACTGCAGTGGCTGGCTGGGTCAATCACTTCATAATATAATAAATAATAATAATATAGATTAAGAAACTGCTGTTGAATTCGGTATTTATTAAAATACTAGTAATATTGAGAAGTTGCTTCAGAAGTTTAGTTATGGAGGAAGAGTGATGATGAAAGGGGTTGGGAAAATGTGATTTATTTTTCTAAGATTTTCAGTGATATTGACCTACTATTGCAGGAATGATGCAAGTGATTCTCATATTTATTCCAGGTCATAATAAAACTGGTTGAGGTAACTCTGAGTAAGTTTCAGCTAAACTATGGGGAAAAAAGTATAAATAAATGACTCATCAAAATCTCCCTGTTTTAATGAAGAGTAAAATCAAAAGAACAGGAGGACTTTGGGTATGTGAAGACAAAATAGTAAAGAAGAGCTAGAAGAAACAGTGAAGAATTTATTATCTTTGTATCCCCAACACATAGTAAAAAAAAACAAAAAAACAAAAAAAACTAGTGCCCAGTGGAGACATAAAAGATGTTCCTTACACCAAACTTACTCTTCTCAAACTTCAGAACACTAACTACGATGAGCTCTGTTCACTTATAATTGAAATGCAAGAAATGCAAGAGTTCACCAGGATAATAGTACTGATACCATAAAACTACAAGCAGCAAGTAGCAGAGTCATACGGTTATATGCATTTTTTTTAAATTTATTTACTTGTTTTAGGGTTGTTTAATCTTAGTTTAAAATCACCTACTACTGTTACAGAGAAAAGCTTCATTCTCAGGGCATTCTTTAATTGAGGCATAGTTGTATTAGAATTGAAAACAAAAGCTAAAGTTTGTATCGAAAATCTAACTAAATTTCATCTATGATGTAAGTGTAGCTGGGTTGAAAAATCATTCTTTGCTTTCCTATAAAATATCTGTCCAAATCTTAGAAAAAGTAAATAGTGCTTTGTGAACCCAGTTATCTCACCGATCCTCACCTGTGAGATAGAAGGGGAAAATTATTTTTATTTTTCAGAGGAAATAGGCTCAAAGTCCACACGATTAGCCACTACCAGAGCCATGACAAGAATGTTTGCCATGCCTTTAGTTTTTAACTCATTATTTTGAAATAATTTCAAACTTACAGAAAAGTTATAAGAATAGTGCAGTGAACACCTACGTCATTCATTTAGATTCATCGGTTGTTCACCTTTTGTCCCTCTGGCTATTTCTAGTACTGCCTAATACTCTGTGACAGTAAATTGCAAACACTCTGACCTGTTACACCTACACACTCCAGTCTGCATTTCCTAAGTGCAAGGACCTTCTCTTGCATAATCACAGTACACCTATCAAAATCAGTAATTTTAACACTGATACAATATACAGTTTTTAGTCAAATTATGCCCGCTGACCAGTAATGTTCTGAACAGTCAAGTTTTCCTTTTTTCTGATTTAGAGTCTAATCCAGCATCATATGTTGCATTGAATCATCTTTTTTCTCTAGCTTCTCTTAATTCTGAACACTTTTTCAGCCTTCCTTTGTTGTTCACGTTATCATTTCTGAAGGGTAAACAAGTTGTTTTAAAGAGTATCTGCATGTTGAATTTGCTTGATTTTTCTCATAATTATATTGTGTTATGCCTTTTGAACTAAAATGCAATAGTTTTATACCTTCTAGTTACTGCCTCTGGGCTGGGAGACTACGGGAAAATCTATGTACTACCCCAGAAATTGCATAGAAAGTAGCACAGATGGTAGCTTGGAGTCTCATTTACTCTATCTTATTCAGTATTTTCTGAACACTTAACTCTTTTAGGTTCTTAGTTACCCTTTAGCGATCTTCTCCTACCAGGAACCAAGTATCTGACACAGTTTCAAGTACAGCAGAGCCCCCAGTATAGTGCTATGCTGAACTCATGGTGGATAGAAGGGGCCATTCCAAAATCTGTCCTATCCACATTCCCTCAGGATTACAATATTGACATTTCTTCTCTTTCTGTCCATTCGTGTGGTATCGATTATTTTTTTATCCTCTAGCATGAAAAATAAATTTAATAGAGATTGCTCATCCCTTTTTCTTCACTTATTTTTTGAATGGCATTCTATTTGATTCCCACTAACACAAAATTTAAATTAAAATAAAACAATATTGCAACTAGAGTCTGTATTTCTATGACATATTTAACTATTAGTTCATAAAGCAGAGCAACATTTCTTTCAAATTGTCATTTATTTATCTAGTTCATTATGCTTCTGATTAGCATCTGTAGTAAATAGGAGTTTATCAATTTGGCTTCCTTATCTCATCAGATAGGGGAAACTGATTTTATCTAACATCTTTGTTGATTATATGAGTAGCCCCTGTTTTACTACAGATATATAAGTTTTATACAGTTGGAGATAGTAAGCAACTTTGAGTGTTGTTGGTAAACTTGCCTGATGTAAATCAAAAGTCGCAAAGGGAGCCCTTACAGAGAGTGATAGAGCACTGTGCTTACAGAGTTATGGCTCCAATCACCCCTACGCTTTAAAGCAAAGCAATTGTTACAGGTACTGACATTTTAAAACATGTATTTTATTTTCTTTAGCTGATAAAAACAAGACTTACTTTTGCCAATGATATACATTTTAAATGATGCTTCTGTAGTTTTGCACTTTGTCCAAATGGACAAAGGGGAATTTAAACATATCAGAGTCCTGTCCATCTCTTTTAACTGCATAGTCAACCTTGATTTTGTGCCACATTCTTACTCCTAAAATTTTGGTTATAGCTCCATGACAGAATTTAGAAATTTTCGGAGTTCTCACAATGAAATTACCTACTATTCATTTTAACTGCTGAAAAATGAGGTTATGTAGCAAGATTTGGGTTAGGGAGTAGATGAGAGGCAAGTAAGACATAAAACTAGTGGGCAATATATTACCAGATTAAAAAACAAACAAACAAAAAAGACATTGTTCTGGTTAGGGCTTAGGAAACCATCCATGCTTATTAATCATGTGTTTAAGTTGGTAACTGCGTTTCTTTACATTTTAGGAAAATAATATGTATTTTCCTTGACAAGGATTACATTAGGAACTTCATTTTTCTGTCTTGTTTTTAAAATAATTGTATTATTCAAATAACATCAATAGTAATACAACTTTTTTTCTTCCATCGTGTATACAAAAATTGAACAAGAAAGCAATTTTCCACATTATATAGAGTAATTAAAGTACATTCAGCTAAAGTAGGAATATTAAATATTTAGCATTGCAATTCTAAAATGCAATCGTAAATCTGAAAGAGTAATGAGTCTTTGGAGTAAGAGGTTTAAATTCAAATTCGATTAGCTCCTGGTACTTAAGGGATGTGGATGATAAACAAACTATTTTCTCTGCCTAGCCAAGACTGTTCAAGACAGTTATTTATTGATTTTTACTTGTTGAGGTTTTTGCTTTCATTGTTTGAAAAATCTCTCTCAAACTTGGTTTTCAGTTCATACATAAACACACAAAAATTAAACTTGACATACAGACTCCGGCTCTCAGCTGGCTACTCTATATTCTGGAAACATTCCCACTAATGATTCCCCCAGAAGTGTACATATATTAGATATGTCAGTCAATGTGGCTGACCCATTCAACATCCTTATTTACCTAAACCTGCTCCACCCAGATAGTATTCCTGAGAGGGGCAGCCTTAGGTACAAATCGCATCCCTCTCATTCCTGTTTACAGATATTTAGACCAACGAGGAACATGCAATAGAAATGAAAACAAATCATAGGCTGAGCTGAGTGACCAAGATCCTTTCTGTTAATATTCTAAACCCCAAAGTGTGAAGCTCACCTAGTGGGCAGCTGTGCTAACATGGGTAAGAGAAACAGCTGGGGTGGGGATGGGATGGGGGCAGGGAGAGAGAAGGAATACCGGAACATGTACACAGAAGTGGGTGACCCATGAGACAGAAATCCCAGATGAAAGGAGCCCTGTAATCTTTGAGCAAGGAATTAGGCCCCCCAGAGTCCATCTTTATTTTTCATCCTTAGTTGCATAAACATGTAAGATTTTCCATATTGTTTCAGGAAATCTCTATACATTTGAGCTGGCTTCAGTGGGTTTCTACACTTAGAGGCTGAAGTGCCACAAGAAACCACTACATTGTTTAATGTTCTATTTTAAGATTTAGATAATTCTTGTTTGGAAGATATTGGACAATAAAAAACCATACCACTTTAGAAAATTTTTTATATTGAAATGTTAGCTCCAAATAAAACAATCAATGGGAGAAGATATTTGCAAATGATACATCTGATAAGGGGTTAATATCCAAAATATATAAAGAACTTATACACTCAACACCAAAAAGAAATAGTCTGATCAAGAAATGGACAGAGGACCTGGATAGACATTTTTCCAAAGAAGACATATAGATGGCCAACAAATACATGAAAAGATTCTCAAAATCACTAATTATCAGGGAAATGCAAATCAAAACCACAATGAAATATCACTTCACACCAGCTGGAAAGGTCAGTGAAAATGACAAGAAATAACAAATGTTGGAAAGACTATAGAGAAAAAGGAACCCTTGTTGATAGGAATGTAAATTGGTGCAACCACTGTGGAAACCAGCATGGAGTTTCCTCAAAAAATTAAAAATAAAAATGCCATATGATCCAGTAATTCCACTATTGGGTATTTATCCAAAGAAAATGAAAACACTAATTTGAAAAGATATATGCACCCCTATGTTTATTGCATCATTATTTACAATAGTGAAGATATGAAAGCAACATGAGTATATATATATATACACACACACACCTGGGCCATATAAAAAGAATGAGATCTTGTCACTTCTGACAATATGGATGGACCTAGAGGTATTATGGTAGGTGAAAGAAGTCAGAGAAAGACAAATACCATATGATTTCACTCATATGTGGAATCTAAAACAAAAACGAACAAACAAAAACAGATTCTCTAACACAGAGACAAATTGATGGCTGCAGGAGGGGAGGTAGATGGGAGGACGGGTAAAATAGATAAAAGGGATTAAGAGGTACAAAGTTCCACCTAGAAAATAAATAAATCATGGAGATACAGCAGAGGGAATATAATCAATATTATAATAATATATAGTAACAGGTGGTAATTATGATCATGGTGAGCATTCAGTAATGTATAGAATTGTGGAATCACTATGTTGCACACCTGAAACTAATAAAACATTGTATTAATTATAAATAAATAAATAAATAATAAAGCAATCATTTTATAATTTTCACATGTAATCCTCAAATAACTTCCACTTTGGCACTGGGCCACTTTAAAAAAGTATTCAAGAGGTGCCTGGGTGGCTCAGTTGGTTAAGCAGCTGCTTTCAGTTCAGGTCATGATCAGCAGAGAACCTGCTTCTCTCTCTCCCTCTGCCTGCTACTCTGCCTACTTGTACTCTCTTTCTATATCTCTGTCAAATTAATAAATAAAATGTTTTAAAAAATAAATTAATTACATTTAAAAATAAAAAAATTCAATCTTGCATAAGTAGAAAGTATCTGAAATCTTTTTTGCAGTCTCCCATAAAAAGACAAAGAAGGGTACTAGTAATAAACAGCAATTTTTAAAAATATATATCTTTTTTTTTTAAACTGCATATATTACTCAAGCCACAGATTTCCAAATGTTCTTCCCTAATCCAGCTGGCTAAACTCTCTCACAAACTCAAATACAGGCTACCTCAATCTGCACCTGACCCCAACGTTGCCTTGAACTAATCTTTTTTTAATGATTTTACCCAAACAATAAAAAAATAATAATAATAAATCTTAGTCTTTTAGGCTTTTCTTTCCATTTGTTTTCCATTTTCCACATTCTGAGAGCCAGGATGCAACTCAGGAATTAATAAACCTACCATTGTAAAAGAGGAGTGATTTAAAAAAAAAAAAAAAAGGAGAGATGGGTACCTGGGTGGCTCAATCAGTTAAGCATCTGACTCTTGATTTCAGTTCAGGTCATGATCTCAGGGTCCTGAGATCCAACCCAGCATCTGGCTCCACACTGGGCTTGGAGCCTGCTTAAGATCCTTTCTCTTCTTTTTCTTCTGCCCACCCCACCCTGACCCTGCTGGCACACAAACAATCTCGCTCTCCCTCTCTCTCCCAAAAAAAAAAAAAAAAAAAAAAAAAAAAAAAGGAGAGAGAGAGAAAGAGAAAGATTTGCACATTTTTATTTTTTTATTATTATTTTTCTCTTTGTCACATAGGTATTTCATCACTGTTTAACATAGATTGGGACACAGTGGGGGAGAAAAAACCAAAAACCTAATCATCTCTCTGGATTGTCAGTGCCTGAGGGTAGAGTATTGGCCCTATCAGCAAGAGTCTGGTCCAACTTGACTTGCTTATGATCCATCACTTCCTCTATTCTTCAAGAAGAGAACCACGTGGTTTCTGTTGATTCCTCATTCTTCCTATCCATGGCTCAACTGCAACAGCCAAACCTAACTGCCTGAAAAATAATAACACACTTGGCTTCATATTTTGACTGGCTGGCAGCCCTTATTCTCAGACCATAATTGGAACTCTTATAAACTCATCTTTATCTAAGACAAAATCTTTCAACATTGTTACCCTTGTTCATACAGTTCTCTGCTTAAAGTGCAATGCAGCATAACTTTCTATCCACTGATACAACCTCTTTTCTTCCTACCCAAACCATTCTGATCTCCCTTCTGAAACTCCTCCTCTATGATCACAAACGCCCCAATATTCTAAGACTATACTCTTAATGTTCTTTCCAATGTTTTATCTTTTCTGACGGAAACTTACCAGGTGCTGAGGTCATCTTTCCCAGCAGTCATTGAAAATGTGGGCTCCTAACAAGAACCTCAGGGGTAGATACAAAATCCATGCCCTCCCCTCTATTAATTCTAAATTATTATTTTTTTTAAAAAAANTTTCTGACGGAAACTTACCAGGTGCTGAGGTCATCTTTCCCAGCAGTCATTGAAAATGTGGGCTCCTAACAAGAACCTCAGGGGTAGATACAAAATCCATGCCCTCCCCTCTATTAATTCTAAATTATTATTTTTTAAAAAAAAATTATTTATTTGACAGAGAGAGAGACAGCCAGTGAGAGAGGGAACACAAGGAGGGGGAGTGGGAGAGGAAGAAGCAGGCTCCCAGCAGAGGAGCCTGAAACGGGTCTCAATCTCAGAATGCCAGGATCATGACCTGAGCCAAAGCCAGATGCTTAACAACCATGCCAACCAGGCGCCCCTAATTCTAGATTATTATTTTCCCCTTATCTTGTAACATCTCCTGCTTTTTTTTTCACTGTTCAAAATTTATTTGGTATTTTAGTTGGTATGACACTGAGATAGTTGGTTGCATTGTCTCTTTACTTTATATAGCAATGTACACTATATTCGGACATATATGGTACACAAAATAAGGTCCTTTAGAACAGTTATGCACAATACATGCAATACTGAATTTATACATTGGATCCCAGAATGTGACTGACTGAAGAAGATGGATGAGGCATGTTGGCTGTTGGGTGAAGGAACCAGAAGTTATAGAACACAGAGTAAATACACATCTGGTTTGCAGAGCACCTGCAGCATATGCAATGCTGGCAGTGGTGCCTCAGAGATGGTGGAGCTCATGTCCAT
This sequence comes from Ailuropoda melanoleuca, assembly GCF_002007445.2. Classification (NCBI taxonomy): domain Eukaryota; kingdom Metazoa; phylum Chordata; class Mammalia; order Carnivora; family Ursidae; genus Ailuropoda; species Ailuropoda melanoleuca. The sequence continues at coordinate 113,166,011 of NC_048219.1, forward strand.
TAACCAACTCGGGACTAGAGAGACAGATACCATCTGGCCTCAGGATACAGCTGCAGGGTTTGATGGACCATTCCTATTTAGAACTTTAGGAAACTGCTTCTTTCTTAGGCCATTTTAGTATTACTTGTGTAACAGATCAGATAATAAGGACAATATACACAACCTCCAACTAAAACCTGTTGTAGTCTAGACAGTGAAGTGGTTCATTAGAAAACTTTAAAACTGCAGCTCCTTTTGGATCCCCCAAAGCGTATCTGCACTCTTCTTCAAACAGGCCTCTTCCTCAGGAGTCAGAGTCACCTTCATGACATCTGAAATTTGATTCTGTTCCAAGATGCAAGGAACACTAAGGAAGACATCATCTTTTATTCCATAGAGACCCTTAATCATGGTGGAAATTGGATGCACCCACCTAAGATTCTTCATTATACTTTCTGCCAAATCTGCCACAGATGGTCCAATGGCCCAGGAAGTGTAGCCTTTCAGTTTGATCACCTCATAGGCACTGTCAACCACCTGTTTGTGGACCTGTTTCCACTGCTCCTTATCTGAATCAGTGCCTAAGTCAGGGTGCAGTTTCTTCAGAGACACACCAGCAACGTTCACTCCACTCCATACAGGCACACTACAGTCTCCATGGTCCCCAAGGACCCACCCATGACAGCTTAATGGGTCAACTCCCAGCCTTTCCCCCATTAGGTAATGGAACCGGGCTGAATCCAGATTGCAACCACTTCCAATAACACGTTTTTGGGAAAGCCACTTATCTTCCAAGCCACATAGGTCAAGATATCCACTGGATTGGAAACAACAAGCAACTTGCAGTTTGGGCTGTATTTTACGATATTAGGAATGATGGACTTAAAGATATTCACATTATGTTGGACCAAATTAAGACGATTTTCTCCCTCTTGTTGACGTGCCCCAGCTGTGATAATAACCAGCTTAGAGTTTGCTGTCACATTATAATCTTTGCCAGAGACAATTTTTGGTGTTCTAAGGAAAAGGCTGCCTTGCTGGAGATCCAGCATCTCTCCCTTCAGTTTGTCTTCCATGACATCAACAGGAGCAAGTTCATCTGCCAAGTCCTTCATTAAGATACTGATGGCACAAGTCATGCCAACAGCACCAACCCCAACAACTGTAATCTTATTCTGGGGGGTATGTTCTTCCTTAAGAAGATTCTGAATCAGCTGATCTTTCAGAGTTGCCATTTTGGACTTAGAACCAAAAGGAATCGGGAGTGCACGTCGGGAGGGCGGGCGTCAGCGGCACGAGAGGTTGGATCCGGACTTGGCGGCAGCACCTCCGACACCCATCTCCTGCTTTTTTGAGGGTCTAACCAATAGCACCCACCCTCAAAGAATCATCTGACAACCTTCTGATTTTTTTTATCTCATTATTTTTATTTAAGAGTCAGCACCTAGCTTTCTGCCTTTCTGACCACTCCAAACCAGGCAAGAATCTACAGGATAAATGGATCCACAACTTTCTCCCTTGCTTTCTTGACCTCCTCTCTGCATCTGACCTTTTCTTTTCAGTACACTTCAATCACCAATTTCCATTGTGATAAACAGTATATTGTTTGTCATCACCAGAAATTTCACCTCCACCAAAAGAGATACCAACCCCCCACCACACACACACACACAAGAGCGTCTTTTTTTCCACCTGCCAGTATGTTTTCTACCTGTATTGCACCAGTACTCTCACTGCAATAACTCTTAGAGTTCATTGAGACATTCTCCCCACTGACCCTCTCTGTTCTCTGCCCATCAGCCAACCTTCGAATTTTATTTCTCATTTTTTCCCCACTGTCCCCAGCCTTCTAATCACTCTATTCCACCCTATTCCACTCTCAGAGGATGATCTTTCCTCTTATTGGATAGAGACTTGAGAGCACATCAAAAAGCAGCTCTGTTTTCTTACAGCCCCAGCTAAAACCCATCTACATCTACATTAATTCTTCCCCATCCTCTTCTTTTGTAATGCAGAAGAAAGCACCCTCCCATCTTGTAGTCTGATACAAAGCGAACACATATAATCATCCCATCTCCTCTGAAACCTGTCTTCAATAATTCCCACTTCTTTCTGCATTTTTAACCTCTCCTTTTCTACTAATTCTTACCTTCAACATATGAATTTGTTCTACTATTTATCATCCTGAAACAAACCTTTTCTCTTAACCTCAAATCACTCTCCATTTCTAGCCCTTTCTCTCCACATTTCATTTGCATCCAGCTTTGTCCAAAAAATTGTTCATGCAAGCTGACTTTATTTTTCCCCTCAATCATCCTTTTACCACACTGATATATCCTTCAACCCCACCACTGCACCATTCCACTTTTTTTTTAACTTACAGAGATTGTCAATTACTTACATGTGGCTAAACCTTTCTCAGCTCTTTTTAATGACTTTTCTATAGCATCAGACCAAGTTAATCCCTTTCTCCCTCTTGATGATTTTTCTTTCTTTGAGCAATCTCTTGGTATTCTTCCTACCTGACTGTTTTTTCTTAGCTACCTTTTCCACCTCCTCTGTGTCATGCCCAGGATTCTAAAATTGGAGTTTCCCAGGTTCAGATAGAGAATCTCTAAGTTTTCTCATAGAAAAATCTTTAAAGTTTCCATGATTTTCATTAATATTACAATAACTCTTTAATATTCTAGCCTGTCTTCTGAGATTCTAACTCATAAATACAGTTGCTTTTTTGGTATTTGCATCGTAATTCTTTTAGGCATCTCAAATGTAACATATCCAGTAGTAAATTCTTGTTCTTTCTTACCAGATTTATCCCCTCATTTTTCTCCATTTTGGTGAATAGTGTCACTTTCTACCCAATGACTCATTCCAGAAACCAGGAATTTATCCTCCATAACTTCTATCTTATCTTCTACACCTAATTCATCACCACATCCTGCCACTTCTGGTTTCAAAATATATCTCAAATCGCATATTTATTTCCTTCTCTGCTTCTCTTTTCTAAACCAAGTCACCATCATCTCTTGCCTGGGGACTTATATTTCATCTCTGTTTCTTATTCCTTTTAAACACTCTCCTCATAGTCACCAAAGGGATCTTATTAAAATGAAAAGTGGACTATGTATTATAAAACCCTCTTACAGCTGCTAATAGCAGTCAGAACAAAACCTCATATTCCTAACATTACCAACAATGATGAGCATGACCTAGTCTCTGTCTCTCTCCAGCTTCATCTACTTGTATACCTCTCCACTTCTAATACCTTGGCCATCTAGTGCTATCCTTCTATACTTCAAATACTTTGGCCATGTTTCAGTTCCTTAAACAAGCCATGTCTTTTCTTCCATTCTGCACTTCACATATACTATCCCCCAGTCTGGAAAGTAATTTCTGCCATGGTATCTCAATCTTGGCTTTAGATTTCAACTTAAATGTCAATTCCTGTGGAAAACTTTGCCTGCCTTTCCAGTATTAGTTAGGTCTATCTGATATAATCTGATGTCGTTCTGTATTTTTAGCAATGCTCCTCTTTATTTTACTTGAATAAAGGATACAGACAGACACACACACACACACAGTATGTTTAAGATCCGTTTACTAAGTATACTATAACTCCAAGAGGACAAAGGACATATCTGCTTTATTCAGTATTTCATGCTCAAGACCTAGTCATGTGTCTGCCCATTCATTCATTTTCTTTTTTTCCCTTTTTCCTTCCTTCCTTCCTTCCTTCCTTCCTTCCTTCCTTCCTTCCTTCCCTCTTTCTTCCCTCCCACCCTCCCTCCCTTCTCTCCCCTTCTCTCCCCCTCATCCCCAACACACACTCGCAAAGGCTCTAGACTGACTTCCTCATATTGGATAATAAAATCTAAAACTCAGACTTGAAATTGAGTTAAAGGGGGGAAAATATGGATAAGTTCATTCTAGCTTAGGAAAATAAATAAATTTTCCACATTATCCAGCACAGCTCACTGGAATTCTACTTTGAACCCAAATCATTAGCCAATAATAATTATTGGTTTGCTTCAGTTTGATTACACTGCCCTTTTTGCATATAGCTCCCTTAGGAGAATTTGTAGGGATTAGTGATGGGTTCATGGTAAGATTTGGTTTTCCAGTGCCTGGCCAATTTTCATTTTTAATGGCATCTCTTCATCATTCCTTTCTACTTAAGTACAGATACCAGATTATAACAAAACTTGGCTGTATTCCTAAGAGGGTAAGACTGCCTATATGTAGTATCCAGCAAAAGTTTGCTTCTTTGTTTACTTTAAAGTAGGATATTTAATGTAATCAACAAGATTTTTTAAGACTATTGCCACCTATGAGTAGGATGGTTTGAAAGTACTAGGAGATTAGATAAGGAGATACTGGTTTTGTAGTTATGCATTAGTAAGGGGCTGAGGATGGAAAAGAGAAGAAAATTCAGAAATATTTGGGATCTTAGTCAATAGGACTTGATAATTTATTGGGGACAAGATGAATAGAGAATAGCATTCTAGTATAATAACTTTCATAAAATATATTTCTTGATATATTCTGACTTCAGATTTCTCTCAGAAATTCTAAGTCTACTGTCTCATAAGATCTCAAGGTATCATTCCATTTTATGAAGAATGGATTTTACAGTCTAGGCATATTAACTTCATGACCAAGGGCAATACTATCTTAGGAGTCCTTCAGGGGTCAGTTTGCAGGATGTCAATATTCAAAGGCTCATGCTCAATATACTTGATTCATGTGGAACAGTAAAATATTTTCAGTAATATATTAGATGTCAAAAAGTTGCTCTTTGAGATATGCAGAGATGTATAACCTAATTTCTGCACTTAAGGAAGTCCTATTGGTTTATGGAGGCATTTTTCTGAGCTGAAATAACACAGATGGCTGTCTCAGAAGTGACTAAGGTAAGTATCCATGAAGTTGTGGACTGCTGAACAAATCTGGCCCATTGCTATGCTAATTGCCAGTTAGTTGAACTGTCAATTTCTATTTTAAATTCTTACTAAATGGGGGGGGGGGGAACACCATGTAGAAAACTAAAACTTTACAGCACAGTTTTCTTGTGTATTATTTGTTGTTTATAATTGTGCACACATCTCAGTTTGCTGTTGGAATAGACTGTGCAATAATGTTGTAACGATGATAAAATCGTATGGTTATACAGACAAAATAACAGTGTAAAAAGATAGAGATTTCTTTGTTTTATGTTCATTTTCCTAGCTGTGAAGGGAAGATATACTTAGAAAAAAGTAAGGTAAAAGGTCTGTAAATCAATAACTTCTTCATAAGTGATATTACCCGAATTTCTTGGTTTAGTTTTAAGCAGAAATGTAGGATCAAGCTTAGGCTAACTGTAGTTAAGACTGCAGAAGCGAAATGAAGCTAGTGAAGGGAATCAACTGTCCTCACTGAGTTAGAAAAACAAGTATTTTTATAACAGTGAGATGCTCCTAGACCAGGGTTTCTTGACCAGGATGAGCTTCAGGGTTTCCATCAACAACCAGTTTTGTAGGGCTGTTCAAATTGGCAGGTATGCCAGTAAAAACTGTATTACCTGTAGTACTACAGGTGCACATTTTGTTTTTTTGGACAAGAGAATTAATACTTGAAAAGGTAAATACTCCCATTCTAAAATAGTTATTCTTAAGCTTTACTAGATACAGTAATCACCTGGGGAGCTTGCTGAAATCTCTAATTCCTATAATCACTGCAGTGCAAATTTGGGCAGTACCTTAAAAAAAAGTTAAATAGGCATTGGGCCTTTGATCCAGCAATCTCTATTCCCAAAATTTATCTTGAAGAGACATCTTCACAAATAAGAGGCAATGAAGGCACTAAGTTCTCACCATAACATTGTTAGTGATAGCAAAATATTGAAAATATGTCTGTATCTAGTTCTCCCTTCCCTTCCTTACCCATTCTTTCTTTTCAGAAATAATGATTCAGCATCTACTATGTTGAAGTTTCTGAGAATACAACAGGAAATTCTAAAGCTTGTAGCATGTGCCTCTGCAGGGAACAGGAAGCAAGATCATTGAAGAATAATGTACTTTACAATTTATAAACACTCATGAAAGGTTGGTAGAGTAGCTCTACTGATTGTTAATTGAGAGAAGCAGGTCTTCTAACAAGCTCTTGTTAGTGTCATAGCCAAAGAATTAAAAACAGTAAGCTATTCAATAATGGTAATCTTGTCCCAATCTTAGTAATTTCTTACATGGAGGCTAATTAGTTTTTCAGAGAACAGATTGTTTGAATCACACCTGTGTTAGAATTTTCTTAAGTTACTGTTTGCTGCTCAATCTCCATGTCTTTTTTCTTCTAATATCAGTGCCTATGATATTCAGCTTTACATGTTAATTTAACTAGATACAGTCTCCAGTGATTCAATTTAATGCTGACCTAGGTATTACCATGAAGATGTTTTGTGTATGTGATTAACATGTATAATCAGCTAACTTTAATAAAGGAGATTATCTTCCATAATCTGGGTGGGTTTATTCTATTCAGTTGAATAGTTTAAGAGCAGAACCAAAGTCTCCCTGAGGAAGAAGAAATGTCTCCTCTGGACACCACCATCAGCTTTGTCCAAAACTTTCAGCCTGCCCTTTCTGACTGCCTGCCCTAAGCATTTTCATCTAATTAGCTAGCTCCCACAACCACATATCAATCTTTACAAGAAATCTATACATATTTATGAATCCTGCTGGTTCTATTTCTCTGGTGGAACTCTGACTGATACAGTGCCCAAAAATTATTTAGAAGAACACTTCTCCATTTACTAAGAATGTAAAACAGATATTTGACAGTTCAGATAACTTATAACTAGCATAATAATGAATCAGATTTGTTTAGCAAGCCAAATAGAGAAAGCACAGGTCCTGGGGAGTTATTTTGAAGCCCTAAATCCAGCCATGCTAACATCAGCACTGCTCGTTTTATTTAGTGATCTGAGCCATTGAATTTCTCTTTTTGCTTAAACTGATTTGAACAGAGTTTTCTACCATTTGCAACTGGAAAATTCTTATGTGATAAATATCCATGGTTAAGATAAATGGTAACTGGAACACCTATCATTACTACAGAAAGAGAAATAGAAGCCAAATGTTCTACTGACAAACGCTGCTTATGAAAATCAACAATTTAAAAGACAAATATGAAGTATTAGAAGATAGTTTTATTTGTCCTGAAAAGTTATCTGAGTAATCAATTATTTGATCAATATGTCAGAAAATTTAGAAGTCTAAAAATACAATATCTATAATTTCCTTAATAAATGCTTCCAGGCTTTACTTTGTTTTGCCACAGGAAACAGCAAAAATAGAAGAACAAAGTTCATATTCCATTATGAAGAAAAGCCATGACCATTAGAAATGAATAGAATTTCCATCTGCCAGTCAACCTGTTTCAAATGTGTGTGTGTGTGTATTTAGTTATATATATATATATAATATATATATATATATATATATTATGCATTTTTAATTATTCACTATAATGGGTTTTTACCTATTTTGAATTAAATTGTGAGGCAAAAGTGTTTCTAAATACTTAAAAAGGAAAGATGAAAATTGTGCAGGTGAATGAAAACAAGGTAGTGACTTGCTGGGCTAAGGCTTCATGGCCTAATGCCCAATTGGCTGGTGACCAGGATATCATTATATTATCCACTATAAACCTAATGAGCAGTCTCTGACATTAATATTCTTCGTAAAATACAGAATGCACAGTTAGGAAATTCAGTTTGGAGTATCTGTCAGTTCATCATCTATTTTTTTTGTTTGTTTGTTGTTTGTTTTCCAGGAAGAGGCTCTTCCCTCACAGGATTTAGCTCCTGCAGTACATTGTCCCTTATATTGCTGTCCCCTTTCCCTAGATTATGAGACTCGCAGTGAACACCTAGTCATGGGGCAGCCAATAAATTGGTTGCAATGGGTTAATCAGGTTCTCAGACTTAGATTTTTCAAATTATGACACAGAAACCTCTTAGTGACTTTTGGCTTGAATAGACATATAAAGTCAAGGCATTGGTTAGCTATGTTGAGGCATGTAGGAGTGCAACAGAAAAAGCCTGTCAGGAGAGAGGAAGACAGATAGAAATAGAGATGACAGAGATAAAGATGAGATAGAGACAGAAAGGGGTGGAAAGAAAAAGAGAGGAGGAAGAGTTGGAGAGGAAAGGAGGGAAAGGAAGGGAGGGGAACGGAAGAGAAACATAAAGCAACCATAAAGAAAGAAGTATTCTCTCTTTGTTCATATATGACCTTAAATTTCTCACATGGACTGTGTTAAGGCTGCTTTTAATTTATTATGTTAAGTGGTGGGTCTGCTAACCAGAATTTAGGAATGATAATGATTTACTTCAAGTGATGTTATCAATAAAAAAGTAAATGTACCAAATGAAAATGAATATGAGCTAATACTGACCCTTGCACTATCATGGTGAAATTATCTTTTCTCCACTTGGATTATAATAGAGACCTAGAGAGATAAATTCCTTTGCCTAGGATCATACAAAAAAAGTAATTAGAGGGTTTGGTTTAAAACTTCATTCATGGAAATGTGCTGTGCTCAATTTCCTCCCAATATTTCCCTATTCTCCCATATAGTGTTATATGCTTATAAAACCACACATTCTTATAGTTCTAATTATAATGAATTTTAACTATCATTTATAAATATCAAAACAGGATTCAGATTTCCAACCTTGTTTTTTTAATTAGAAAGTAACGGTTTTGAAAAAGGAGTCAGTTGTCTCTATAGTATATAAAATATTTTCTGTGTCTGATAAACAAATGATAATGATAACAACACTGTACTTTTGAGGGTTTTTTCTGCAGTATTTGGACCATTGAAATAACTGTAGGTGGAGTTCAAATGTGTTGAGGGATTGCTCAAGGCTAATTGATGTGAGTGCATTATTCATCACTTTTTCTATGTATGTTAATGGAGATGATAGCATTCATATGTCAAGAGCTTCAAAATTGTAAAATAAAAGTGAGCACAACAGACCGAAGCTTCTTAATGTACTATATAGACCATGTAAATAATGATGGTCTAAAAATTTATGGTCTGAAAACCTATAATCCAAGTTTATTCCCCTTCCTTCCTCCCTTCCTTCCTTTCTTTCTTCCTTCCTCTTTTAGTTATGAACAGCTTTTTGAAGATAGATTTCCTCATTTCAGTTAGAACCTACATCAGTATGCACAGAAATGTTCATTTGAGTATAATCATTAAAGTTAAAATTGGTTAAAGTTAGAACAGTGAATCCAGGTAAATTAATTTTATGAAGAATTTGTAAAACTCTGTGAAATGTGATCGCACTTAACATAAGGTATACTACTTAAATTGTTTGGAATCCATCATTAGATTGTAAGCTATTTGAAAGCAAGACCAATAATCTTTATGGAATAATCATAAGACCAGTTAGATACAAATCACTTCAAATTTTTTAGGTACCCATCCAATATCATTAAGTCTGTATTTTCATTCCAAAAACCCAACCAACGTTTGTTAAGTGCCAAAAGCAAACAGTTTGACAGAAACAGATTACTTCAATATACCCTAAATGCTAAACAAAACTCACCCTTTTGGAATCATGGTCAGCTCACATTCAGGATATAAAATTCTATTAGAAAGTAAAAGGATTGGGTACACAATAGAGGAGATCAAGTCAACAATAGAGGAGATGAGATCAGGAATTGGAAGATTGCAGGTTTATCTTTCCTTCCTAGACATTTGTCTTCATGCCTTCTTGACCTGTTGAGGTTGCGCTTTGGTCTTTGCTCTTAAAGTTCAAACTCTACTATCTGGTGTTTCTACCCTTGGCTAGTTAAAATCTTCCCGATTTTGTTTTTTAGTGCTGCTTTTGTTCTTTCCAGATTCTTAATTGCATATATTTGATTCCAGCCTTGTGACCTGCCTCTAGCTCTTATCATTATTTTTGTTTTATAACATGATTGTCCTGTCCTAAAAGTAAATGGTATGCTAATTCTGACTGCTTTGATGTTGCAATCCAGAACAATCCTTTGGACAATGGTGATAAAATATACAGAAGTAGTACAAACTTTAGAGGCAATTACTCATTTATACTTTCATTCAACACATATTTATTGCACATCAATTTTGTCAGACACTGTCAAGCTTCTGTTATTTTCAGGCTTGATATCAGATGATACATACAAAGACACAGATTAACCTGAGTTTCAATTTCATCTTTGATTGCAAGTACCTATTTGATTCTCAGCAAGTGGACTTAATTTCTAAGCCCCAACTTCATCTTCATCAGTAAAGTTAGGAAAATAATGCTCAAGGATGCATTTCTCTGAGTCAGATGAAATGAGATGGTGATTATGTCAAAGATACTCAACATGGATATGTTCCCCCCCTTCCTGTGTTCCATACTTCTGATTTCATATATGTTCTATTTCTGTCTAGCTGAGAGTTTGGGGATGGTGATTGGAAATAGAGGGAATTTTATACACAGAGTTCCAAGTCATAAATATCTGTTTGCTGGAAGAATAAGTGCTTCCCAAAAGGACTCTGATTTTGGCAGGGCCAAGAGTGGTGTAAGATGTACTTGGTGAACCTCACTCTCATACTAAATAAGCTAATGAACTCCATATCGATTGAAAATCTTGGGCTACAGAAGAAAATGTGAGATGCTGCTAAGAGGCACAGTACGACTTCAGTGGAACAAATGCTTGCTGAGCTCTCCTAATGTACCAGATGAAAGGTACTGGTGATAAGAGTTGAAGAAGAGCCATCCCTCTGCCCTCAAGGTTCTCATATTCTCTCACAGCTTCTCTAGAAACTAGCCATAAATTGGATATCTTGAGAGCTCTTTGAGAAAATACAAATGCCTTTTTTTTTTAAATAAAAGGCCACTGATAGGTATAATGCAGTTAAAATATTCATAAAGACTTTTGTAAAGTGCTACATTTAAAATTACTTATCTACTCTGTCTGAATAAAAACTTGATTTAGTAATTACAAAGGAAAATAAAAAGATAAATGAACATTTCTCTGAATGAAATGCATACAAAAAAATTTCTATAGATCCATTTCATGACAATTCTTATTTTATATGTGGTATAAATACTTGGAAAAACAGCATGCGAAAATGTCCAACTTAGCAAATCATACTAGCTTTTACAAAAAAAGAGTAATGAAATGCCAAGTCAATGTATATAAACTATAGGGAAATCTCCGGAGGCTATAGAGTGGCAGAAAAGTAGCATGAGGATCAAATGAGCAAGCTTAAGGTAATGCATTAGATAAAAGTATTCAGCATCATTTGGATAGAGAGGTGGGCCATGCTCTTATTACTTTTTCAATTGGTCCACACAGGTGAACTCATCTTACTGTCTTTATTCCAAATGGTTTGTTGAGACTGCTATCAGAATAGATATTTTCTGAGGATATTACCCCGATGTGCTACAGTGGCCAAAATAGGCAGGCGTAATCAAGAGGAGTATTAGAAACAAAATGGAAAATACTCTCCTACCCACCTAACTCTTATCATAGAGGATTTTAAGTGGAATTTTGTGTTAGTTCTAGCTGCAGTGCTTTTGGAAACCTCTAACAAACCTCAGTGAAGACTTTTACATAATCCATGATCAGATGTGGTGATAGTGGGTAAAGGAGAGGTAGTATAGGGATAGGCATGTGAGTCATCTGCATAGAAATGGGATAAAATATAGGTCAGTGATGGATATTAAGGAGGGCACATATTGCACGGAGCACTGGGTGTTGTAGACAATGAATCATGGAACACTACATCAAAAACTAATGATGTACTGTATGGTGACTAACATAACATAATAAAAAATTTAAAAAAAAAAAGAAATGGGATAAAATGATTGCATTTCTGATAGTAAAGACAAAGGTTGAAAACATCTCTGAACAAAACCTGTAAAAACACTGACTTTTAAAAGGCTCTGCCAGTCACAGTTCATTGTGACTCTCTTCCCATACTTCTTGCAATAAGGAGTGGGCCAAAATGTCCACACTTTATTTTATGTTATGTGATCTCACTCCAATCCTCCCCAACCACCACACTCAATCATAGGTACCAATCAGGGATCAGAATTTGAACCAAGTGTAACCAATATGTCTTATGCAAAAACTAATTACCCAAATTAATCAAGATTTCTTCTTTCAAGATTTCAAACTAGTACCTCGGAATGTGACTATATTTAGAGATAGGATCTTTAAAGAGGTAATGAAGTAAAAAGGAGACAACCAGGGTGAGCCTCAATCCAATCTGACTGGTGTCCTTATAGAAAGATGAAATTTGGACATTTATACATATTATTATATTATATATGCATATGCAATATGTTAATATATATTTATGTATGATCAAATAAATGACACACAAATAAAAGTTTACATCTATATTAATTGTCTTGAGAACCAAAGAAAAGCACAACTAGAAAAAAGTCTGTGCAAATAGGAAACAGGTCAAATGAGGATTACTACACTGCCCAGTGGCACAGAAAGGACCCAACAGTGAACAGCCCCTTTGTTTCAATGCACCTCTATGCACAGACACCCTCAGTGGCCAATCAATGGGAGTTCCTTCAATTAACCTTAGGGTGTATCAAAAGCATCAGTCATCAGAAGACTGCTTATTGCTCTGCACACCAATGGTTCCATTGCTGCCAATGATACATAAATGTGTGAAAATGAGAAGGGACTTATTGTAACTAGTGAAGTAGTCGAGAGAAATTAGTTCTTGCAGAAAATACACAACCACTTATATACCACTGATATAGGCTTGTGGTGGCAGAAATGTAGATTCAACAAACTGAATTTCAGAAATACAGAATATATAGTAGAGTAAATAACCAGAAAATTCCCTCTAAACTTTCAGTTCTTCTAAATAAAGTAGACTGAAGGGGCACCTGGGTGGCTAAGTCCATTAAGCGGACAACTCCTGAGTTTGGCTCAGGTCATGACATCAGGATCCTGGGATCCAGCCCCACATCTGGCTCCGTGATCAGCAGGGTGTCTGCTTGAGGATTCTCTCTCTCTCTCCCTCACCCTCTCCCCACTCGCTCTTGTGTGATCTCTCTCTCTCTAATAAATAAATCTTTTTAAAAAATAAATAAGTGATAAATATAGTAGACCAAAGTCTATTCATTAAAAAATATTTATATCATGCATTATGCTGGCACCCAGGACATACAGAAAATAGTATAATGTCCGTTACTTCTGATTTATGGTCATTCTGTTGTTCCCTCTCTTCCCATCCCTCAATCTTCCTTTTAGACACCAAAATAAAGTAAGGAAAGGACAACTTGGCCATTTTACAAGACTTTCTATAAAAAGAGAAAATCTCTCTATTTAGGTTAGAATTCTGAAAGTGCATGTATTCTGCCTACATAATCCTGAATTTTGGTATCTTACTGTAAAATTTATAAACATTTTTATCCAGATTGAGGCGTATTCAACTGTGTGATGTTCATTCAGTCACCAGATATTCCTTTAGTGCATACTAGGGGACAGTGATGTACAATAAACCAGAGCTAGACAGATAAGAAGACACAGTTTCTTCCAGTCAGGATCTCAGAGAGCAGCAGGAATCATTTATGCAAAAAAAAACAATTAGCATTCGATATGGATATGATTCTAAAGTGGTGGGAATGCCTAAGTCTGCCAGGAGGAATTAAGGAAAACTTTCAAGTGTATAGTTTGAGTGGAGACCTGAAGGAAGAGTGAGAGGTTGCCAGGTTGATTTAAGATGAACTAGAGGTGGGTGCAAAGCCCAGAAAATGATTAAGCACGTACAACTTCAGACATCAAAATGTTTAGAGAATTACTATCATAGATGAGCTACCAGAGATGTTCTCTTCACACACTTTATTTTTTAATCCTTGCAACAAGCTTTTGATGTTAGGCATTATTATTAAGGAAACTGAACTTCAAAAAAATTAAATAATTTGCCCAAAATTACATAATATGAAAGAGAGGTAGGCTTAAACCCTAGTTTTCTGATACTAAAGCCACTTACCCTTTTAGTTCAACAAATTACCCTCATGTGGAAGAAGGGGCAGGAAGGCATTTTCTTATCACATGCTTAATCTACATAGTGGGGAATTTGGCTTTGGGTAGACTGTTAGAAATGTATTAGGTCCATGAAAACAGATATCTTTATGTAATCCAGTATAAAGGACTGAAGGGGCTCTTCTTATTTCCACGGAGAAGTTTTTTGAACCCTTGGAAATCCTAAAGGATAACATAAATTTTAAGGAAAATGTGTTGTTCTCATGCCACCTTTTAAGTTCTGCTTCAAAATGAGGACTTGAGACCTGGAAATTACTAGAGAAACACCTGAAACATAGCTGATAAAAACTTTTCACATCCATTAATGGCCACAGGCAGCTTTTTATTATGTGGGGTGAGAAGGACTTACATTTCCTTTACAAGGTCATAGCCAGGAGATGACTAATGTCATTTTGCCTTTGTCAGTAGGCACAGTTATTGAGTGCCTACTCTTCGGAGGGCACTATAACAGGCATTGCTGGGAACTGCAAGGTAAATAGAAGACATGGTCTCTGCCCTTGTTTCAAGGAGCTGTCAGAAAGAGAAAACAGCACTAGGGTGCTCCAAATGGGAAAATAAACGTATTGGTCCTTTCAAATCAGTGTCAAAATGGCTAGGGATATCATGCTTTGCCTTTGCAACTTACGCTAGAAGACAATACCCAAGGGCCTTAGCCAGCTTGATTCATAGCCCTCTGGGACAACATAAAAGGGATTTGTCTAGCTCTTAAAGAAAAAAAAAACAAAAAACAAAAACAAAAAACCCAAAAAGTCATGCATGTTATATCTTTAACAGTCTTATAAAGCTTTTTTCCTGACTTTTATAGACAGTCTTAGAGAAAATGGAGTACCATAAAAGACTTCTAACACTTTAAGTGACTACCTGGCAATATTCACTCAACATCTGGATATCCTTAGAATGTTATGCAGTCATGTATAGCCTAAAATCCATTACAGTTTGAACGGAAGGCTAATAGCAGCAACAGTATTCACAGCAACCCTTCAGGCACAGTGGGCTGTTGTTTCTGGAGGCTAAATGCTGAGTATTGTTTTCTGTAATTTGAAACTATCTGAATGTCTTTCTCAGTGTGTGAGTCTCCCTCATTTCACTCCCAAATTCTGTTCCTTTCATACCTGGCTAAAATTAGTGGAATTGTTAGAACCAATTCTAAATACCTCAATCCCAAAACTTAGCGAATATATTCCTTTGTAATCTAGTTCACTGTCTGAAAATAATTAAACACATAACAATGAAAACCTAATAGGCTATTTTACATTGTATTTGAAGAAAAGTAATACAAAGCTGTTCATGTAAATCATCCCAAATCTAGAAAATGAAAGCATGAGATTCTATTTGATGGGAAACTTACAGGCTTCCCTTCCTCCAAGTATTGTATTAGTTTCATGTGCTGAGTTGTGTACAAGGTTAGCATCTTTGCAATGTATTCTTGGTATGTGTATCTTATCTTGGGTTTCCTCAGGAGCAAACCCAGACATGAAGTTTAGGAGTTAAAGGAAAACCCCAGTAGAAGAGTAGGGAAATGAAACAAGGAAAGGAAAACAGAAGTGTGTGCCATGAAGCCAGCTCCCACTGTGGGCGAGTGGAGTTTAGTTACACTGGACAAACTATGGGAACTGGGGTAAAACCCCACCTCAGTTATCTCAGTGTTATCTCAGTCAAAGGGCAAGGGATGTGTATCTAGTGCCTCCCCACCCCAGGTGAGGAGAGCTCTTAGAGTTAACTCTCTGCCATGTATGTCCTATCATAGGGCAGCAAAGGAGTCACAGCTGTGAAAGAAAGCCCTCCAGCCAAGAAGTGAGGGTGTTGGCAGTTGAATGCTGGGCCACTGTTCACTGAAGTCAGAAGAGTAAAGGGACATATGTGGGACCCCCTACAGTGTCTGCAATAATATGACAGTAAAAAGAGATTAAATTCTTGTAATTGGGATATCCTAAGGAATAATTCACGACAAGAATACAAATTAAGTGCCAAACAAATCAATTGGTAGTGCCCTCCCTAGTGCTGGAGCTTTATGTAAAGAAGGTCTCTAAGCCCTTATACCAGGTCAACAGAACACACCCGATTGGAAATTTTGGTCATGAGCCCCACAGGGATTAGTGGCCATGCATTTGCTGTGTATGTTTCATTCCTTGTTTAGAAAATATCTCAATCCTTATTTATCAAAAAGAATAATCCATCGGCTTAGTGTTGATAGAAAAAAATAGTGAAAACAGAAGCAAGAAAATTGCTACATCTAGCTAAAAAATCTGTAAATACTGGCTAAAACACACAAATCTGAACAAATTAGTAAATTTCTACCCTTTCTTATTTTGAGAAATTTAGTCCATAAACAAATAAAAGTTTGTGAATATATAAATTTGAATTAATTATAAAACCTATAGGCAGAGAGCTTTTCATTGCTCTAAACTGCATTTATTTAGTATCACCAACTAGGTAGAATTGTGACAAATGCTAGATCTTTAAAAATCTTCACTAGGGAAACATCAAAAGGTCCTTCCCTAAAGGTTTCAATATTCTATATTCTTTTATGTTGATTTTAAAAATGTGATGAATCCTGGCAAAAAGTAGATTCAAATCCAGTTTCTGTTTTATTCCAGGTTAGAAAATACAGGCAAAGTGGTATACCTCCATGAGAAATAACTTAATCCACTCTAGTGAAATTAATACTTTACTAAAGAACTAAATAAAATATTTGGAGGCCATCTCCAATCACTTTTTAAAAAAGTTGATTCAATTTGAATGTGTACCTTAGGTTGGGGGAGGAGTTAGACTTAATTATTCATCTTGTCATAGTAAATACTAGACATGTGAACAACTTGGCCTGTGCTGATGAACAAAGAGACTGGACTGAAAATATGGAATATGAAAAGCAAGAAAAAATGATGGAAGATTGCATATCTAGTTCCTTTGTTGTATTTCCAGCTTCTGATAATGTTAATTTTTAGGGGAAAAGAAAAAAAAAAGTTAAACAATTTTGTTTGGAGGATAGTAGATAAGCTAGAGCTGCTGGGTAAGTGAGGTTTAGTCAATAATCATTTTCTCAAGAATTAAGAATCTCAATTTGTTTGTGTCTCCTACTTAATTAAGGTAGAATAGAAGGGTATGAAATAAGCTCAGATAAACACAGAGAGGGAGAATGATGAGAGCTAGATAATATAGAATCTGTAGGCCACTTGAAGAGCTTTGGCTTTTTCTCTGAATACAATGGAAAGCTACCAGAAGGCTCTTAGCAGAGAGGTGTCACCTAAACATAAGTGATCTGCTTATGTTTAAAAATGACCACTCTGAGATGCCTGGGTGGCTCAGTCAGTTAAGGTCTGACTCCGGCTCTGGTCATGACCCTGGGGTCCTGGGAGGGAGCCCCACATCAGGCTCCCTGCTCCGTGGAAAGCTTGCTTCTCCCTCTGCCTGCCACTCCCCCTGTTTGTGCTCTCTCTCTTTCTGTGTAATAAATAAATAAAATCTTTAAAAAATAAATAATAAATAAAAATGTCCATTCCGACTATGGTAATGAGAAAACCAGGGTAAGGGTGGGGCTTAGGAGATAAATTTAAAAGAGGTTTTTCTTGATGATGTAGGCAATCAGACAATGATGGCTTCAACCAAAGAGTTATAGGTGGTGTGGAAAGAAATTAAGATTCTTAATATTTTGAAGTACCTGCTGAGATAATATGTTGTTTTATTAGATTCAGGGTATGAGAGGAAGAGAGAAATCAACAATTTTGACTCAAACATCATGACAAATTGAATTACTCTATTTGAGCAGGGGAGTTCAAATTTGGATTCATTAAATTTGTTACACCTGTCAGATACTCAAGAGAAAATGCTGTCTAGGTAGTTAGATATATAAGCCTGAAGTTTAAGAAAGGTCCAGGCAAAAGAGACATTTTGGGAGTAATTAGCTTATAAGTGTTATTTAAAGCCAATGACTGGACGGGTTCACCTAAGGAATAAGTATAGGTAGAGAAGAGTGAATAAAGCATGGGCCTGAGGCATTGCAAGGCTTGTCATTCAGGAATATAAAAACACAGAAGGCTGTGAAGATGTAGCCAGCGAGGCAGAAGCCAAACCAGGACCAAGTAAGGTTTCTGAAGTCAAAGAAAGAAAATGTTTCAAGGAGGAGTGAGAGTAATCGACTGTGACCAATGTTGATGAGAGTTCAAGTAAAATGTGAAATGAAAATTGATCTTTTCATTTAGTCATATTCAGCTGATTGTTGACCTTGATAAGAGTGGTTTCCATGAAGAAGTAAGGGAGAAATCATGACCGAAGTGGTTTAAGAAAGAACTGGATGAGAGGAATTGATATTGAGTAGACACAACTCTCGCAATGAGTTTTTCTCTGAAGCAAAGGAGAAAAGAGTAACTAGAATCAAGATCCTTTTTGGGGTGGGGAGTAACACATTAGGAAAAATTAGGCTGCTAGTAACCTATGGGGATGATAGATAAAAGAATAAACACAAAGCAATATAAGGAGGGAATAATGTTTTCAAGGAGCCAAGAGAGTGAACCAGTGAAGAAGGAAAGAAGCTGGCTTTTCAACAGGAGCATACAGCGATCTCAAAGTAACAAGAAAAAAGCAGAGTAATTTAGATATAACAGAGGTGGCTGATGGGAAGTAGTTGCATATGGAAGTTTTCTTCTGCTGCACATATTTTCTCAGGAAATTAAGAGGAAAAGTCACTCAGAGGAGAATACAAATTGGGGAGGAGGTGGAAGATTGAAAAGGGAAGGGACCATGTGAAATGATTAGTGGAAGAAAATATGTAATGAAATTTTGGGGCTATAGTATAATCTACTCAGACAATAAGGTTTAGGAATTAAAAATGAGAATAATGAACATTATTGTTATTTGTGTTTTGTTTGCTGTTTTTTGTTTGTTTGTTTGTGTGCTATTTGCTGCTTCTGTCTATAATTAACTGCCTGGGTGCAAGGGTAGAGATGTGGAGAGTTGAATTTAATCACGTTTGTTATCTTGCCAAGAGAACAGAATGAATGAAGAGATAGACAAGAGAACTGAGGGTACAGGTAAGATAGATTAATTTGTGACTGAAAAAAAATCAATTTATTATTAATATTTGAAAAGTTTCATTGGGATGTCTTTTTCAGAGCAAATCACATAGAGAGCGAGAATTGAATTTAAAATACCCTCAAGGTGGGGGGACATGGAGATGTCACCAGCTAGACCCCAAGACTGGGCCTTTACTGCCCACCTGCTTGTACTCCCTAACTTTTGTCTTGGCAAAGGAAACCCAAAACTATCCTCCAGGAGATGGTGACTTCCCTGGCAAGACCTCCTGCTGGCCCAGACTTTTCAGACCTTTTGAACTAAACCCAACTTGTGCCTGCACAGATGGACCATGGAGTGACGTCTGGAATGACCTACAATTACCTTTACCTCTTTAGAATACTAAAATCTCCACTCAAAGAGGAGCCTCAGCTTCATTTACATAACATAGAATGTATATTTAGGCTTTTTTTTTTTTAAAGGGAGTGTGTGACCTTCTGCTTGCTTCTATATTCCATGACAAAGTTTCCCTGTCTAAATATTCATCCTAACCCTAAACAAAAAGAACCCACCCATTCACCCTGTCTTGGGAGGTCACAGCTTTGGAAGCCATTCCCTGTGATCTCCTCATCTGCTGCAAAGTTTTCTCTGTGAGACAACTAAGCTTGGTGCAGTTTCTGACTCACCAAGGAGCGAACTCATGTTGGTTAGATTACAAAGAGAGGGCATTAAAATACGTTATAAAGTTTCAAAATAATTACACACATTTTGGTATCCGTGGGCTAGGTTCAAAGACTTATAAGTACTAAATATGATCATATAAACACATTTTAAATTGTCATCATGTTTACTATAAAAATCTAAAATAATAAGTAGTATTAAATATTAAAAAATACTATATTTAACTATTTTAACCTTAACCTTAATTTTAAAACAGAATTATCTCACCCAAGCCTTTTAACTATAATATTATATCTAAAAGCTATGCTTATGGGACAAAATGTCTTAAATCACCTAACTTTAGTGTTTAAAGAGATCTTAGAGACCAACTGCATTCTCCTCTGACTTCCAGATTTTGGGGATGAAGTAGGACACAAATGAAGTCATATGGCATAATTAAAGCTATATAGGCAGACCAGAGATGAGACTTTATGTATGAGTTGCTCATCTGTGTTCGTAACAACAAATAACTAAAACCATTAAGCCTTTCCAACTGACCTTTTTTGGTTAACATTCTCCCTGAAGGTGTGAAATTGCTAGATTACACATCACACCCATCTCACTGTTGTTCTGGGCTATGCTGAGAAAGATATTATCATAGGGCCAGTGTCTCCCTATATGCAGTGATTGTCTAGGAACTCAGGCAAGGATCCTAAATTCAAAAGGATAGAGGCACACTCCAAGGACTAAGGTGTGCTCAGCTTCTAGAGATTCAATGACATTATACACAACTGCAAAATAGCTATAGTAAAGAATCACTGGCAACCACTATAAGGAAGAGAGGCAGTCCTTTGAAGAAAAGTTTTGAGCAGATAACGAGGGGGTAATCTGTAAGAGCTGAAGTATGTTAAAATCAGTCCCAAAGGTAAGGGCCGGTAAGTGCTCACTAGAGAAACAATTTTGGCTACTAAAAAACAAGCCTTTGCCCATGGTACTAACCAAAATGAAGTTTATAAAGAAATTAATGTCATATTTGAAAATGATAGCTAAAATACGTAACATAGACTAAGTTCTGTTAAGATTATAATTTTTTTCCCCTAATGAGACCTTGAGGAATTCTTCCTGTGGTATACTTTCACTAGGGTTTTTCTACTTCTTTCTTATTCACTTCTCATCTTGACCAGATTTAGTTCTATTTTTTTTAAAGGTATTATTTATTTGACAGAGACAGCCAGCGAGAAAGGGAACACAAGCAGGGGGAGTGGGAGAGGAAGAATCAGGCTCCTAGCAGAAGAGCCTGATGTGGGGCTTGATCCCATAACGCCAGGATCACACCCTGAGCCGAAGGCAGACGCTTAACGGCTGTGCCACCCAGGCGCCCCTAGTTCTATTTTATTTTAATTCTTAACCCAAACTATCTCTCTATATCTTAATTGCGTTTTAGTACAGTTAAGAAGTGTCTTTGACAGACTTTCAAGTAGCAACAAGACCATCTATTCTCGGCATAAGTGTGACTTGCCTATACCATCCAGCTGCCCTTTGATCTTACAGTTTCAGCAGGTGTCCCCTTCCTGGCTCCCTCCCCATCTCATGTTCACTGCTCACAAAAAGCCTGAAAATTCATTAGAACACTCTTCCGAGATTAAGGAGGACCATTTGGTCAAGAAGAGATATGAAGCAGTTGTGCCCTGCTACATTCTTCAAGTCACTCTATTACTGTCTTCTCATTTCTTCATGATTTACTTTCAGGTATTAGTAATTTATTTGCTGAGCTTTTTCTGTGCCATTTAAAGCTGAGGGTTTAATTTAGACTTGGACCTTGAAGAATAAACATCGCTTTCCTATTACACTTGCCCATATCAAATATGCTCCAATTTGTTTGGATAGTAGTTATTAAACCTCTTCCAAAAACAAAGGCATTCCAACCAGCAAAGAATTTCTAGAAAGAATCCCCATACAAAACAAGGTGTGCTACATTTTTTTCCCAAAACCCTCCTTATTGAAAGTCTTCAAAATTGAGTTTAGCTATATAATCAAGTAACATTTTAAATGTACGAAACCTAGATTTTGTTTTTGAAAACAAACATTTCAGTCCATGTTGATGTCTATTCTGAGTTAAGTGATTCTCATGTATACTTTGTCTTGTGAGATGAGGCCTGTAGAAAGAAATGCACTTCCAGAGGCCTTTGGATAGCGTGTAGGAAATAACAAACAGTTCACATGAATTGAGAAATTAAAGTTGACCTTTAACTGAGAACAGGCCTGCAGAAGTCCTCCTTAAATACACATTCCTGGGAGGGGCAAGCCATTGCTCACTGGTCAATTCTTGAGCATAGGCACTTTGGTACACTATTAAAATCCTGTACTGCCTAGCATCACAGCTGACTTACAGTGGGCTCTCAATCAGTATTTGTAAGAAAATTAAAAGCTGTCAGGTTTTCATATAGTACATATTTTTTTAAGCTTCTAATCTCATTATGTAATTACAGAGTTAACCACTAAACTCTGTTCAAGATAATCTTTCAATAGAACATGGAGAATCAGTCTGTATTGATTTATTCAAAATCAGAAGACTGTGTGCTTTCCTGAAATTTTTCAAACAAGCAAAAAACTGCACTGACAAATAATTTGCAAATTCTGAAATTTTGAAAGTTTCCTTAACACTTATTTTCTTTATCAAGTAGCCATCAAAGTCTCTATTAAGCAAATATCTGTCAATTGATGTTGCTTCAAAAAAGAGAAAAGAGGAAGAGAAGAAAGAGAACACAAAGGAAGAAAATAAAAATAAGAACAAATTTAACTGAATTGGCAGGTGGCATACAGTTAATTTTAGAAATGTCATGTGGTAATGCTTTATCTTGCCCACCTTCTAACAACTTAAAATTTAAAATTTAAAACAATTTGCTTTATATAATAAAATTATTTTTAAAAACTGGAGATTTTTCTTCCATTACACGATAGGCTGAAATGCCATATAATATTTTCTTCCTGAGAAATATTGACAAAAAAAAGGAAATTTTTAATGCATCCTCATTATAAATATATTGGTCCATATAAGAAAAAAAATTACAGTGCTCTTAAACTTTTTTTTTTCCAATTTATAAGATCACAAAGATAAAATCTCTTTTGTGAGAGATATTGTTATTGTTACTTAACAAATTAAATGAACCTAGAACTATGTTTGTTAAATAATAAATTGTCAATGAATGATAGGTGTCCCCTGCTAAATAATTTAAGGTGAAAATCCATGGACGTAATGGTGAGAGTTAATTGCATGACCTTCAGCAGACAATACAACTTCTTTGAGCCTTTGTTTCCTCATCCTTGAAATGGTCATGACGAAAACATGCTTCACGCCTCATATGATTCTTGTGAAGATCATATGATTCTTGTGAAGATCTTATCTTATAAGATAAGCATGAAAGCCTTTTGAGAATTATAAATCCATATTAAAATGTAGTGGGAGATCAGAAATTAAAATGTGTCTCTACTTCTTAGATTTCTAATTTATACTATTTTATATCTTTAGAATTGCTTGCAAAAATGTTTTGGTATGAGAGGAAAATAAAATACATGGATTCAAACAAGAAAAACAATTACTTATTATTATCTGAATATCTGTAGACTATTCAATTATACCCTGCACTCATCCTTGTAAATGCTAAAGTGCTTCTTTGAAATCAGCTAATGTGAATTTCTACTTAGGTAATTATTATACAGCATCAAGTGGTACTATTTTCTTTTTATCTTAGGCATTATTAAAAATAACATATGGTTACAGAAACATTAAATATATTCTAGAGTACTTTTAGAATTGCTGTTCTCCTGTAACTGATGCTCAGTCTTCTCCACTATTTTTCTTCAGGCTATTAACTCCAACACTGTAATGAAATAGCATCTTAGCTAAAATGAGGACCTCGGACCTCAGTGTGCCATGGTAATTAAGGGTAAAAAAAATCTAACATGTTTAATATGATACTCTCCTCACCTATGAATTTAATAAGACTACTAATTGATATTTTCAATAGCCACTAAAATATGTCTCATTAAGAGCTCATTTAGCTGCTCAGTTCCTAAATGTTCAAAGGCCATTTAAAAAATTAAGGATCATTTGATTTCAGGTAAAAACATAAGTCCAGGGGACACTGAAAATAGTAATCTCTCCAAATACACCATGATTGTAAAAATATTAATATTCTAAAACGCACTTTAAAAAATTTAGTGCCAGAGGACTTGCCTAAGTATAGCACTTAACACAGTGTCTCACCCATTATTGGCTCTTAGTAAATATTTGTAATTTATCCTTTGACTGAAAAAGCCCTTAATATATCTTGTTTCCTTATAGGAGCAGCTCTTTAAAATGCAGGTAAAGCACAAATAGATCAAACAATTTACACCAGAACATTAATTTCTTTCTAGTGAAATCTTCTTTAATCTTTTGTTAAAAAGTGATAAATAGCATTTTAATTGCACTGGAGAAATCTGTTTAATGCAGATACAGCAAGAAGAGGACAGGGCTTTAATAGTTCAAATGCATACTAAGACTGGACATCAGTTATTTTCTGCAATGGGGATAGATTTCATATGAAGCAACAGGATAGATTTCATACCTTTCTGTAGGAAGCCTGCACATGAGTGCACATACACAGATATGCACATGTGTACATGTGTGCACACTCTGAAAATCACACATATATGTCACACGCATGTGCCCATATATACTCACACTGCAGCTCTTCTGCTAAGGCAGAAGTTACCTTAGCTGCTGCTAGTAAGACCTCAACAATGAAAACTGAGCTTTTTACAACCAGGTGGACCCAGGGAAACTATCTTATGTGTGTGGATGCAGAAGGCGCTGAGCCTAATGTAAAAATCGGGTGCACTGGCCAGATCGAATGGCAGCAGAATTCTATCATAAGTTCAGATATTCTAAAAATATGGACATACTAGAGATTGAAATGAAAGAAAATCGCTGAAGTGACTAAATAAAGTAGTTCACAGAATCAGAAAACAAAAGACTAGTGGTTGTGTTTATATACCAAGTACCAACTTATCCTGTTACTCTTAAGAGGAGCCACTCTTCTGTGAGTATTTCAACAGGCCAAATGCCAGGTTTAGTGAGTGAGTATATATTTCTGTGTGTATTTAATCTCCGGAAAACAACAACAACAAAAACTAGGGAATGAGTATTAGTAGCCACCATTTTACAAATAAATTGTCGTTTTTCAAGATTAGTTAACTTGCCTGAAATTACATTACTAGCAAATGACAAAGCAAGACTTTCAAACTCATATCTATCTGAAGTACAAATTTTGAGCATGGAACCTCTTCCAGATATACCAGGTCTTAAAAAACTGCTATTATTTGAGATAAACACGTACAAGACACTAGGAAAAATTCATTAGATGTTGAAGAATTATGCATAATTCTTTCTTAGAAGGTAGACACATTCCTTACGAAGGAACAAATCTAGAACTATAAGCCTACATGTTATGTTCAAGAAAATGGGAAAATGAAAAGTATACTAGAGACTCAGGTGGGATGGAGAGTAAGCCTCACCTTTATTTTCTGAGGTTTTCAATAGTTATATTAACACTTCCTTGAAATTTGAATATTGCATAGATCGCCTAATTAATTGTCACACTTTCAACCCTGAATGGGTAACGGTATTATTCTATTTTATCAATAAGATATACTGACTCCCATTTACATGGCTTTGTCTGACTAATAATCACTATTTTTCCTTTATTTCACAGCATGAGGCATGCATTCTAGAAGCCAGTATCATGATCCCTTATCCTGGACTACATATCTCTTAATACTGAACTTCCCAAAAGGAAACTAAGAAGTAAAACCAAATATTACCAGAGTAAGCACTCAATAATCTCAGGTAACAGGATAATGAGTTATAAACTGTGGTTATAAAGTGAGGTAAAAGCAAATTCCATAAGCAAGATACATTTGGAGTAGATATCTAACTGAAGACACTGTAAGAGGTTTCTGAACAAACATTATTTCGCTCAAACACATTTCCCCCCATCCTCATCCTAAATACAAGGTCTAGAAAAGAGTAAGAAGGAATCAACAGAAATCACTGAAATCATCATGTTTGTGTTAGAAGTTACTCTCTGTGACCCCACGGGGTAGAATAAAGGTGTGTGCGTTCCTCTCCTTCCAAGACAAATATGAAAAGGAGGTAACTCAACAGAATCACTTGTAGCATCAGGAGTACCCAGAAGGATACCCGACCGCTTATTCCTTGACTGAATGCTTGTTGAACTGGCAACCTGTAGGTCCACATACAGCTGCTGCTTGCAGAGTAGAGAAGAGTATGGTGCGAGCGTTTCTCATATCACCTGAAGCCATGTCCCCTGAAGTTTGAATTATGCATGAAAATAAGAGGCTTGCTGAGATTTCCATGATAGTGTGCATGGGAAAAACAGTGTGGTGAACCACCCGCCTACATACAATTCTTTATGAAGAGTCACTGAGAATATGTAAGCGTCTTCATTAGTGCCTATGACTCTTTGTGAAGAGATTTGGAAGTAACAGGGATAGAAAGAAGCTTTGGAGATGCCAAGTATCCTGTTACTCCTCTCTAAAAGAGCCCTCACTGACTTAGAGGACCACAGCAAAGTGCAAAATGAACCAGCTCTGCAGAAACCATCACATTGTCAGAGGCAACCAGCAGAAAATGTAATCAGACCAATACAAAGAAAACCCAGGGAAGATGCTACACCATCAATAGATGACTAGTTATATAATGTTCCTGCTTTCTTTGTCCTCCCACCCATTCCCACTCTCCACTGCACAACCAGGGGAAAAAAAAAGTTAGGAAGAATGATCCCAGAACAAAACTACTACTTCTTTTACGGTGCTCATTGAGGAGAGAAAATGAACTCATAAACTATGCCCATCTTTATTTCAACTCCCTACTGCCACATGCCTCAAACATGCTGGGAAAAGGGGAGAGGAAGAAGGAGTTTAAATCTGATATGAAATTGTAGTTTTGGATAGGGCTAGACTTTTAATAATGTAAGGTAACTGGAAAAAAGCATGAGATCTTCAGAAGTTAATAAGAGAATGAAAAGGCATATTTGACAGGGCACAGTTGAATTCAATGATCAGAAAATAATGGAACTGATTTATATTTATGTCCCACTGGAGTGAGACTGCTCAATAGATTGATTATGTATTTGAATGAATGAATGAAATATGAATGCACAAATCCATGAATCAGTAAATGGCAACACAGGGGGAGACATTTTTCTTATATTAACCTTTTTCAGGATCTCCGTTTTAGAAGTTGCTAGGAAGCAACAGTATGCTAGTTATTACTGTTCTGTGAGCCACACTGAATTAATAAATGCTCTTCTATTCCCTTAACCAGACTGAGTTTGTTTAATTTATCCCAAATTCTCCAAAGGTTTGTGATCCCCAAAGTGGGATCCTAGTAGCAATGATGTATGAGAGCAATTATTTGCCTTAGCATCTCTGCAATAAGGAAAATGATACTTTCACATGGTAAATGTAATAGAGCAAATAAACACAGTTTCAAAAGGCTAAAAGATTATCTAGTCATGACTTAAAATGCATTTCACTAAATAATATAAGATGACATACACAATAGCCATAATCAAGTATGAATTAAAAATCATAAAGCTAGGGGCGCCTGCCTGGGTGGCTCAGGGAGTTAAGGGGCTGCCTTTGGCTGGGGTCACGATCCTGAGATCCTGGACCAGGCTCCCTGCTCAGCATGAAGACTGCTACTCCCTCTCCCTCTGCTCCTCCCCCTGCTTGTCTGCTCTTGCATGCCCTCTCTTTCTTTCTGAAGTAATAAATAAAATCTTTAAAAAAAAATCACAATGCTATGCAGCTTCTTTAGTGTTTTTGCAACCCAGTTTCATAAAATTTATGAGGAAAGAATGTATGTAGAAATCTCATCCATTTTTTAAAGCAATAGAAGATGGAATTTTAAAGAGATTAAATTAAATTCCAAGGTTTGGAGCAGGTCTATATTCTTCCTCCATGCCATCTTACTGGTAGTAGAGTTTTACAAATGAGTAATAGTAGGATAGATATTATTAGTTAGGTCTGCAAATCTCATATAACTATGAACATAGCCAAAGAGCAACTTCTCTGTTGATACATTTCTTAAACTTATATTCAGACACTTGAGTTTACATGGTATAGGTCATATCTTGAGTTTGATACTAAAAGGTTTACTGGAAATCAACCCCCAATTGCATAATCACTGAGGAACAGAGCAAACTAGGGAGTAGAAGGATTATCTCAACTAAAAACACAATTGTCCTCATATTTTTCTTGCTACCATAACAGCAGTTGGTGAACTCTGAATTCCTATCATTCTCAGCTTCTCCCTGTTGCCCGAAACTGTTGGAAATAACGCCAAACCGAAGGAATTATATGTGGCTGATAGCTGTTTGTTGGAAAAGCATGAAAAAAGACAAACCAATTACAGTCTTAATTGTCTAGGAAAATGGAAGGGAATGCATGACTGTGGTACAGAACGTCATTTTATCCAAGAATGCTTTTATGTTGGTAGGTCATGAATGAGTTCTACCAAGTTGATGTAAAATTAACATTGTGTATACTTGAGCCATTTATTTTTAATTAATTAATTTATTATTTATTTATCTTTTAGAGAGAGTACGTGTGAGGGGGGAGGGGCAGAGAGAGAGAGAAACTAAAGCAGGCTTCACACCCAGCTCAGAGCCCAACTTGTAGCCCAACAGGAAGAGGGGCCTGACTTCCATGGACCTCGCAACCCTGAGAGCACACCCTGAGCCAAAACCAAGAGTTGGAGGCTTAACCAACTGAGCCACCCAAGGCACCCCATATACTTGAACCACTTAAATGGTTATAGCTACCCTAACTGCTTGTCTTAAGGATTACTTATAAACCACTGATGACATTTAAAAACACATGACTTTTTTGTATGAACTAGTAGTTATACTAAAGGTGTTTTTCTTCTCAATTAGCACAAGTTTTAAATGCTAACCATATTCTGATCCATTATTGCTAATCTTAGGATAATATTATCATGTTTATCTTATGATAAAGCAAACAAGATGCAACACTATTTTTTACCATTTTATTTCAACCTTTATTAAAACCAAATTTTAAGAATACTTTCTTTAACCTTGACTTTTTATGCTCTATGCCGAAGTAAATGTCAGTAATGGCTGATATTTGAGAGGCTGCCTCATCCATCTCATGCAGAAAATGCAACTTTAAATATCTTTTTTTAAAGGGTTATATTACATTATGCACAAACCTGTAAGTTATATCATTTCAAAATGTTAAAGAAACTTTATGTTCTTTGAAAATCATCCAGAGTAGAGTTACAATCTAACAACACCAACAACAGCAACAGACCTCTTTTTCTTTACAATAATCATTAGAATAAAAGTAATAAACATAATTGGTTTGGTATTGATAAGAGAGGGATTATTTAAAAGACTTGTTTTATGCAATGTCATTTCTTGGCTGCTCACTCAGTGTGGTTCATCAGATTGGCTTGTCTCATTTGTGGCAGGAACAGAATTTAATCTTGGCTTCATTCACAGATCGACTAATTAAATTGGGATATAAGTGTGCTCTAGGAAGCTAGGCCGTCACACACACATACTCTTTCACTTTCTGAAGTTCAGCAAAAAGAGAGAGTAAATTTTTTTCCTAAATGTGTACTTCTTTACTAACAGTTATATTCTCTTTGCCAATAGACAGCATTTTTAAAGGGGGTAAGTTTATTCAATTCTTGACAATACAGTTGTCAAAAAAAAAAAAAAGATAATTGAATTGGAAGCTTTTCTTTTGGAGAAAAACTGTTTTTTTAAATAAAAATATTTACCAATAGAACTGCCCTAAATAAGCAATATATAACAGATGTTTTGTAAACACTATTTTTAAACTGCACAAAATTGGTATTGATTCCTATTTTTCCATTGTTGCAAAATCTTTCTTCAAGGGGATATTTGATAAGCAAATCATTTTGTATCAAGTACATTCAGCACCGACATAGAGGCTGTCAATTCCATTGAGAACAATTTTCTCGTGTTTTTCGTTGTCAGCATAATATTTGTCTCCTTAGTATCTTGCAGTATTTTAAGAATTGTAATGCTTAATGCATTTTTGAGCTTAAATGACAGCACTCTTTCATCCTGGAATGTTAGAAATATTAACTCCTAAACAGATTCTTAACTGGTAAGTTTCTTAACTGGTACTTCTTATTCATGACAAAACTGAGAAACACATACACACACACAGGGGGAAAAATCAATAAACTAATCACCAATTCTATACATCTTCAGAATCTATTAGGCTGACAGCCAATTAATGTCACTTTTTAAAGGGGGTTATTGTAGTTAATGGTCTCTTAATTTGTTATGATCTTTGACAAAAGCCAGATTGGTGGGAGGGGGTCTGGGAGGGGGTCGGGAAGAACGACTTATTTCAGATAAGAGCATACAACTAAGACCAAGATATACTTACAAAATGGAATTTGAAATTCTTAGGAATACTCTCGAGTATGTCAACCAAATACTATTAAGACTGGCGACTTGTGCAACAGTCAATATGAGAATGAGGATATTATATTACAAAGCTATAGTCATCAAAACTGTATGGTGCTGGCATCAAAACAGACACAGATCAATGGGATAGAGTAGAGAGCCCAGAAATAAGACCATACATATAAGACCAATTAATCTATGATGAAGCAGGCAAGAATACGTGACGGGGAAAAGAGAGCCTTTTCAATTAGTAGTGTTGGGAAACTAGACAGCTATATGCAAAAGAATGAAACTGGACACTACCTTACGTTATACTCAAAAATAAATTCAAAATGATTTAAAGACTTGAATATAAGACCTGAAACATGAAATCCTAGATGAAAACACAGATAGTAAGCTCTTGGACATCAGTCTTAACAATTCTTTTTTTTTGGACCAGTCTCCTCAGGCAAGGGCAATAAGTGCTAAAATAAACAAATGGGATTAAATTAAACTAAAAAGCTTTTGCACAGTGGGGGGAAAAATCAACAAAGTGAAAAGGCAACCTACTGAATGGAAGAAGATATTTGCCAATCCTATATCCAAATAAGGGGTTAATGTCCAAACTATATAAAGAACTTATGAACAATTTAATATAAAGAAAACAAACAACCCAATTTAAAAAATGAGCAGAGAACCTGAATAAATACAGAATAAAGTCTTTTTTTTCTTTCCAAAAAAGACACATAGATGGCCAACAGGCACATGAAATGATGCTCAACAGCACTCATCATCAGGGAAAAGCAAATCAAACCCACAATGAGATATCACTCACACTTGCCAGATTGACTGTTATCAAAAAGGCAAAAAATAACAAGTGTTGGCAAGGAAGTGGAAAAAAGGGAACCTTAGTATACTACCAGTGGGAATATAAATTGTTGCAGTCAATATGGAAAACAGCATGAGTTTCCTCAAAAAATTAAAAATAGAACTACCAAACAATCCAGAAATTCCACCTATGGATATTTATCTAAAGAAAACAAAAGCACCAATTCAAAGAGATACATGCACCCCCTGTGTTTTGTTGCAGCATTATTTTAAATCACCAAGATATGAAACCAACCCAATTGTCCATCAATAGATGAATGAATAAAAAAAGATGTGCCATACACATACAATGGATATGAACTCATCCATAAAAAATAATGAAATCTTGCCATTTGAGACAGCATGAATGGACCTAGAGGGTATTATAGTAAATGAAATAAGTCAGACCGAGAAAGACAAATACTGTATGATCTCACGTGTGGAATCTAAAAAACAAATGAACAAACAAAGTAAAACAGAAACAGACTCATGGCTATAAGAAACAAACTACTGGTTATCAGAGAGGAGAGGGGGTGCAGAGTCAGGCAAAATAGGTGAAGGGGATTAAGAGCTACAAACTTCCAGTCATAAAATAAGTAAGTCAGGGGGATGTAAAGTGCAGCATAGACAATATAGTTACTAAAATTCTAATGGCTTTGGTGACTAATGGTAACTAGACATATTATGAGTATCATTTTGTAATGTATAAAATACTGAATCACTATGATGCATGTCTGAAACTAATAGGATACTGTATGTCAATCGCACTTCAATTAAAAAAAATGAAAATAAAAAGCATCATCAAGCTCTGCCACTTTGCTTCTAAATGCCAAGTTTAAAAATGACTTGATATCAGTTAAATCATTTAAAATGAAATGAATGGTATAATCTCAATTATTATGTTGCCTCCTATCTGCTGGATTCAGCCTGCAGATAAGGTTTTATTTGGTCTGTAGTAAATTTTAATTGGTTGTTGAAATTTAAAAATTGAGCAATAGTTTAAAAATCCAAATTTATGTGTCATCTGTAAAATTTCTTGAAACCAAGGATCTGAGTTCTCTCCAAAGCAACACTCAGGTGCTTCTCTGCTTTGAATGACACTACCCAGCTTCAACATATTTCTTCTTTTTTAGATCATGCTACAGCTAATTGACTTTACTTATTAACCACATTTGCTGGCTCTTAGCAGGATTTTGAGTTTCTGACCTCTCTATTAGCATTAAAATGCATTATTAAGAATTCAATTTATAAAACAAAACCATGGATTCGAATCTCTCTAAACCTCAGTATCCTCATCTGGAAAGTGGATGTATAGTAATAGCACAACTTTACAAAGACATTATGATGAATAAATAAGAAATGAATAAAATGACATGGAGTGGTGCGTGGATTATAGTAAAAATAATTATAGTAATTATATATTATTATATTACAGTAATTATAATAATTTACAGATAGTAGATTATAGTAATATTCGGTAAATAATATGTTATTATTAACAATCATAGCAGAATGTTAATAGTATTTGAATCTTTCACACAGCTGAGATGAAAATAATCACCAGTTTTTGTAGGAAATTCGTATCTCTGTGGCTTGTCATAATGTGGGCAGAAATCGACAGACCTCTTCAGATTATCTGCATTTCATAAATCCAGAAAGTGTTCGATTTCAATCAATTTAGATATATAGGTTTGATGTTTTGGAGAAGACATATAACACATTTACTTTTGTTTTTTAAATTTATAAACTTTTTCCTAAAAATAAAACTGCTTTTAAATTTGGGGGCTGTATTTACTTGTTTTTCAGCTCTTGTCTGACTTTTAATGGAATTATTTTCTAGGTTCTATATCTCAAAATAATATAACATTTTAAATCTTGGTCCATAAATCCCTATTTACATTACTGTATAAGAAAAAAAAGAAATCTTAACTTGAGCTTTGTCAGTACTACTGCTAAAGAAAAGGAAGAAAATGCAAAATACTTTGCTCTGGTTTCGATAGTGAAGGGAATTTTATTGAATTTATTGAAATGAGCACTCACAAAAAGTCACTGGACCCTCATACTATAAAATGATCATTTAGGGAATGCTATTAGATCACAAATGAAGTGATGGCATGGCTTTTCTAGGAATATATACACATTTTAAACTTTAGGACTTTTATAAAACTTGGCTTGGAATTAAAGTGGTTTTCAAATTGCATTTTTATTTTGGTCACATGGAAGCAGTAGTCTGTGCCTAGGTTTTCAGAAATATAATGGCTGGCAAGAAAATCTCCAGAGGGACCACACTCATCCCTGTGAATAACTCTGGTGACCGTGAGGGCAGCAGAAGTAAAAAGTTGGGAAGAGAAGGGAAACCACAGGGAGACAAACACAACTCCCCCCTTCCTGTCCAAAATAGAAAGTTGCTTAACAGTAAGTTGGCTTCTAAGTCGTTATTTCACTACTTTATTTTTTTTAATAAAGCTCATGATTTAATACTTCATCTTGTTTTACTTAAAAATACAGTCCATTCTCATATTTGTAAATCTGACAAAATTTCAAGGCCTTATTATTTTTTAACCAAATTTTCAGAAAGTTAAATATTTCTTTCTTTGAAACTTCTCATTTCTCAAGCATGTTAGTCAATAGAAGAAAAACAATAATAGAGAATGCTCCATTTTCGTTTTTAGATTCCAAGGTGCATACATGAACCAGTGAGCTAAGAAAATACCAAGGTTCTTAAGACTAGATGTTTTTAAATAACATTTTTTAACTTTTTATCATATAAGCATTTTAATACAAAATTTTTAAAAACGTATAATACATTTACCTCAAAAGGAAGAATATTTGTAAAAATAATTTTATCACTTTTAAAAATTAGATTTGTGAAGTGTGGTATTTGCAAGGTAAGACCACTGTTTTCTTTAACATTATAATATTATCTGTTAAGCCAACTGATGGTCTTACTAATTCCATTATTTTCTAAAATTGTGTTCAAGAATTTGCTAGGATTGTTGAGAAAATTGTATTCCTTAATATTCATCCTTATGGTATTCATAACAAAAATTAAAGGATAGGCAAAATAGCAAAGGTTTCTATTTGTACCTTGGAAGACTTAGTAGATAATAATATACCAATGACAGTTGTTCATGTGATACTTTCAATTATGGAGATAAAAATAAGTCTGTAGTTATATTTCTAGAGTGATTTTAAGCTTATGTAATTTCTCTCATAGAAAATATTACTATCCGTCTTTAAAAAGTAAATTTAAAAATTGCACTTTTGAAAGATTATATTTAAGTTTCATTTGATTAGAGGGCATTTAGAGTTGCATCACTTTTTAATAAAAAGATCCATTTTATTAAAATTATTTATCAAAAGAAGATATCAGTAAAAATTGTATAAATCTTTGCTTGGGCTTGTAATTGATTATGATATAATCCTAAGTCTATTAAATAAATCCTTATCACTAGAATTATAAAACATTATTATTTTCTTTGCACATGCATAACTGAGTGAAGGTTGCTTTTTAGACTTGGTAAATGACACATTTTCAATACACAGTTGGAAGAAAAGTATAGTGCTTCCAAGTACTCATTATACCAGCTTGAAAAGTGACAAACATTTATTTTATTTTACTTAAACACAAAAATAATCAATTAAAATATTATCTGGGAGTACTGGATTTTCTGACTATCCCTCAGCAAGCAAGCATTGATATTTAAATAAACACTGAAAAAGGAACTGCAATTTACTTTTCTCCCATGAATTCCATGTCCCTAAATGTACCTCCTTTAGAACTTATATCAGAACTATGG
This sequence comes from Ailuropoda melanoleuca, assembly GCF_002007445.2. Taxonomy (NCBI): domain Eukaryota; kingdom Metazoa; phylum Chordata; class Mammalia; order Carnivora; family Ursidae; genus Ailuropoda; species Ailuropoda melanoleuca. Next base: position 113,200,913 of record NC_048219.1, read on the forward strand.
ATACAGTGGGAGGGTGGAGAGGGAGAACCCCCAATAACTACAAAAAGTCATTAAATAAGTTCAGATTGAAGTACAAGGCAGAAATTTAATATTAAAGATATTTGAATTATCCAGATAAGATGTTATAATATAAGTGATAAGGCTTAGTTCAGTCTCAGACTTTTTCCATCACTAAATATTAGAACACTACCAAGATTGAACATAGATATCTTGTGACTCAAGAATTTCATAAACTGACAAGATGTCCTTCTTGTATGAAGATATCAGAAGTAATTATCAGATACAAAGATTTTAAAAGCATGCCACCATATGCAACTATTGAAAGAAAACAGTCCTTGAATAGATATAGCAGTTAAACAAGAAATGAATCAAAATTAAGAGCTCTAAAATAGGAAAACTAAATAAAAAATTCTAGAAGAATGTTAATGAGAGAGATAAATCAAAATCATAATAAATCTCATATCTAAACAATTCTTTATTTTGTATGTTTTATTTTAATAATTAGAAATTTAAATTTTAATAATTTGAAAAAATTAAACTATCAAGTGAAAAATAGAACAATACTTTTATAAACACTGAAAAACTAAATAAAACAGGGTTCATACAATAACAGATAAAACACAAAAAAGTGTTAATAAGCAAACAAAAAAAAAACCTAAAAGCAAAAATAATGATAAAAGTGAAAACATTTTAAAAAGCTTCTAAAGAAAAGCAAAATCTCACAGATAATTTTATATTTTTATAAGAGGTGAACTCAAAATATAAAGACACATGAGGTTTAAAAATTATATATATGTGTGTGTGTATACATATGCACACATTTACAAAATAAAGAAAACAGCTATAGTTGTGTTACTTTTTGGCAATGAAGAATTAAATATCAAAAACAAATTTAAAAGAGTGAAGTAGATTCCTTTAAAAGAATGAATGTAGACAGATAAAACCATGTAACATTAAGCTTTATGCTTTTTCCTTCTTTTCTGCATTACTATACCCTTGTGCAGTCTTTCAAAGAACCTCTAAGGAATCAAGGAAAAATCAGATGTTATAGCAGAAATGCAAAAAGTAAGAAAAGGCTCATCTTCAGTTATTTGACTTCCAAATGGGAATTAATTAAAAATTCCTGGAGAGAACTCAAAAGGAAGATTCAAACATGCCATAACAAAGCATTGAAACATTATAAGGAAAGAAGGAAGACCCTGCAACCCTGCCTCTGGGAGAAGAGATCAGAGTCACCTGGGAACAGGGCAGAGAAAGGGATTACAATTTTGCACAAAAGGCCAGGAGGATCAGATAAAAGATCAGAACTGAGTGGGAGCTGGGGCATCAAAAAGGGAAGAAAAAGAAGACTATCTAGAGAAACCCTCACAGGTAATCAAACAGGAGCTAAGAAAGCTAACCAAAGCCTTCCCTTCTGTTGTCTGGAAAGTGAGTATTTGGAGTCACATTAAAAATGCAAATAAACCTTTCACCTTTTCAGTAGTGCCTGTGGGCTTTCCATCAACAGTTGATTGCATATTGCTCAAGTCTAATCCAGTAGGGTGACTAAAGGTACTTGGGTGGACATCTTAACAGCCCACAGAAACCCAAACTGAAAGAGCAGGTGTGACAGTGATATGGAAAGGACAGCTCCAGAGAGAAAATGAAGAACAGGGGAAACTACCTACATGAAAATATAACATTCTTGAAACTTTTTGAGCAAAACGACAAATGTATGTGAAACAGCAAAGGCATAAAACAATAAAACAGTAGATACACATGGTGAAATTATAAAAATCTCTCTGTCCTTAACAAAACACATATAACACATAAACAAGAGTGTAAAGACATGAGGATTTAGTCTAGATGTGTCTGTATATAAAACCACAGGATATAAATTATTTTTTAAATCTTTCTAACTTATTTTAAATCACTATGGAATATTCCAAAAATAATATTTTATTAAGCTGCAAATAATATGCAAAAAAATTCTCATAAAACTAATGTTGGGGAGAAAAATCTTCTCCTTTACCCTTTTAGGTTTCTTCCTGGGGGAGCTGTAAATTAAATTGACAAAAGATAGATTAACAGGAGAAAGTAAAACTTTATTCACAAGCATATGGAAGCACACAAAAGAAGTGACCCATTAAATGGCTAAAGTTAAAGGCTTATATACCTAATTTAACAGGGGAAAGAGAGAGGAAAAAAGGCTTTCATGGTAAGAACAGCAGGTTTTAGGAAAGAGAAATTGTTTTTTTGCAGATCAAATGGATAAGAAAATCTAAGATACTGTTTGCTTATAAACGTGCAAGTCATCTTTTCTGGGAGGGAATTTATGATAGTTTTACTCTTGGTCTCCTTACTGAGAGCGAAGCTATCCCAAAGAGAGGATTTATGGCAGCCTCATTTTCCAGAAGTTTCTGTATTTACTCAGGTAAGTGTAGTTCTGAGAAGGCTTTGTACTTCATCTATTGAATCTTAAATGTTTCCAGCTTAAAATAATTTTCATATCTACTCTGGGGTTCCAAGTGGCCAACCCATTAAATATATAGCCACATTTAGGGATTTTTCATAACAACAACAAATAGTCTGTTAGGCCAAAGATAAGCATCTTCACTCAACATAATAGTTAGGGAGAAGGGACAGATAGTCATCCAGTGAAATAAAGCAAATCCATCCCAGTGATCACTAGGTAACAGACACCACAGCAAAAACAACAACAACAACCCCTCATATTTAAGAAATTGCTTTGTCTGACCACAATACAATAAAACTAAAATCAAAGCAATATATTTAACATGTAATTTTTTTCAATATGAAAAAGTTAAACAGCAAATAAGCATGCAATAAAAATGAAAGAATTAGCATAAAGTTACTAAGCTTGCATAAATTAATAAGAATATGAATATATATGAGAAATATATATATAATATGAAATATGTATATATATATTTAGATTGTATTTTTAGAATTTTTTTGTGTAATCTCTACTCCCAATGTAGGGCTCAAATTCACAACCTTGAGATTAAGAGTCTCTTGCTCTACCAACTGCCCAGCCAGGCACCCCAAGAAGAGTAATTCTAAAACCCCAATAGAAAAAGACAAAGGAAAGTAGAAAAAGAGATGCAAAAAGCAAGTACAGTCAGTTCTCTTTTTTGCAGATTGCATATTTGTGAATTTGCGTACTTGCTAAAATGTATTCATAACACAAAATCAATACTCTCAGTGTTTTTTATAGTCATTTTTGGACATGATCAAAGCAGCAAAACCTGAAACACACCTTCCCAGCTGAAGTTAAAAAGAGAAAATGTTCTACTTTGTTCCTTCCATGCTCATACAGTATATAAATTAAGATTTCATGGTTTTTTTAATACCATATTTTTCTTCTCATTTTCCTGTTTTTGTTGGTGACTTTATTTTTAAAATGATCCCTAACTATAATGCTTAAGTGCTGTCTAGTATATCTAAGCTCAAGAATGCTGTGATGCGCCTTATGGAAAAAAAATATGTATATATAAATACATATATTAAGAAAGTTTTGTTCAGGCATGAGTTATAGTTCTGCTGGCCATGAGTTCAAGGTTAATGAATCAACAATTTATATTTAATAAGGTCTCTTTATACAGAAATATAAAATAAGGTTATGTATTGATTGTTTGATAAAAATGTTGTAACCAGAGGCTCTCAAGAACATAGCCATGTATATCCCCTAGGAGCAATGTTTTAATATTGACTAATTCAGGGTGCACTGTAACTTTATAGAATATAACTACAAAAATAATGAAAATTAATTGCTTTTGAAAAATAAAAATTCTGATTACTAATCAGGGAAGGCCAAATCAAATAATATTAAGCTGCATTTTATTTTTTAACCTATCAGATTTGGAATGATCTTAAAAAAAGAGTACATCGGTGTCGAGAAGTGGATTGATAAACCAAGTGTGTAACAGAAATATAAATTGGTACTGCCTTTTGATAAAGCAAATTGACAACATTCATAAACAGACTTAAACTTGTTCACACCTATTGACCCAGGAATTCTTTAGGAATTAGTACTGGTACTATGTAAATCACTAAATCTGTGGACATTTTCCCTATAATATTGTTAATTAGTGTTATTCCCAAAAAAGACAGACATATAACATTAAATTTGTAATGTTTTTTGAAATTCACATTTAAGTGGAAGCACAGCACTGGTCTTTTCAGAAACAGAAAAGAAGAAATTAGTGGCAAGAAAAAATATCCCTAGTGAACCAGAGATTTACTGTTTTCAGAGCAATTAAAAGCGTAATTAAAAAAAAGAAAGGAAGGAAAGAAAGAAGAAAGAAAGAAAGAAAGAAAGAAAGAAAGAAAGAAAGAAAGAAAGAAAAAGGAAGGAAGGAAGGAAGGAAGGAAGGAAGGAAGGAAGGAAGGAAGGAAACAAAACCATGGCTTTTATCAAATAAAGATCCACTAAAATTTTTTTGAATAAACAATGGGCAAAAATGAGCATTACTTGTCCTAAAACAAGAACTCCATGAAATATTTGGCTAACACAATATTGAATAAAGATTCTTTTAAATAAAAATTGATTAGTTTGGTCCCCTTGAGAACACTTCCAGCTCCTTTTCTTAAAGTTTGAATGGCTGCTCAAGTCTTAACTATTCAACATTTAATTCTATATAAGGTTTGAAGTTCAAGGTTTGGGGCTTGGGTTTTTTTGTTTTTGTTTTTCTTTTTGTTTTTCTTCTTTTCTCTCTCTCTGTCTCTCTTTCTATTTATTTATTTATATATTTTTTAAGTTTCGCTTCATAAAAATTCCTTACCACCAAGGAATACCAACACTGCTATTTCACTCTGGGGGTAGATGCTAGGATGCTAGGAAATATGATATTTAAAGTGCAAATGTTTTACACTTAAATTCATGGCAGAAAAATTATTTTATGTTTTTAATGTTAACTTATACTAATTTTATATGCAAGAAGCTATTAGATTTTCCCCAGTGGAAGCGTCCAGGATATTTATGTTGTCATATCTCTTTTCTCACATACATAAACTACAAATTAGTACCAGTCACTATTGTGACTGAAATACAGTAATATAAATGCATCCAGTGTAAGTTTAGAGAATACATGCTATTTTAAAGCAGCACTACCTATTCCCTGAAATCTTAAAAAGTGGTTATTTAACAGGTGGTTCTATAGAGCTATTAAAAAATATTAAAGAAAAATTAAAAAAAAATAAATGAGAAAAAAGGCACTAAAATTATTGTCAAGGGATACTCAAAATTAACTAACTTGTGTATGGCACACACACACATTTCAAGAAGACGCACATATCAATGCCAAGGAAATGTTTTATTCCTAAATAAGGGGGTATCTCACAGCTATGCTTCATTCTGTTAATATAGTTGTAGTGATGTATATTCCTTCCTGACCTTGTATTACAAACACGATGGAGATTAAAACCAATGAAGCAACACTGCAAATTTTCTAAGAGTCTCACATATTTTTAAACACAATTATGAAGGTGGTGAGTCACTTATTAGCATGAGAAATACTTATTAGCATAAGAAATACTCTCTTTCAAATACTTAAACCATCATAGAACACATGTTCTCAAAACAAGGGTTATGGGTTTTTTTAGCTTGTAGTTCTCCTTCCTAGAGATAACCAGTTATAATTTTCTCATGAAATCTTTCAGAGATTTTCTATGCATAAAAACTGTTTTCTATGTGTGACATAATGTATAGGTTGTGACCTGAGACCAAACCAGATTTAGAGCTTAATAAATGTAAGATGAAAAAGACAAAAAAATTAGATGAACGGTACTGATGGGGCTCAGGACGCACCACTCCAAAATATGGCATCTTCGCATACTGAATATCTTAAACTGAAGGAATTTGAGAAAACAGCAGAAGCAGAAAGGTCACTCTGACCTCTGGTCTGTTAAAAAAAAGCCAAAAAAGCCCCAAAAAACCCACAGGCCCCAAATGGAGTGGAGTCATGTGTGCTAATCTCTTGTCACCAAACCAGGGTTTAATACCTAACCTATCTCAGTTTCAGCCTTCCTCAGGAATGTAATCCTAACCACTCAGTCTGGAATTTCCTGGTCAAGTGCTGGTAAAGTAATCCGCCTAATAAGACACTTTCGTCCCCCAGGGGAGATGACCTTGCCCAAAATAATCCTTTTTTGTTTGTTTATGACTTCCTTGTCCTGCCTTCCAACACCTTTCCCTTTCTGTAGCCCTTTGGAGCTCCTTCAATTGCTAGATGAGATGCTGTCCAATTCATGAATTACTGAATAAACAAAACTAGATCTTCATATTTTCCCAGTTGATTTTTTGATAAATTTAACACCCCCCTCACCTGTCTTCCGTGAAATAGATCCTAAAACTCCCAAGCGAAAGGTACCTTCCATTTACCAGGAAGAAAGACAATATTCTACTCATCACAGATGGGTGATTTGGGGCTGAGAAATCTGTAAACAAACCTTGTCACACTAACCATTATCTTCCTAGTTTCCTCTTCACCATTTATTGCTCCAAGCCTAAATCCTTCTGACTTTTTAATTCTTCAACAACTGAACTGATTCTTCATGCAAAAGGTATAAAAGTTTTCTGTTCTGGTCACTTCTTTGGGTCTGCATTTTCTTTTGAAGGCTCCCATGTACATGTTAAAATATAATTAAATCCATGTTTTTCTCCTGTTAATATCTTTGTCAGTTTAATTTTCAGACCCAGGAATGAACCTTAGAAAGTTGAGGAAAACCTTTTCCTCCACTACAACATATCTGTCTAGTAAGGTATATGTACTAAATACTTATTTATTCCTTGTTGAAATATGATCTTACCTTATGATCTGCCTAGATTTTTTACCCTAGCCCCTAATCCACATCCAAGATTGTGGTGAGGCCAATCTACCTCAATTTCCTGATTTACTATTCTGACTTCTATAATAATTAATTTTCTTTTTTCCTAAAATATTCCCCCTTCTTTTTGTCTTCCCTTCCACCTCCTACTGATTACTCAAACCTCAGCAGAGATTACTGTTTCCAGGAAATCTGACTGACTTTTAAGACATAGTTAGACCAATCTCTCCTAAAACTCTTTTTTAATTGTTATTGTTTTAAGTCTGTTTCTCCCACTACACAATGCCTCTGAAAGGCAGGAAATAGAACCTAGACGCTATGCATCTTTGCATTCCTAGTTCCAAGTACCAAACCATCATAAGAAGGGCTTGAAAACTTTCATTAAGAAAGAAACCATTGGGTCTCCGGGGTGGCTCACTTGGTTAACCATCTGCCTTTGGCTCAGGTCATGGTCCCAGGGTCCTGGGCTTGAGCCCTGTGTTGGGCTCTCTGCTCAGCAGGGAGTCTGCTTGTCCCTCTATCCCTCCCACCCACCCCCCACTTGTGATCTCTCTATCTCAAACTCTCTGTTTCTCTCAAATAAATATATAAAATGTTTTAAAAAAATAAAGAAACCATTGATAGCACTATTAACATTATGTTTTATTCTAATTATTTTTCCTTTTATTTTTATTTTAATTAACTTTTTTTTTCCATTTCAGACAGGGCGGCATTTTGTACATTCTAGAGCCTATCCTTTACAAGGAACTTCTATTTTTACACCATATGATTAAGATTATAAATATGAGTAGCCTTTGCATGTGAATCAGGTATTTGTACAAATATAGCCTTATTCAATTATAGGAGCTATTCCAATCTCCTTAATGACACTGAGCATCTGTCTCTTGACACTTAAAACATTCCAGCTTTTTTTTTTTTTTTTGGACATTTACTTTATCATATATTTTCAGCAAGTCAGTTAATGTAGTCTATCAATTAATCCTGCAATAATGTTAAAATCAGAATTATTCATTTTTTTTCAACAAAGGCATTTTTAAAATAGCTACTTACAGGAGCAGGTACTGTAGTAGGAGCTGAATATACAGCACTGAATTCTAAATAAATAAGTAAAAAATCTACCGTTTTAGTGTTTAAATTCTAGAAGAAAGTAAATAAGTAAAATATGTGGAATCTTATATGTTGATAATACTATGAAGAAATACATAGCAGAAAATGAGCTGAAGAACACTAGGAGAGGGATTCAGTTTTTAATTATGTAGTCAGGGAAGACCTTGCTAAGAAAGAAATACTCCGGAGGTAGGGTAACTTTCCATGTAACAATTGAGGAAGAAGCATTCTAGACCTATATTACCTAAGGCCCTAGGTAAATATGTACACTTCATATTCAGGGGCAGCAACATGACTATGGGAACTATGGAGTGGTGTGAAGAAAGGGAGAGCTATATATGGGTCATGAGGTCAGAGACATAAAGAAAGGCAGGATTACATAAGGATTATATAAGAACTTAAGCTATTCAGAAGATTTTGCTTTTACTTTGAGAGATATGTGAAGCCATTGGCAAGTTCATTGAAGAGATATGCTCTGATGTAACACATTTTAACAGGATACTGGGTGAGAAATAAAAGAATAAAAGAGGCAGCTTGGCTTACAGACTGGATCATGAAGTGTGTTGGAAATGTTTGTGAAAGTCATAGGAGACAAATCTACATTTTCAATCCATTCATCCTCTACTAATAGATGCATTAGATAAATGGTGAGTGGTGGGATAAACATAGTGGGAATATTATACTGACCTTTCTACCCTCAACATGTTTAGTGTCTGAAAAGAAAGAAATACAAACGCAAATATAAAATACAAGTATGATGAAGCAAATAAGGGGAATGATTGGTTTAAGGACTGAGGTGAACTTTGGGTATAACCACAAAAACTTGGTAACAGCCCTCAATTATTCAGCATCACTCTCTCTCTTTTTTTAAAGATTTATTTATTTATTTATTTATTTATTTATTTATTTATTTGACAGAGAGAGCATAAGCAGGGGAGTGGCAGGCAGACAGAGAAGCAGGGTAACCACTGAGAATGGAGCCCAATGCAGGACTCTATCCAGGACCCTGGGATCACGACCCAAACCAAAGGCAGGCACTTAACCAACTGAGCCACTAGGCATCCCAATTTAGCAACTCTTGACAATTGTTTCAAGGTATTACACAGGTATACTCAGCTATGAAAAATATTTTAATAGAGGCATATCCTACTCCAAGAATACAAAGAAGAAAGGTTTCATGGACTAGTTGGACACAGAGTACGTGGACTTTAATAAATGATAAATAGAATTCTGAAAGGCAGAGGTAGGGTGTGGTAGAAGGCTGATGGATGTTCCAAATGTGAGTGCATGAAGTGTTCATTTTACAGCAAGTTCCTGGTATGGCAGGGATAGAGTTCTGACAGATGAGCGACAGGAGAAATCTAGAAAACATAGATCTTCATCAGTTTGGGCTACAATAATTAAAAAAAAAAATAAAATACTATAGGCTGGGTGGGTTAAACAATAAACATTTATTTATCCCAGTTTGGGAAGCTAGGAAGTCCAAGATCAAGGTGTCAACAGATTCAGCTTCTGGTGAGAACCCACTTCCTTCTTTTTGGCTGATCATCTTCTCACTATGTCACATAGTGGGAAAAAAAAAAAGAGGTCTGGGCTCTTCATCCCCTTATAAGGGCACCAATACCATCGAGGTGGCTCTACCCCCATGACCTCACCTAAGTCTATTCATTTCCCAAAGGTCTCCCCTCCACATATCATCACAGTGGGGATTAGGGTTCAATATATGAATTTTGAAGGGACGCATAAACTCAGTCAATAGTAATAAAGTTGGATGCAACTTGTGAAAAGCTGAAAATAAACATATTGGCCATTAGTATTTTACCTAAGCAATGGAATGGCAACTGAAGATTTTGTAACAAGATTTACCTGGTTGGAAGGGTCCTAGGATTACCTCTAGCAGAAGTGTGAAGGACATGGTGTACTGGGTGTTATATGCAAATAATGAATCATGGAACACTACATCAAAAACTAAGGATATACTGTATGGTGACTAACATAACACAATAAAAAAATTATTATTAAAAAAAAAGAAGTGTGAAGGACAGACTGGGAATGGGTTCAGGAAGAAGGAAACTGGAGGTATGGGGTCATTTAGAAGGATATTACTTTATTTCAGGTCTTTGGGAGTCAGAAAAAAACAGAAAATTTTTATGAGGTTTTAATAAAACCTAGTTAAATTTAAGTTTATCAACTACTCTCCTATATTCTGAAATAACATTCTAAAAGAAAATGACTAATAAAATCTATACATATTCTTCATGTTTTGCCTGCATATTACTGTATTTGGGAACTAAGACTAATAATTCTGATCATGACATCAAAATGCAATTTTATTCTAAGTGAAAATAATGGAGAATTTTTTTTCCCTATGAAACATGTGTTTAAGAACTAGTTCTGTAAATAACAATGTTTATTTTGACAATGTGATGTTAAATGCGATGATCATTTTTTATTCCTAAAGCAAAATAATTGTGTGTGTCACAATCATATATTTCTGTCCTATTACATGATTTATCATTAGCATATTAAAAACTAATAATTGTGCAGAGGAAAATTCATCATTTTCATTTCAATATACGGATATATAAATTTATATATTTATATATAGAACATTGTATAAATTTATCACATTAAATTATGGAAATTGAATTAAAATGAGTTCTTACTTTATATTCACAAAGAATTGAAGCTAAAAATCAATGTTTCTTCTTTCCTTTTTTTTAATCATTTCTGTTAACATATCTAGGCAATTTAGTTAAATATGATGTGGAAGTGTAATTATCCAGATAATTGCTCTTTTGCTTCTTCTATTAGGAAAATAATTCTCATCTTTTGCTTAAACTTTAGATAAGGTTTTTCCAGTTATGTATTACACACCTAGGTCCCCCAATTTTAATTAATAATTCCATAGGCACACCATATCCCTGACAGTTCCTAAGGAGCTTCTACCAAATCCCAGGACTCCTTAGAAAGTAGCATGTAAACTGGTATAATCTTCATTTTTACAGTAGAGTAAACTGAGGCCTGGAAAATTTCTGTGATTTCTTCAAGGTAGCACATGGAGGAACAGAACTAGGACCCCGGCAATGATTTTTTAAACATAAATCTAGCACCTTTTCTAATAGCCAACCTTGACAAAAATCACCCTGCCCAATGAAGAATGGCAATTTCATATTACATACACACTCAGTTATTCCATGTTCTAACCATGCATTGATCATCCTGTCTGATTTTCCTTTGGTTACATATTTTATGAGGTGGTCCATTTTCAATACTGTAACTCATTTTGCTATTCCTTGATCACTTACACAACCTTGTTGGCTTATACATAACATTAAGCTGTTCATTCATGTTTATATCTCTGGTTCACATTTCTAACAGATTTTATTAAAATTTTACTTGATCCTTTTTCTAGATTATTACTAAAGATGACAAGCGAACCTAGGAATGACTAAAGTACATTTTCATTTATTATTGACCTTTTTTCAGCTATCCTTTTCCTATCTCCAAATAAGTATAACTGAAGTAATTTCATCTATTTTATGAATAGAAAGATAACAAAATAACATGGTCCCTGTAGAATAAGAATTACATATTTGTTTACTTCACTTTTTTCTTTTCTTTTCTTTTTTTCTTTTCTTTTCTTTTCTTCTTTATAATTCAAAGGAAACAGATTTTAGATGTGCTTGAATTTAAATGCTACTGATCTTGGAGACAGTTCTTTATGTTTTGTGTTACTTTTAGTGGGGTTTGTTTTAAAACACTTGTAGTGTCATCTTTTAAAAATGTTTTTAAATCAAATCGTATCAGATACTAAAGGACAGATGGTAAGTAGTTCTAACTCCAAGCAATTTAATATAGAGTGAGAAAAAGGAAAGAGAATGAGAAAGGAATCACAGAAGAATTAAAGACTTAAGAAATATCACAGTTTGATTTTATTATGAGACTAACATATTAGAGCACCTCACTGCTTTCTGTCCCCAGTTACATAGTGATTCTTTACCGTTAAGTATTGAACATGTGAACACATTTTAAACATCTGAGTATTAGGAGAAAAATTAATTTAAAAGATGAAATTGAAGAACGGTACTATAGTAGGGTTCCAAATAAGGGTGAAATGGGCTTATTCCAAAGGACAGATTTCTGTATATGTCAGTCTTAGAAATTCAAGCTGTTGGCTTTCAAGATGAATTAAGCTGAATTAATTAATTTGCTATGTCACTCCACCAATTAAACACACAAAAACATAAATAGCTAAACAAATGATAGTCTCTAAAATATACTAGTGTTTCTTGAATTAACTAATTTAAAAAGAAGTGCCTGGGCTCTTGTTCAACATACAGATTCCTATGTCATCTCCAAAGATAATAAGCCCATAACAGGCTTGGAAATAGTGCCAAGATAGTATCCTTTTTGATCAAGCTCCCCATATCAGAAGTATAAGAAACACTGAGTCAATGGGTCAGTTCCTGGCATGGGACATATTCTTTTTTTTTTAATAATAATTTTTTATTATATTATGTTAGTCACCATACAGTACATCCCTAGTTTTTGATGTAATGTTCCATGATTCATTTCTTGTGCATAACACCCAGTGCACCATGCAATAGATGCCCTCCTTAATACCCATCTCTGGCCTATCCCAATCCCCCACCCCCCTCCCCTCTGAAGCCCTCAGTTTGTTTCTGGCATGGGACATATTCTTGAGACATGTTATTTGCCTCTAAATCAGAATTTGGCTGTCACTATGGGTTTTTTGTTTGTTTGTTTGTTTGTTTAGCTTTATTTTATTTTATTTGAATCCAGAGCTAATATTTTATATTAGAAATCAGAGTAAAGTTACCCCTGTGTATTGGAAAAGAAGTTGCAGGAAGAATTTCTGGGTGCTGAGCCCCATGAGTGGTGTTTAACCCTATACATTCATTTTCAACTTGTTATTTTCTTATGTTTTTGAAGTGCATCTCCTTCCTTCCTTCCTTCCTTCCTTCCTTCCTTCCTTCCTTCCTTCCTTCCTTTTTAAATTAACCTATAATGTATTATTGGTTTCAGGGGTACAGGTCTGTAATTCATCAGTCCTATATAATACCCAGTGCTCATTATAACACATACCCTCCCCAATGTCTATCACCTAGTTACCCCATCCCTCCACCCCCTCCCCTCCAGCAATCCTCAGTTTGTTTCCTATGATTAAGAGTCTCCTATGGTTTGTCTCCCTCTCTGGTTTCATCTTATTTCATTTTTTCCTCTCTTCCCCTATGATTCTCTGCTTTATTTCTTAAATTCCGCATATCAGTGAGATCATATGATAATTGTCTTCTCTGATTGACTTATTTCACTTAGCATAATACCCTCTAGTTCCATCCACATCGTTGCAAATGTTAAGATTTCAATTTTTGATGGCTGCATAATAGCCCATCGTGTGTGTGTGTGTGTGTGTGTGTGTGTGTGTGTACACCACATATTCTTTTGATGGACATCTGGGCTCTTTCCATCATAAGGCTATTGTGGGCTGGCTATCACTATGTTTTAAAGTAAAAATAAGGTTCTGGTTTGAATTACAAAAATACGTTCAGACTTTTCTTGAATATATCATTCATAAAATTCATCTTTTTGTATGCCTCCCTTTCTGCATTAAGTTACTTGAGTGCAGGAAATAGACTGTTCTAGTTCAGTGCTCAACTCCCAACACAAAAGTCCAGAACCTGGTGATTCTTGATCAAAACTTTCTGCTAAATGAATGTATTAATTACTATATAGAGAAACAGTCTATAAATGGGAATATTTTAATGCATTCAGAAATAAATTTAAAGATTTAAGGATTCAAATACACTGAATGCAATTTGTATCAAATATTTTTCTCCCTGAAAGAGCTGCCAACTATTCCATAGCTAATGGGGGGAAAATACCCTCCTGATTTTTAGTTTTAGGTAGTTTCGATTATCATATCCCACTACCAAATAACTATGATCTCTTCTAGATGCACTCCCCCCAAAATCAGTTGACTTCTGAACAGGTATACGACTTGCTTCTTTTCCATGATTGATGACCTTTTTAACTACCTTGTTAACATAATACATCATTCTTTTTCAAATAGCGCTATTTTTGGTATAGCAATTAACATATCTGTTGAGCTCTCTCTAGGTCTATATGGAATATAACCAATAGAAATTTCCTAAATATCTCCTTTTCTGAGTGAAGAGATTGAAATAAGTAGCATATTTCACTAATCCAATTCTATGTGCTTAATAAAAATAATTTTAAAACTTACATTAAATGCACAGTGTGGCTCAAACTATCTTCTAAGTTTTTTTTTTAAAAGATTTTATTTATTTATTTGACAGAGATAGAGACAGCCAGCGAGAGAGGGAACACAAGCAGGGGGAGTGGGAGAGGAAGAAGCAGGCTCACAGCGGAGGAGCTTGATGTGGGGCTCGATCCCATAACGCCAGGATCACGCCCTGAGCCAAAGGCAGACACTAAACNAAGAAGCAGGCTCACAGCAGAGGAGCCTGATGTGGGGCTCGGTCCCATAACGCCAGGATCACGCCCTGAGCCAAAGGCAGACACTAAACCACTGTGCCACCCAGGCGCCCCTATCTTCTAAGTTTTTAAAATATGTGTTATTGAATTTTCACTCCCACAATAATCCAGTGAGATATTTATTACCTACATGTAAGAGATGAGGTATCTAAGTATCTCCATTTCCTTTTCTCTTCTCTCTCTTAAAAAAAATGTGTGTGTGAAATTCCTATATAGGAATTTATAAAAAATTATAAATCTGTTTGAACAAATTAAGGTTAGAAATTTCAAAACTCAAAACAAACACAAAACATATCCTTAAGGTTCAAAGCAATATTAATAATCACAGTAGAGAAATGTCTATAGGGAATTCTGGAATTTTACATAGATGTAGTTAAAAAAAAAAAAGCCTGCCTTCTGAACAGATATCAAAGATTTCCATATTGCATGCTAACTGCTCAGGCGGTTAATTTGCACTAATCCACTGGAGACAAAGGGAGATAAAATTACAGTAACTTGATGAGTTAATTTTGTGTTTTATAGTCATTGTCTTCCTAGGTTGCTAAATGCTCCATCTTTAGCATAGTTTTGAGATATTACAGACGCCCTTGTCAAAACCAGGCAACAAATTTGTGAACTGTTAAAATCATCTGAAAGTTCTTTCACTCATTTGTTCTAAAAGAGAAACCGAGAGCCCTCTAAATTGAAAAAGAAAAACGCAGGCCTGAGGGCTTTTCCAAATCCCTCCAACAGACTTCTCCCCTGAGAGAGTCTTTCTATACATTTTATTTAGAGGTCTCTATGCATAATCTTTCAAAACGTTTGTTAGATATTCTAGGAGTTTTCAATTAAAAATAAGATGCCAGACGTAGTCTCTTTATAAAGTGAGAGAGAAGAGTGTAGCTACATGCAGTGTAGCTGACACTTGAGAGATTATTTCATCCTCTTCCCAAAGGACTGAGTCAAGTCTGCCATACCCATGAATATACTCTATCATAGTATAGTCATCTCAAGATGACTGCATCAAAGTACTTTAACTGCAAAGGAAAAGTACACTGTCCTGGAGAAATCTAAAGCAATAAATCGGAAAGTAATTTATGCATACCCTGTTAAGATATTAAAGACCAAGAACAGTCTTCAACGTTAAACCCAAGAGACCTTTCATTATTTCTTTCAATGCGATTTAATACGAGAAAGCCATTAAGTGTCCACTATATATAAAGAATTGTACTTACAAAGCAGGGTCTACTGAGATGAATACAGTATAATCCTGGCCTAAGGAGGGTCTTACATATCAATTTCAACAAGCAAATGGACATCTATCAGACTGAAGATCCATAATAATCATAACTTTGTATTATGGAAAATAATCACTAGGAAATACTTTTCATGTTATAGAGAGGAGGAAAGGTTACTTATTTAAAACAACAACAACAGGGAGGAAATACTCAATTATTTAGAAGTATACTGCAACACTGGCACCTTTAACTTATTGCAGCTCTCCATAGACTAGTAGACTTTTAGAAAAACAGGAATTTAACTCTCTGAAGACAAGTAGATTCCACAATTGAAAATTTTAAAGAAATCAATACATGAATTAAAGCAGTTCAGACCAAATACTGGCTTCTTGTAATGTAATCAAACCCTCAATGAAGAAAGTAGATTTTTCTTCATTTTTTTCTGTTTTGAGAATCTAATGGAAGAGGTTTTGGGGATGGGACTTTGGTCTATTCCTATTGAAAGTGAATCTGATGGCTATATACTACTCATACGGATCTTTGTATATTTTTATTTTTATGCTGGAGTTCACTCTAAATGAGTATTATTTTTAGGTTGAAATATATGAAATTGACCATGTTTGACCATTTTTAACCTACACAAAGGGCAATATTTCAACCCAACATTCCCTAACTTAAATACCATATATTATGATTATGTCTAATGGAAAACCTTTGTGACATATTTTGTAAACTCTAAAAAGCTATGTGGTTTAAATTAGGTAATGAGATAAAACTGGCATAAATTGTCATAATTATCTAAATATTTCTGTTGTTTTTACTTTTAGCTCTAAGTTTTATAATTTTATGATCCTAAAGTGGGCTCATCATTTTGCTCTTGGCTCTGAAATGAAAGAAATGTGAAACCAAGGCAACTCCTTCAAACGGAGAATAACTGTTTTATTTTACTTTATTCATTTTGCTTCATTCATCTAGGCTAAGCTCTGAGAATCCAGACAGGGCTTCAGAACAAGTAGTTATAATCAGAAAACATCAGATATTAATTAAGATGCCCCTTAATTAATTTCACATTATAGAGTCCACAATGATTATACACTGGAATTTTGACCTAATAGCTTTTAACAGAGGAAAACATAATGTTAATTGCTTTATTGGGACTTTTTAAGGGTTAGCTTCTGAGTTAAACAATTTATATGTTTTAGAGAGCACAAGCCCTTGAAAGATAGAGTTGGTTTGGAATAAAATCCAAATAATGCTATTTATCAGCTATGAGATATTGGCAAGGTATCAAATCTTTGTAAATCTCAGCTTCTTCATCTGTGAAATGGAAAAATGAAAGGTTAAACTTCACTGGGTTATTGTCAGATTTAAAAGCAATAATCCAGAGGGAGTGTTAAACTATGCCCTGTTTAGGGACACCTGGGTGGCATAGTACGGTAAGTATCAGACTCTTGGTTTCAGCACAGGTCACGATTTCGCGTCCTGACATGGAGCCCCGGGGACAGTCCCAGGGTGAGCCCCAAGGCAGGCTCCACACTCAGTGCAAGTCTATTTAAGACTCTCTCCCTCTTTCTCTGTTCCCCCCCCAACTCTCTCTCTCTCAAATACATGAATAAATCTTAAAAAAATAAACTAGGCTTTGTTTAAAAACATCTATAAATCCTATTACAAATTGGATATTTCAAAGATATCATAGTAGACCACAAGCGAAGGATTTATAGCATCATCCCATCTAAATCTCTGCCTCGGAAAGGATTATATCACTCGACTTAGAATACAGTCAATGAAAGTAAATACCTTAAAATACCTTAAAATAGCAGTTTCTTTGCTTTGCCACCAGATGGTAAATGTGTTTTCTGTAGTAACTTTTGAAGTGCCAGTTTTGGTTTTTTAAAAAGAGTGTATGTAATATGTGTATGCAATTGATAGTTTCCTTAACTATTTCAAATGTTTTACCATCTCTGTATCTGGTTTCTAGTTAGATTAGAAACAGATATTCTGAATGTTTTTCTTGTGTATATATTTTAAAACTATGTTCTATAATAGTTTTTAACTATTACTCTCTCTAAATAAGTTCTTTGATATAAACAATTACAACATACAAAGATCAAATTTTGAATTATGTTTTGTTCGTGAGGTATTTGTATACTTCTGTCTAAATACAATAATTAACTCTAAAACTACTTTCTTTACAAAAAATGATAGCTTCATTAGCCAATTAAAACATGTTCCAAACCAATAGTTTACTTGCATACTTCCAATTGTTACATATTTTGGAGATTGGCAACTAACTACTTTTTCCTCAGAATTTTCTAGCTTCCTTTTTACCCAAACTGCTTTTTGCTCTGCTCTACCTCCTTCTTAAATGTTTTCACTGGGGAGGAAGACTTCCCTCTGTTCTATGGTCCCTCTAGCTGGGCTAAGAATCAAATTGACACGAGACAGATTAACAGTAGAAAATAAAATTTAATAGGTGTACGCACAGGGTGGTGGGGTAGGGGGTGGCTTGGTGGGGCGTGGCACAATCCACACAGACAAGAAATTTCAAAGACAATGAGACAACATGAAGCTTACATGAGCTGAGAAAACGGGTAGGGGTCTGAGGATACAAAGAGGGAGAAAGCTCATTAGCAAGAAGGGGAAAGGAGATGTTTGGAAAAACAAGAATGTTTTATTACGAAGGTGAGCTGTCTTTGGTTAAGGGGCCTTTGCTAATACTTCTCTTCCTGTTGCAGGCTCTCCTTTCCAGTATAAATTTAGGCAGTTATGGGAGAGGCAGAGAACCTTTCCTGCATCTGCCAGGGTTTTTTTGTTTTTTTTTCCTTCTTCTTTTTTTCTTTTTTATCACTGTCAACTCGAAATGGTCTTTATGCCAAAGTAGCACATTTTGGGACTGCCCACCCTGGGCCCCTACCCCTACATTTTCCTATTTGAAATGAAGAAAAAGAAGGAGAAAAAGTTGGAGTAGGAAATGGATACATTTCCTAGGTATTTGGCAAGCTTGATGTGGCATGTCTCAGTTGGGATTAGTCATAAAAGTAATAGAGTAAATTCTTAGCTCTTTTCAGAAAGAAATGACAAAAATATCTTTTTTTTTTAACAGAAAATAACTGGAGGAGAGAAAATGAGAAAGGGAGATGGAGGGAGGCATGAAGGGACAGAAGGACACAGGGATAGAGAGGGAAAGCAATTAAAGCACATTTCTTCATTAGTTGATTTATTTTTCCATTTAAAGTCTGACTTTTTAGATATGAAACAAATTTTTCATAAAATATGAAATGAAGGTATCAGTAGATGTGGTAGCAAAGAAAGAGCTAAACTGGTCAGTAAATAAAATATAGCTTGGTGATCTCACCAAATTTAGGAACATGCATGCATTATTCTTGTCTGTATGATTCCTAAGGTCACTGATACGTGTTCATGAATGTCTCTTTTGCTTATTTCTTCTCTCCTCCATTCCCTTCCTTCTTCCTCCCTCCTTACCTGGGAAAATTATAATAGCTGAAAGCTTGTCTTCCTCCTCTCCCTTCGGGTGTATGAAATCTCAGGACAGTTCTACAAAGTCTAACCCTTAGTTGGGAAGCACCACGTTATCTCAGTCAGCTTCTTCGTGTATTTTGTGATTTGTAGATGCCACAATGATATACTGCCCACAAAAGGTGTAACAGAATGCTTTTAAGAAACTCAAACAAATATAAGACAGAATATAGTATTTCTCCGTCCTTCAAGGTACCTAGCCTATTAATTTCTCCTCATGGAGCTGTTCTGTGATAGTCCACTTTCCTTTCATTTTTATACCCAGTTTTATAGTTCCAAGGCCATCCTTTTCATTGCATTAAAACCTTACTTTGTGATAACACTCACCTATTTCTGTCCCTTTTAGCTTACCTAATGTCCCCAGTTTACCTAATTGTCACATTGTTTAGACTGGGATGAAGAAACCCTATTACATGATTGAATAGGTGATGGGGCAAATGAAAAAGACAGGAACGAACACCTGTAAGAATCAATTAAAAGGCACAAAATGATCCCATTCAACCTTATATTAAGCCACACTTTTCCATATTTTGCAGGACATTTAAAAACAGCTCTGCTAATTTAATATATGGGGAAAGGACCCATGTTGTTTCTATTTTTATTGTTATACATATCTTCAAAAGGGTGGGGGCGAGGGATTGTATAAATATCTACAGCAAGATTACAAAATTAACAATATCTGTTTTCCAGACCACTAATCTTTCACTTTCTCCTTTCTGAGTTCTAAGTCTAATGAGCTGGAAAATCAAAATATATTTGTCATGATCACAACCTAGGTGCTTGAGAAAATAATAAAATTAAGGATATGGAAAGGAAAATGGGAAATTATTTTTTAAGGACTTAAATAGCAGTGAAAGAATTACATTTAAATCAAATTAGCTAGACAATGAGAAAGCATGAAAAACACTTGAATGCCTGGGTCAATAATCTTCTTTGGAGAAAACCGAATTAGCTTAAAGTTATGAAAAGGAATGAAAATACCTGAAGATTATATTATAAACAAACACTGACCCCTTCAAACCGGCAAGATGCTAGCAACACCTGTTCAGAATTTAAGAGTCATGCTTCATTTCTCCTTCCTCTTCCTTGAAAATATTAGACATAGGCACAGTCACAGCAGTGCATAGATGGTTAACAAGGAGAGGTGAGGCTATGCATGGGCAGGTTATTCTAGAATGCTGAAATATTCCAGATGGAAAAAGGAACACAGAAGGAGAAGGAAGGAAGTGCACTTCAAAACTCTTGGCTTACATTGCTAGTCATTATTTTGTTCTTGGTTTATGTCTTCCCTTTTGTGGACATTCATTCTGCAGCCAGAATCGTGCTTTAATATATCTATTACTTCCTCCACTGACTTGTCCTTGCACAATGGGGCACACACTACCTTTCCTGATGAGTTCTAACTATGAACTGGCTGCAGTGTAACAACCCATGGATACTGTGTCCCGTATCGATATTGTGTCCAGCACATGGATACACCTAATAAATAAGAGAACCCCATTCCATATATGTGGAGGAAAAAACAGAAAAGTGGAGCTGGTTGAATACTGATACATATATAGAAATGTTCTCTATGAACTTTACCACTGTTTAGGTCAGGTATCTACAAGAAGCTCAAGGTTCACAAACCTAGGCTCTAAGCCCATAAGACTCCGCCCATATCATTCTTCTGACCCCATCTGAACCCAGGAAAACCCTCTACTGAGCCTTTAAAATGGAACGTCTGTCATCAATAAAATTCTTTGTGTTTTTAGCCTCCTAATGTTCCTTTCAGCATTTTCATTCTGCTTGAAACCTGATTCTCCCTTGAGGTCACTGGCTCCCCTGAGCTTTTTCAGTTGATAGCTATTTTCTATCCACAACCTTCTTCTCCCCCTTACTATTTGAGTCCGGAGGTTTTGAAGCTCACTGTATTTTCCAGGTAATTTTCCCTTCTCCATCCCTAAAAGTACCTACCTTTTGATCCTCAGTCCTCTGATGACATTATCCATTATCCTCACTGCAGTTCTTTCCTGACTCAGGTCAGGAATGTCCTTGAAATTTCTTATTCCTTCCTTACCAGTTCTCCAAAGTAACTCCTGCTTAATTAATTCTTTATGATTCTTAATGATTAACATCTTTATACGAAGATGATTTTCCAATATATTAGTCTCTTGGATCCTTGACCTTTTTTCCTCAAATGATCATGTTCTCCCTCATACCTCAATCAGCCACTCTCATCATTATAGTCTAAACTTGCCATTACCAAAATATGTAATATCCCATTCTATAAACATAATTTCTCATCCTTCCAGTTCACTTACTTTAGTACCTTATCCCACAAGCTTTCAACCCTTTAGATCGTTAATCCATTTTCAACTGTCCTGCCCTTACCTCCCCAATGCCCTTTCTTCCTTTTATTACTTATTACCTGTTTAAATTCTATGCCAATCATTTATTTATTCCACTGAATACACCCTCAAACTTCTGTATCTGTTTGTGCTTCAATAGTGCAACTCTGTAACTGTACCCACACAGATGAATATGGTTGGAAGAAAAAGAAACACCCCCAAAATCATTCCAATTAGTATAGACTAGCAAAATATGCCACTCCAAATTATGCCACTTTGAGCTGAAGGCTATTAAGAAGAAACAGATACAAGGAAAATTCTCTTCCTTCCCCCTATTTCCCTAGAACCAGGAGATAAATTTGCAAATGTGTCTTCCTTCCCCTCTCTACCAGGAAGGACAAACTTTTATCACAGGAGACTTTAGGCCTTTATCAGCCTGGGAGAGACAGCACCAGAGGACTCCACATAATAAACTTTACTAACTAGCTCTTACCTTGCATTAGTTACAATATGCTACCTCTGAGACTCAAAGCCTTTTTCCTTTGTCTTATCACTTCTCTAAAAATGCATTGTTCTATTGCTAAAATGTTATATAAGCCCAAATTTTAACCAATCCTCAGTTACTCATCCCCGAGTTCCTCTCATGTATATAAGAGATACGCACATTAATAAACTTCTGTTTTTCTCTTGTTAATCTGTCTTTTGTTACAGAGCCCCAGGCAAACACCTTTAAGGGTAGAAAGAAAAATATATATTTTTTCCTTCCTAATAGTCTCATTTTACATTTTTTATCATAATCTCAGGATTCACAGCAATTATATTTGTCTGGTTACTCTCCCTTACTCTCGTGGATCAGTGCTATTCAAAACACGGCTACTGGCCTATAGACAGTGCATGTTTGCTACCGGTCTACAAGATACGTGGTGGAGTTAAAACAAAACATTTGGGATATTTTGTAGCAATTTTGTCATCAGCTAGACCGCAAGACCTGACCTTTACTGACCACCTGCTTGTACTCACTGACCTTTGTCTCACATTTTTTCATTAAGCTCTTCTTTCTAGTTTATCTCTTAACTCAGGCCGATGGAAACCAAAACTGCCCCTTGCCCTTTGAGTGAAAGCAAATACCTTGACAGATCAGCCAGCCCAGACAACCCAGACCAGTTTGAGCTTAACCCCTGACTGATGCCTGCACAGAAAGACCATGGAGTGACCTCTAGAATGGCGGATGAGCACCTTTACCTCGTTACAAAACTAAAATCGCCGCCCAAGGAGGAGCACCAGCCTCATTTACATAATACGGAATATACGTATTGACATGTTTCCTTAGGGCACTTGCACGACCTTATTATGCCCACCTCTACATACAATGACAAGGGTTCCCTATCTAAATAGTCATCCTAACCCTAAATAAAAGGATTCCCTCCCTCTGGGAGTCGGTTTGGAAGTCATTTCCTGTGATCTCATTTGCTACAAATAAAGTTTTCACTGTAGGACAACTCAACCTAGTGTAGTTCCTTATTCACCAAGGAGTGGACTCACGTTGGTTTGGTTAAAATTTGACCTGGTAATTTTATATCTGGGGAATATTTTTTTAATTGGATTTGTATTTTATGTCTTTTTACATTTTAATTTTTTAAGTAATTTTCAAAAGTGTTCTATCACGTATTAGAAATCAAAACAAAAAAACAATCTAGTCCTTTACCACAGAAAATTCGAGATATACTACCTCAGATGTCTATTTGATACCCCTCTGTCTCAAACCTCTATTTTTTCACTTCCTACACTTGCTCCATTTTTCTATTTTTACAAAGCAAATAGAAGAAATTCGAAGTAAATTTCCACCACCACCTGACCTACACATCTACCTGTGTCTGTATTCACATAGTTTTGTGTTATCATGCTTGAACTGTCTATCACTAGTAGATACAACTCGCCCATTGTGCACAGAAACCCCTATCTTCTGTTCAGTTCTCAGACATGGCTCCAGTACGACTTCTAATTCTTGCCTGTATCATTAAAGCATAACCCTTCACAGGATTTTCCTACCAGCGTGGCCATGTACCACTATTTCTTCACCTTAAAAAAAATAGTAAGTTCTTTTTACTCCATTTTTTTTTCCCCCGGCTGCCACTTTATTTCTCTCCTTTTTTCTCCTTCCCTATTATGGCAATAATCCACAAAATGGTTATTTGAATTTATTGCCAACAATTTCCCTCCTCTCATTCATGCTTCCTTGATGTCATTGCATTCAGGCCTCACCTAATCTGCCCCCCAAATTTATGTTTCTGATCTCTTTATTTTCTCTCCCTTATTTACTCAGGGCAGCCACCCTGTGCTCCCATGCTGTTCCTCAAAAATGCCAAGTTTCTCCTGGTTTCAGAACCTTAGATTTATTTCTTTGTCTTGACTGTTATGATAGCAGCATTGCTAGCTCCTTCTTTTCCTTCAGTTCTTAACTCAAAGATCACTTTGTCATTGAGGGCCTAGCTTAAACCTACAGCACCCCTTCAAACACACTCCTTCCCCCTGTACAAAATTATATTTCCTGTAACGATCAGCACTTTCTTTCATATTACATAATTACTGTTTTTGTTGCTGCTGCTGCTTATTGTTCTGTGGGTGTTACTAGTATTATCATCACCACCATCATTATCATTATCTGTGTCCTCTCCTTTCAGAATGTAAAGTCCATAAGGCAAGAAATTGTTATTTGTTGTATTCATTGCACATACACAGCAGCTATTTGAGGGAAAAAAATATGAAGCAAAACAGGACTACAAGCAATCTATCTAAACATAATAAAGATGCTTTAACAAAATACAATAGCCAACAGTATATATTGATGAACAAAACTGACTTCTATTAAAATCAAGAATTAAACAAGGATGCCTGTTGTCACTACAAAAATAACAATGTTCTATTATTTCTAATTACCTCAGTAAGTGCCTAAAAGCATAAATATTGAAAAAGAAGACATAAAAATATGTTTATATGCAATCATAAAAAGATACTTGCATTAATAGATGATTCAGTGAGATGCCTGAGAACATGATAAATTTACAAAGTCTATATTTTTCCTACATATTAATCAGAAATGGAAATGAAAAGAAGAATGTCTCAGACACAATGGTACCTCAACTATAAGAAAGAATAGACGAAAAACAAAGCAAGCCACAAACACACAAATGTACACACATAAATCCCACAGTTTCATTGAATAGCTTGAAATAACCCCTGAAAAATGGAGAAACAATCATTGGGAAGAAAAACAATGTGCTATTGTTACAAAGTGAAAAGTTTCATAAATTCATAGGCCTGTTTATTGCAACTCCAAAAAAGATCATCAATTGGATTTGACTGAAGACTAATTTCTTTTTTAAGCTCAGAATGGCAAATAGATAACTAGGAAATTATAAAGATCTTTTGAAAAGTTTACTGAGGAAGAACTTGTAAAGCTAGATATTAAAACTTACTATGAGGTCTATACTCATAGCTGTATAATGGAAGCATTCACATTAAAGATAAAAGATGTCTACTACCACTACTGTTATTTAACATTTTTCTGGGGGTAAAAACTAGTGCAATTTAAACAGAGAACAAAATAATAGGCATAACACTGGATATAAATCTGTAAAATTACAACTATTTTCAGTTTTATTTTATTTCTCAACCACCCAAGAGACTCAACTAAAAACTTTTATAAATAAGAAGAAAATTCAATAAAGTAAGCAGGCACAAAGTTAATCTATTAAGAACAATATCCTTCCAATATACGAATAATAAGGAGTTAGAAAATTTACTATATAATAACAGGAAAATGATAAAAAAAATTTAAGAGGGAAAAAGCTGATTCTGAGGTTCATATGGTTGATTTCTCTCTCCTCCAGCCTTCCAAGATGCCCAAAGGAAAGAGGGCTAAGGAGAAGTGGCCCTGACACCTACTGTTGTTAAGAAGCAAAGAGATCAAGAAGGTGGTCAACTCCTTGTTGGAGAAAAGGCCCAAGAATTTGGGCAATGGAGAAGACGTTCAGCCCCAAAGGGACCTCATCTGCTTTGTCAAATGGCCCTGTACATTCAGCTGCAGCAGCAAAGGGTACTCTCTATAAATTTCTACAAGTGCCTTCCATGATTAACCAGTTCACCCAGTCTTGGACTGCCAAACAGCTACTCAACTGCTTAAGCTGGCCCACAAATGCAGACCAAAGACAAAGCAAAAGAAGAAGCAGAGATTGTTGGCTCAGGCTGAGAAGAAAGTTGCTGGCAAAGGGCATGTCCCCACTAAGAGAGCACCTGTCTTTTGAGCTGGGATTAATACTGTTACCACCTTGGTGGGAAACAAGAAAGCTCAGCTGGTACTGATTACACATGATGTGGATCCCATTGAGCTGGTTGTCTTCCTGCCTGTCCTGTGTCTTAGATGGTGGTTCCCTACTGCGTTATCAATGGGAAGGCCAGGCTGAGGTGTCTGGTTCCCAGGAAGACCTGCACTACTGTCACCTTTATACAGTTTAACTTGGAAGACAAAGGAGCTCTGGCTAGCTGGTTGAAGCTATCGAGACCAATTACAATGACAAATATGATGAGATCCGTTGTCACTGGGGAGGCAATGTCCTGGGTCCAAAGTCAGTGGCTCACATTGCTGAGCTGGAAAAGGGAAAGGCTAAAGAACTAGCCACCAAACTGGGCTAACTGTGTGTTGTTGAATTTTCTGTACATAAATGTAATAAAAAGTTCTCTTTCAAGAAAAAAATGATAAAGTTCATCTGGTTAAATAAACAAGCTATAATCAACAAAGATATTCTATAAACATTTTGGGAAAAGATGACAGAATTATTATGCACTAGACCTAATAGTTTTTAATATTTATTTTAAAGTTATAGTGATTAAAGGAATTAGATACATAATTTAATCATACAAAATGAGCCATTAAAGTACTAGAAAAAGATGGAATAATTTTAAAAATAATAACATTGCCATCAAGAGGTTTTATTTTTATTTTGAAACCAATTAGAATGAACATTTTTTTTATAAATTCAAGAACTTAAAAAACAAATTTAGAAGGAAAAAAAAAAGACTCACAATTAACACAGCCAAATGTCTAACTGAGAAACATTTACAACTCATATAACAAATACCCATTTCTTTAACACTTTAACATAACAAATTAACAAACAACAGTAGAAAAATGGGCAAATGCCAGTGACTGTTAAACTTATGAAAGGTTGCCGACCTTTTTTATCATAAGAGGAATGTAAACAAAAATTATACTTAAGTACTATTTACACTTAGATTAGTAAAGATTAAACAGTTGTTAACACAGAGATCTGACATGAGTATAGGTAAACAAGCACTCCTATGAAATGTTTTTAAACTGTTAATTGTTCCAATCTCTATAGAGAACTATTTGGAAGTGAATTTTATTTTATTTTATTTTATTTTACTTTATTTTATTTTTTTAAGATTTTATTTATTTGACAGAAAGAGACAGCCAGAGAGAGAGGGAGCACAAGCAGAGCAGGGGGAGTAGGAGAGGAAGAAGCAGGCTCCCAGTGGAGGAGCCTGATGTGAGGCTCGATCCCATAACACTGGGATCATGCCCTGAGCCGAAGGCAGACGCTTAACAACTGAGCCACCCAGGCGCCCTGGAAGTGAATTTTAAATTTAAAAGGTGAACAAATTTTATCCCACCATTCCCATATCTAAGTATTACCCATTTACAGTTGCACCACAATTAATAAAATATCTAGGAACAAAATTAACCAAGGAGGTGAAAGACTTGTGCTCTGAATACTATAAGACATTGATGAAAGAAATTGAAGATGACACAAACAAATGGAAAGATGTACCATGCTCATGGACTGGAAGAATTAATAATGTTAAAATGTTCATGCTACCTAAAGAAATCTACAGATTCAATGCAATTCCTAATAGTATTTTCCACAGACTTATAACAAATGATCCTCAAATTTGTATGAAACCACAAAAGACCTCAAATAACCAAAGCAATTTTGAGAAAGAACAAAACTGGAGGTATCACAATCCCAGATTTCAAGACACACTGCAAAGCTACACTAATCAAAATAGTATGGTGTTGGCACCAAAAATAGACACAAAGTTCAATAGAACAGGATAGAGAGCCCAGAAATAAATTCATGCTTATATGGTCTATTAATCTTCAATAAAGGAGGCAAGAACATCCAATAAGGAAAAGATAGCTTTTTCAATAAATGCTGTTGAGAAAACTGGACAGCTACATACAAAAGAATTAAATTGTACCACTTTTTTACATACACAAAAACTCAAAATGGACTAAGAGACCTAAATGTGAAACCTGAAACCACAAAACTCCTAAAAAACAAGAAAAAACAAAACAGGCAGTAATCTCTTGGATATTAGCCTTAGCAATATATTGTCTTAGCAATATCTTGTCTTAGCAATATATTATGGATTTGTCTCTTCAGGCAAGAGGAACAAAAGCTAAAACTATTGGAACAGTATCAAAATAAAAAGCTGTGGCACAGCAAAGGAAACCATCAACAAAACAAAAAGCAACCAACTGAATGGGAGAAGATATTTGCAAATAATATATCCAATAAAAGATTAATATCCTAAATATATAAAGAACTTATACAAGCCAACACTGCCCCCCAAATAATAATAAACTGATTAAAAAATGGGCAGGGGTGCCAACTGGGCACCCTGACTGGCTCAGTTGATTGAGTGTCCAACTCTTGATTTTGGCTCGGGTCATGATCTCAGGGTCGTGGGATCGAGCCTTGTATCAGGCACCTTACTCAGTGGGGGGTCTTCTTGGGGTTCTCTCCCTCTCCCTCTGCCTCTCCCCCTGCTCAAGCTCTCTCTCTCTCAAATGAATAAATCATTAAAGAAAAATGGGCAGAGGACCTGAGCAAACATTTTTCTGAAGAAGACATACAGATGGCCAACACAACAAAAAAGATGCATATCACTAATCATCAGGGAAATGCAAATCAAAATTATAATGAGATTATCACCTCACACCTGTCAGAAAGACTAAAATCAAAAGGAGAAGAAATAACAAGTATTGGTGAGGATGTGGTGAAAAGGAAACCCTATGCACTGTTGGTAGGAATGTAAATTGGCATAGCCACAGTGGAAAACAGTATGGAGGTTCCTCAAAAAATTAAAAATAGAAGTACCCTATGATCTAGTAATTGCACTACCGGGTATTTACTCAAAGAAAATGAAAACACTAATTCAAAAAGATATATGCACCCCTATGTTTGTTGCAGCATTATTTACAATAGCCAAGAAATGGAATCAACCTAAGTGTCCATCTATAAGTGAATGAATAAAGAAGACACACACACACACACACACACACACACACACACAATGGAATATTAGACATAAAAGATGAATGAAATCTTGCCATTTGTGACAACGAGGATGGATGTACCTAGAGGAATTTATGCTAAGTGTAATGTGTCAGACAGAGAAAGACAAATACCATATAATTTCACTTATTTGTGGAATCTTAAAAAAAAACAAAACAAATAAACAAACAAAATAACAAAGTCAAACAGACTCTCAAATACAGAGAACAAACTGGTGGTTGCCAGAGGGGAGCTGGGTTGAGGGAAGGGTATTAAGAGGTACTTAGAGTTATGAAATAAATAAGTCACAGAGATGAAAAGTACAGCATGGGGAATTTAGTCAATAATATTGTAATAGTGTTTTATGGTGGCAAATGGTGACAACATTTATTATGATGAGCACTGAATGATGTATAGAACTATGTTGTACACCTGAAATTAACATAACGTGGTATGTCTACTATACTTTGTTAATTAAAAAACAAAACAGGACTAAAGACCTCCCTCCAATCAACCAATCAATAATGACTCCATGTTGAGTAACAAAAATTACTCCACATATTGTGTGAGATGAAAAATGCACCCTGATGTGATTTTACACCAATAACATTTTTCAACAGTATGAATTTATGACTTAAGTTACTTGTTTTGCTGTTATCACTTTATGTTACATCAACTTCAAACCTGAGTGAGAATGCCTATCCAAAGTAAAGTGATACTTGAAGATCCCTGGTGCCACAGGAAAAATGCAAAAAGCTCTTAAGATAGATAAACCATATTTCAAATTATTCTCTCCAGAATCTCTTTCAGGTTATTCCCAAATTAAATGTATTTAACCATTGCAGCAGTTTTTATGGTTACCTGTAATATTTCTCTCCTCACAATACTACACATCTTTTGATATACTGGTATCATCTGTTTTAATTTTCCCTCCTGTACAAAAACTCTGTTTAGCAAATATTCTAGTAAGAAGATTCAGACAACATTCAAAAGATGAGATCTGGAGACTTGTTAGATGTATGACATTAGGTAAATTTTTCAACTATTCATTTCTTTTTCTGTAAAATGAGGATAGTACCTACCTCCTAAGATTATTTTGAAGATTAAAGGGGCAAACTTTTTAAGGCAGGTAGAACTCTGTCTGGTTCATAATAAATACTTCATAAATGCTCAGTTATACTTTTTCTTTCTCTGTAAATGCTCAATCCAAAGCCATTGATAACTTACTATTCACTGCCTTAGCTTATGATAGATAAGTAATATGTCCTTTTTATATGTGCATTGCATTCATGGTTAATGAATGGATAGATGGATAACTTTACCAGTCCCCAGTGGTTTCAACTATTGACCATCTCTCTGTTTTTAAAACCTCAAATTCAGATACCTTTTCTAAAATCCAGTCCCATATTCTTAACTGCCTACTAAACAATTCTACCTAGATGTCTCCAGTATCTCAAGCTCAATGATTTATAATGGAGTGAATAATGTCCTCCCAAAAACACATAAACACACACACACACACACACACACACACACACACCAGAAACACTCAAATCTCTTACTCTGTTACTTCCTATTTCAGTGATTACACCACAATCCACTGAATCACTCAAACAAGAAACAAGAAAGTCACCCTCTTATCTCTTCCCCTGTCCACCCAACACATGGCAGTTATCTTGTCCTGTGGGTTCTAGTGACTTAATACCTTTCAAATTATCCTCCTCTCTTCATCTACAATGGCTTCCCCCATCCGCCTCAATTGGAATGAAACCAGAGATTACAGCCAGGTTTCCCTATTTCAGGTTTTTACTATTATAAACCATTCTTTATGTTCCATCAAAATCATCTTTTAAAATGAAATCTCATTCTGTAACTTCCATTCAAAGTTTTTGAGGGGTGGGTGGCTCAGTTGCTTAAGCATCCAACTCTTGGTTTTAAGTCAGGTCGTGATCTCAGGGTCATGGAATCCAGCCCTGTGTCCACTACCGTGCTTGGCGTGGCGTCTGCTTGAGATTGTTTCCCTCTCCCTTTCCCTCTTGCTCCTTCCCCACCCCATTCATGCTCTCCCTCTCTCTTATAAATAAATAAATAACTAAATAAATAAATCTTAAAAAAAAAGACCTGATTAATCTATAATAATTCTTCCAAGCTCAGATTAAATATAGCCTTCTATATGGAGCCTTATCTGTCCCATAGAGGATTTACTAGGCCTAGCTTAAATTCATTAACTTGAAGAAGAAAACTTTTCCCCCCTAAACAAAGTATACAGTGCATTGCAAACAGAATGAAGGAAAGTACAGCTCACTATTTACCTTTAGGAAAATAGGAGTCATCATATTACCAATAAAAACCAAGCAAGAATAGGAGAAACATTATTATAAATCTATCATGGGCCAGGGTCCCTGGTACATGCATTAGTATTCATATTCTATATTATGGCATTTCATTTACTATTATGTCTTTGCGGTATGGGTTATTAGCATTCATGTAAACTATAGTTAAGGAAACCACACTTCATAAATCCAAGGTATATATGTTGCCCGTGCAGCATCTCAAGGGTAAGATTAGAAATTTTAACATTAAAACACAAATGTTATCACTAGCTACAATCAATATGTTTTGATACTCCAAATTAAAGAAACTGAAGATTGGATTTCAAATACTCCCCTAGCGTAAAAATGTGAGAAAGAGAGAGAGAGGGATAGAGGGTGGGAGAGAAGGAAAGATTCTCTCTGAAGGGAGAGATTAGTAGAAAAAAAGTAATATACATAGAGTTATACATTTTTAGTAGAAACCTCTTCTTCTTGTTAATATGATCGTACTAAGTCCTTTAGAAAATTAATGAAAACATGTACTTATTAGCACACAACAGAGAAACATTTGCTACATAGAAACACTGTAGAATAAAACTGCATTTTATCTGTATAGTGCAGTTGTCCTTAGAATTTGTTTCCTTCTAGTACCTAAATATAACGAATGAGCACCAAGAGTGCTCCAGGAATGATTTTCTATATAATAATGCCTGTGAAAGCGTGAGTTTTAGCTACGACTCAAAGTAGTGAAACAACAAACAAAAAATGACATACTATTATAGGGAGAAATTAAAATAACTTTTTAAGTAACCATCTATAGACACACAGAGAAACAGACCAACAGATTGAATTAATAATAAACTGAATGTCCATTTGCTGTTAAGGTCCCTTCATTAAGCTATCTAGTTTAATGGATCTCTTTTATAAAACTGGCATGGTGAGAGCAGATTAAGTGAGTTAAACTGGAAATATATGCAATTATTTTTGAGGAACATGATTTGATCACCAAGACTGAATAATAGTCTAGACAGTACTAGGCTCCTTGGAATTTTCCCAGGTCACACACAAGTATTGAGTGTCTACATGTTGTTCAGCTGCAATAGTTTAAAACATTTTACCAGAATACTTCAGGGCTGTATTTCCCCCACTGTCAACTGATGGGCGCTCAGGGAATACAAACTAATTACCCTAAGCAAAACATAATTAAGGAGGGAAATTTACTCCAAAAACATCACATAATACTTCCCACATACAAATAAAAATGATTTCTGAATTAGGTTTTGCATGATTCATTACTACTATGTACAACTTGTGCAGATAATGGGGAGTGTACTATATTAATTATTATTAATAGAGTTAACATCAAATGGAACTATAAAGCCTCACAAAAAGTTCATGTAGGTACTGTTTTAAAATATAAAAGAACATGCACTATATATATTTTAGTTTCTACAAAACTCCATGCATATGGTTAGATACTTTGCAAATTTATGGTATGTCTGTGTGCAGGGGGTGTTGCTGAGAGTTTAAAACAGGTTTAACTACAAAGTAGAATAAAATAGGTTATAGGTAAAAATTTATGTCCTTAAGGAAATTGACAAATCTTGATTGTAGCGATCTTGAATCTTCACTATCCCCTTTCATTAATACTACTGTTTCAAAGCTTGCATATAAATGTTTCAGATTCCTAAATTGCATAGTATTAAGGAATTTTAACAAAGTAGAAATTAATCTATACAAAAAACTCCTATCTCAGTTCCCTCATCTTTAAAAAGAGAGGTTCAGGGGTGACTGGGTGGCTCAGTCGGTTAAATGTCTGTCTTAATCTGGTCATAATCTCAAGGTCCTGGGATTGAGCTCTGAGTCAGGTTCCCTGCTCAGTGGGGAGTCTGCTTCTCCCTCTCCTTTTGCCCCTCCCCCCACTTGTGCGTGCCGCCTGCACTCTTTCTCTCTCAAAAAAATAAATAAAATATTTTAAAATAAGCTTTAAAAGAGAGCTTCATTTATTTAAAGGCAAGGACTTTCAATTTTATTTCCCTTTCCATTTTAATATCTATCTAATGTCATTCATTTATTCAAAGCAATTTAATAAGTTCTTACTATGTGTCACACTACACACATAGTGCGATACTGGATATAAAATGATGAGCAAAAACATACCTGATCTGATGGTAAATTAGTTAAGAGAAATGTACTTGTTTTTAGACATCCATAAAGAATCATCTATATAATTTCTTAACGTCCTAAAACTGCCAATTAGTAAAGGGAAGATATATAGGTTAAACCATAAACTTGATTTGGTATGTCAGAGTAGCAGAACTTCTATCAGAGACAAATTAAAGAAGATGTATGTGGCACCATTATGGAAAAGTTCATATAAATTTATGAATTAAAAGAAAAAGCAAAATGCATTGATATCTGCTACTCAATTCTATGGATATATTTTTCCTTCCAGCTGAAAGAGAATATTGAATTATGAGACACTACAAAATGTCTAAATAATGCTGCTAACAGAATTAGCACTTTTTCATTGTTTTTAAAAAATAATCTGCTATGAATATTAAATTTGGCCAGCTTTAAAACCATATGAAATGAGACTTATTGGATAACCCTGTCAATTTCCCACTGTTACAATTTTAAATACTTTGTCAAATTCAGTTTTAAAGACTCAAGCAAAAGGTCTAAGGCACATCATCCTAATAGATTTAGCATTAGGAAATTAGGTTATATGTTAGTTACAGAAGGGAGAACAATGCCCACATCTCTGGAGGTTCTCAGAACTGCCGCATATGTGTCATCATTCCTGGAATACTGGCCAGAGAACATGGCACTTCCTGGACTTAGAAGAGCCAACCAGCTTACCAGAATTTCTGATCCCTCGATAAGATTCGAAGTTGTGCTTCTTGCAGGCAAGATGTAAGGACTTCCGGGAACTGCCTGCCTTAATATTGAAAGATTTATTGAAGTAAAAAAAAAAAAGAAAAGAAAAGAAAAAAAGAAAAAGAAAAAGGAAAAGCTAAATGTCTTGGTCCTTCAACTTTCAAAAATATATGGTACATATAAAAATATTTTGCACAGCAACAACTAATAAGGGACAGTGTTGGGATTTGAACCCAGGTTTCAAGTCCTGAACCTAAGCTTATAACTACTGCACCTGAAAAATATCCAAAGGGATATTTTACTAGATAGATATTGCTATAATACTGTTTCATGTGTAACTGTTACTTTGCATTAAATGGATTTACAAATTTAAAAGTTGTAGTACCTAGAAACAATTCTCAAAAACCCACCAGTATGTATAGACACACACACACACACACACATGCAAACACACACACTTATATACACGCACACATATAAACACATACACACACAGATACAATGCATATATACAAATACTATTTGCATATGAACCTATACAAACAAAGAATGGAGCACCCTCATGGGTGCTACCAATAAGTCCTGTCAAATTGTGGCTCAATCTAGATACCATTAAAATTTTCAAATATCACTTTGGATCTGATAACTGATAACAAATGCCCAGGTCATTGAAACTAATCCTTCTTTTGGGATAGGTGATTTTAATGGTGTTCTCAAGTTTATTCTGTATTTTAAAATCTTCCAATTAAGGGGCGCCTGGGTGACAGAGCGGTTAAGCATCTGCCTTCGGCTCAGGGCGTGATTCCAGTGTTACCTGATCGAGCCCCACATCAGGCTCCTCCGCTATGAGCCTGCTTCTTCCTCCCCCACTCCCCCTGCTGTGTTCCCTCTCTCACTGGCTGTCTCTATCTCTGTCGAATAAATAAATAAAATCTTTAAAATAAAATAAAATAAAATAAAATCTTCCAATTAAAAAAAAAGACTACATTCTATCCGTACACTCATTTATTAAGATTGCTCTCATGTTCTTTACTGAGTAGTAGTTTAGGTAGAGAAAATAAAGCTTTCTCGTGTCTCATAAAGTTTTTAGGCTTACAGCTGGTCAGGAGGGAAGATGAAAAGGCACTATTAATAAAACTAAGCAGAACACCTAGTTTCCAGATACTAAAAAAAAATGAGGTCAGTTTCCCCCAGTTGAAAAGATGGCTTTGATATTCATAGGGGGATATTTGTTGGTGGTATAAGAAACAGAATAAATGCAACAAAACAAGAGGAATTTATGTTTAACTGTTGTGCAAAAGAGCAGCTCCTCAGAAATAATCCAATACTGAAAAAAAGGGCTTTCTAGAATTGAGGGGAAATTTTATTTGGTGTATTCATCAAAACTCTGTTTTCAAGCACTGAATCCCAATTTACACTGGTGAAATGGGATGATGTGAAATAAAATGATGGAAATGTATTGGCTCACCAACTGGGATTCCAGAGTTACATCTAGGTTCTTGTACAACTAAATACAGAAGCTGATATTATATCATGGTGAAGAACCTGGGGTCCACTCTCTTTTTCTCTGATTTCGTCTTTTCTGTTTTCCTCTGTATTGACTTCATTCTCAGATTCTATATCTTGGCTCCTAGCAACTCCAGGCTTTTCCCCGAACTTCCACATCCAAAGAAAGAGCAATCTTCTGCCAACTGTTCTGGCATTACATGGTTTTAAGATATTATCACAGTAGTGAGTCAGATTTGTCTTGGTTCAGGCCTCAATCTGATCTATTATAAGTTTAGCTTCATAAATATCTAAGGTGCCTTAACTTCTTCCCCTCCTCCTCCTCCTCCTCCTCCTCCTCCCCCTCCCCTCCCCCTCCCCCTTCTTCTTCTCCTCTTCCTCTTTCTTTTTTTTCTTCTTCCTTTAAGTTTATTTATTTATTAATTTTAGTTATCTCTACACTCAATGTGGGACTCAAACTCATGACCCAGAGACCAACAGTTGCTTGCTTTTCCAATTGAGCCAGCTAGGTGCCCCACAAAGTGCCTTAACTTCATCTATAAGACCAGTTTCTATCACCTAGGATTTTTGGATGATTAGTTATTCTAGTCAAAACTCTTGAAAGAATTCTTGGCACATAAAAGCATTAACTAATAATATGTTTTCCAAATGAGCCTTTATAATCATTGACCTAAATTGAATCATACCTTTGCCTAAACCATTGTAGCTAGGATATTGGAATATTCTGATTAAATTAGATAGAGTTACCCAAGTAAATTCTGAAGAAAATGGGATTAAGGTAATCTCCACCCAGATCTATATTGTGTGGAGGTATGTTTTCACCGAAAAGAAAATTTAGTGGTTATTATCTGAAGAAAAGGCAATGGAGATTCAGTGAGAGAAACAGATATGTTTGGTCTATGTGAAATGATAAGGTGAAAAAGCACATGCAAAATTTTATAAATGCCATTAAATCTTATTCAAATTTTAACTACTGGATTGCATTCATTCTAAGAAAAAAAAAGGCAAAAAGTTGTGTTTTTGTTTTTAGTTAGAAAAATACATTCCTTTCCCCGCCCCCAACCAGTAGCTGTAGATGTTTCAAACTTTCTTTTTATTTTATTTATCAACTAGAGTTAACTAGTAATATAATTCTTTTGTTGGTTAGCATTAAATGTTAATTCAAGGAACTTAATTTCATTGCTAAAATCTGGGGATTTTTATATTTGTATCTTTGAATGTTTAGCAGCAATTATATCCAGTGTACTTTATCTTTTTTTTTTTTTAGCGCACATTATCTTAATACACATGTGGTGAAATCTTTCCTTGCATCTGTTTTCTTTGTTGGTTTTGTTTTTAAATTCCACATATGAGTGAAATCATATGGCATTTGTCTTTCTCTGATGACTTATTTTACTTAGCAATATACTCTAGCTCTATCCATGTTATTGCAAGTGACAAAATTTCATTCTATTTTTATGGCTAATATTCCATTTTGGGTGTATATATATATACACACACACACAAATATACAGATATATATATACAAATATATATATATACTACATCTTTATATATATATATACTACATCTATCTATATATATATATACACTACATCTTTATCCATTCATCAGTCGGTGGACACTTGAGCTGTTTCCATAGTTTGGCTATTGTAGATAATGCTGCTACAAGCACTGGGGTACATGTATCCCTTCAAATTAGTAAATTAGTATTTTTGTATACCTACTAGTGTAATTGCTGGATCATAGCATAGTTCTATTTTTAACTTTTTGAGGACCCTCCACACCATTTTTCCACAATGGCTGCACCAATTTGAATTCCCACCAACAGTGCAAGAGGGCTCCCCTTTCTCCACATCCTCACCAGCCTCTGTTGTTTCTTGTATCTGTTTCCTAACATTTATGGGCACTGGAAGAGTTTGCCTACACTATGCTACTCACAATAATAAAAATATGTCCAGTTACAAGGTTGAATTATACTGAAAGTCTCACCAGTCATTTCAAGCGTCATGTTTTGACTAAACAATTACAATTCTTGACTATATTATATTACAGGGCTTTCAGGGGAAAATTCAAAAAAAAAAGAAAGAAAATAAAAAGAAAAATAGAAAAGTATATTCAAGGTGTTTCAAAGAGCAATATGAAATAGTATATGGACATTATTTTTCAACTGACAGCTAGTCTACTGATGTAATAGTACAAATTAGAGCTTAGTTTAGTGTAAAACAGGTCTCTACTTCTGCCACAAAATCCACTCTACTGGATTTCTTAAGTTGGGGGAATGTGTTTTAGGTGTATGATGGCTACATAAATTTAATTAAGCCCACAAAGTACATTTGAATCTCTCCATACAGCATTAACTCCAATTTATTCCCCTTATCCTTTTTCTACTTCCTAAATATTACTATTTCCAAAAAACTTACATTTCAAAATCCTACCATCTCAAGAGATATTCTCTTTCATTGCATTTTATTTTATATACCCATTGATCAAAAATAGAATAATTAAAGGAGGTCAAGTTTAGATGCCCTTAAGAATTAATCAACTGACTGACTTCTGTTGTCAAAAAATTCATCTCACAAATCCTTTGTGTACAGCCCTGGGACCTCAGGGTGAGTCTCAACATTTGGTAGTAGACCTCTTGGTTTATCCTAATCTGTTTTGTAATTATTTCTGGTTCACAATCTTTTGGATTACTTCTGTCTTAGTGGCCATCTTATCTTTTCCACTAGTGTGCTTACCTTTATTCTGTATTGTATGACTTCAGGATTACAGGAAATCACCAGTGACCAAGCCATCCACATTTGAGACTTGAGATACATGGACTACAGTATTATCGATACTGTAGGCCAGTCTCCACCACATGTCTGAGAAAGTGGCCAAAACCATACTCTAAATAACTGATATTTTATTTAAATACCAATTATTTTTTTTAGTTTTTTTTTTCTTTGTTTTTCCTATAGAGGTTTTTCTGCTTTTCACCCTTGGGTAAGTTGTCTGAGACTACTAGTTTTTCTTTGTGTGTAAGTTAGAAACATCTTTAACCCACTTTATTTTTTCCAGTTTCTGGAGATAGAGTTGACATATAACAATATATTAGTATAAGGTATACAGCATAATGATTTGATATATGCACATATTGCAAAATGGTTACAACAGTAAGTTCAGGGGGCACCTGGGTGGCTCAGTCTGTTAAGCATCTGCCTTCAGCTCAGGACATGATCCCACAGTCCTGGGATCGAGATCCACATTGGGCTCCCTGCTCAGTGGGGAGCCTGCTTCTCCCTCTCTTCCCCACCTGTGCTCTCTCTCTATCTCTGTCACTGTCTTTCTCTTTCAAATAAAATCTTTAAAAAGATCAAAAAAACAAACAAAATAACTCTAATAAGTTCAGTTAACATCTATCAACCTATGTAGTTATAATTTTTCTTTCTTGTGATGAAAACTTCAAAGATTTACTCACATAGCAACTTTCAAACATACAATACAATATTGTTAACTATGGTCACCATGCTGTATATATATATATACACCCCAAACTTATTTATCTTGTAACTAGGACTTTGTACCTTTTGACCACCTTTATCCATTTCCTGTACTCCACATCCCCTGTTTCCGGTAATCACTAATCTGTTCTTTGTTTCTATGAGTTCAGATTTTTAGACTCTACATATAAATGAAATCATATATTATTTGTCTTTCTCTGTAAGACTTATTTTATTTAGCATAATGTCCTCAAGATCTACCTATGTAGTTTTAAACGGCAGGATTTCCATCTTTTTTATGGCAGAATAATATTTGTGTGTGTGGGTGTGTGATATTTATTTTTTATCCACTCATTTGTTGCTGGACACTTAGGTTGTTTCTATGTCTTGGCAATTGCAAACACTACTGTAATGAACGTAGGTGTGCAGATATATCTTTGAGATAGTAATATCATTCCCTTCAGATTTGTACCCAGAAGTGAAATTGCTGGGTCATATGATACTTCTATTTTTAATTTTTTTGAGCAATTTCCATACTGTTTTAACTAGTGGCTACACCAGGTGATATTCCTATGCAGTGCACAAGGATTCCCCTTTTTCCACATCATTGCCAACACTTGTTATCACTGATCATTTTTTATTTTTTATATANTGAGCAATTTCCATACTGTTTTAACTAGTGGCTACACCAGGTGATATTCCTATGCAGTGCACAAGGATTCCCTTTTTTCCACATCATTGCCAACACTTGTTATCACTGATCATTTTTTATTTTTTATATATTTTTTTTTTTTAGATTTTATTTATTTATTCGACAGAGATAGAGACAGCCAGCGAGAGAGGGAACACAAGCAGGGGGAGTGGGAGAGGAAGAAGCAGGCTCATAGCGGAGGAGCCCGATGCGGGGCTCGATCCCATTACGCCGGGATCACGCCCTGAGCGGAAGGCAGACGCTCAACCGCTGTGCCACCCAGGCGCCCCTGATCATTTTTTAAAAAGATTTTATTTTATTTATTTGAGAGAGAAAGAGAGAGCACAAGTGGGGTGAGGGGCAGAGGGAGAAGCAGGCTCTCTGCTGAGCAGGGAGCCTGATGTGGATCTGGATCCCGGTACTCCGGGATCGTGACCTGAGCCGAAGGCAGATGCTTAACCCACTGAGCCACCCAGGTGCCCCTCTGATCTTTTTGATTAATTATTCTAACAGGTATGAGGTTATATCTCATTGTGGTTTTGATTTACGTTTCCCTGATGATTAGTAATGTTGAGCACCTACTCACCTACTTGGTGACCATCTGTGTGTCTTCTTTGGAAAAATGTCTACTCAAACCCTTTACCCATTTTTTAAATTGGATTGTTTTTTAGTTATTGAGTTGAATTAGTATTAACCTCTTATCAGATATATGATTTGGAAATATTTTCTTTTACTCCATAGGTTGCCTTTTAATTTTGTTGATGATGTCCTTTGCTGTGCAGAAGCTTCTTTAGTTTGATATAGTAGTACCACTTGTTTATTTTTGCTTTTGTTGCCTTTGCTTTGGTGTCAAATAAAAAAATAATAAAATATAAAAATAATAATAATATAAAAATAATAATAATATAATAATAAAAAAATAATAATAAAAATCATTGCCAAGACCCATGTCTAGGAGCTTACTTCATGAGTTTTCTTCCAGGATTTCTATGATTTCAAGTCTTACATTCAAGTCTTTAATCCATTTTGAGTTGATTTTTGTGTATGGTATAAGATAGTGGTCCAGTTTCATTCATTTGCATGTGGCTGTCCAGTTTTCTCAACACCATTTATTGAAGAGACTATCCTTTCTTTATATATTTGTGGCTCCTTTGTTGTAATTTAGTTGACTACATATGCATGGATATATATTTCTGGGCTCTCTAGTCTGTCCGCTGTTCTATGTGTCTGTTTTTACACCATTACCATATTATTTGATTACTATAGTTTTGTAATATAGCTTGAAATCAGGAAGTATCATGCTTCTAGCTCTGCTTTTTCTCAAAATTATTTTGGCTATTTGGAATCTTTCGTGGTTCCATATGAATTTTAGGAATATATATTTTTTTTCTGTTTCCGTGAAAGATGCCATTGGAACTTCCATAGGGATCACATTGAATCTTTAGATTGCTCTGAATTGTATTGACATTTTAATAATATTAATTCTTTCAATCAATGAGCCTGTAATATCTTTCCACTTATGTCTTTTTTAATTTGTTTCATCAAGATCTTATAGTGTTCAGATGTAGTGCTCAGTGTACAGATCTTTCTCTTCCTTGTTTAAATTTATTCCTAGATATTTGATTTTTTGATACATTTATAAAAGGGATTTTCTTAATTTCTATTTCTGATAGTTTCTTACTGATGTATAGAAATACAACAAATTTTTGTATATTGATTTTTTTATCCTGCAACTGTCTTCAATTTATTATTAGTTTTATCATTTTTTTAATGGACACTTTAGAGTTTTCTATATAATTATCGCTCCATCTGCAAATAGAGACAGTTTTACTTCTTCCTTTCTGTTTAGGAGGCTTTTTAAAGTTATTTTTCTTACCTAATGGTTCTGGTTAGGAATTCCACTAATATGTTAAGTAAAAGTAGGAGAAGTGCTCAAACTTGCCTTGTTCTTGTTCTTAGAGGAAAGATTTTCAGTTTTAACATTGAGTATGATATTAGCTGTGGGCTTGTCATATATGGCCTTTATTATGTTGAGATATGTTCCCTTTACATCCAGTTTTCTTAGTTTTTTTTTTTAAATCATTAATGGGTATTGAATTTTGCCAAATGCTTTTTTTGCATCTATTAAAATGATTGTAAGCTGTTTGCCCTTCATTTTATTATCATATGGATCGATTTGCAGATGTTGAACCATTCTCACATCCCTGTAATAAATCCCACATGGTCATGATGAATGTTTTTTTTACTGTACTGTTTAGTTTGGTTTGCTAATGTTTTGTTAAGAATGTTTGCATTTATGTTCAAAGGAGACACTGGCCTATAATTTTCTTTTCTTGTCGTATCCTTTTCTGGTTTGGTATCTGGATAATTCTGATCTTGTTAAAGAGTGTGGAAGTGTTCCCTCCTCTTCCAATTTGTGGAAGAGTTTAAGAAGCAGTGTTATTAATTCTTCCTTGAAAGTGGTAGAATTTACCAATGAAGCCATCTGATTTTAGACTTTTCTTTTGGGGGGAGCTTTTTATTACTGATTCAATCTCATTAGTAACTGGTCTGTTCAGATTTTATTTTCTTCATGATTCAGTCCTTGATAGGCTTAAGTTTCTAAGAATATATCCATTTCTTCTATGTTGTCCAATTTTTTGGCATATAATTTTTCATAATAGTTTCTTCTGATCCTTTGTATTTCTGTGGTAGTAGTTATAATGTCTCCTCTTTCCTATTTAATTTTATTTATTTGGATCCTTCCTCTCTCTCTCTCCCCCTTTCTCTCTCCCACAACATTAGCTGAAGGATTGTTTATATGGTTTATCCTAAAAAAGTAAAAATAGTTCTTAGTGTCATTGATCATTTTATTGCCTTTTAGTCTCTATGTCACGTGTGTCTGCTCTGATCTTTGTTATTTCTTATCTTCCATTAACTTCAGGCTTAGGTTTTTTTGTTTTTTGTTTTTTCCTAGTTCCTTTAAGTGTAAAGTTAGGTGGTTTGAGATTTTTTAATGTAGGCATGAATTACTATGAATTTCCTCTCTTAGAACAGCTTTTGTTGTATCTAAGATTTGGAATATTGAATTTCTATTTTCCCTAGCCGTCTTAGTGATAGTGCAGTAATTAGCCTTTTATACTTAATTGTCTGTTTGTAATTGTAGCCCTTTTATATTTGTGGCTGCCTTTTGAGGAACAGTTTTAGGGATTATTGATGTTTGCATTCTATTAGGTGTGTTGCCCTATAGCAATGCTTCTCCATCAGAGGCAATTTTGTGTGTCCTCTCTTTTCCTCCAGGATATTTGACAATACATAGAAACACTTTTGCTTGTCACAACCTGAGGGTGAAAGGTATTCTACTAAAATTAGGCTGTAGAGCTTAGGGGTGCTGTTGTTAAACATTCTATGATCTGCAGGATCCCCCAAATCAAAGAATGATCTGGCTCAAAATGTCAATAGTTACAAGGTTGAGAAACCCA
Source organism: Ailuropoda melanoleuca (assembly GCF_002007445.2). Taxonomy (NCBI): domain Eukaryota; kingdom Metazoa; phylum Chordata; class Mammalia; order Carnivora; family Ursidae; genus Ailuropoda; species Ailuropoda melanoleuca. Next base: position 113,244,165 of record NC_048219.1, read on the forward strand.
GCACTATTGTGATATCTAATTCCTATAGACAGACATATTTTCCAATGTAAAGAATCATACGGAAAGTTTTAAATAATATAAAGCCATTTAAATAAAAAAACATTATTTTCAAAGATTGAAATATGTTTCTAAAAAGGATTTGATTGCCTTATATAACAGTAGAATAAGTTAGCTGGATTGTGAGTTGGAATGAGCAACTCTGCTTTTTGCAATTTCTTTTACAAGTTCCTTTATAATTACTACCTGTAAAAGCTGAGAAGTTTGTGTGCATTTTTGCTTTTCCATACTTTCAGCAGAAACACAAAAAAGCTAAGGTAAATGTGTAAGGTAAACTCGATAGATCTTCAGAGGGTTCTCTTCAAGACCTCAGCATAGAATACACACATATGAGGAAATTAATCAAAACTTGGGAAAGAGTCATTGAAAAAAAGTAGAGGAAGTGTTGCATGTGCTTATAGAGGGTCGGAAATAATACCTGTTCTCACCAGGCAGACTGGAAACTCAAAATTCATAGCATTTGAATAGAGTACTTTAGCATATCTTGCCTCAATAGATGGAATAATTAGCCCCAAAATGAACATTTCTTCAGGCTCAACCAACAATCATTAAGTGTAAGAAACAAAAGGATCAAGCTATTTTCAATAATCATCTGCATCTCAGAACGAAGATCAGAAAAACTCATGGGACCACAAAAATATTCAGCAAACAATAAAGTAAAATTCACAATGCCTGACATCCAATCAAAATTATTAGGCAGGAAACATGACTCATAATGAGAATAATCACTCAATCAAATGTGACCCAGAACTGACACAGATACTAGAATTAGAAGAAGTAAATGGAGACAGAAAAATATCTTTAAGACACAAATCAAGGATGCTTGGGTGGCTCAGTCAGTTAAGTTTCTGCCTTCAGCTCAGGTCATGATTCCAGAGTTCTGGGATCGAGTCCAACATTGGGCTCCTTGCTCAGTGGTTGTCTGTTTCTCCTTCTGCCTGCTGCTCTCCCTGCTTGTGTGTGTGCTTTTTCTCTCTCAAATAAATAAATAAATAAGTTTTTAAAGAAGACACAAATCAAACTTTTATTTTATTAATTTTTTATTGTATTTTTAAAAAATATTTATCTGAGAGAGAGAGTGCAGGGGGTGGGGGCTGGGAGGCACAGAGGAAGAGAGAGAGATACCCAAGGAGACTCTGTGCTGAGCGCACAGCCCATCACAGAGCTTGATCTCACTACCCTGAGATCAGACCTGAGCCAAAACCAAGAGTCAGATGCTCAACTGACTGTGCTACCCAGGTGCCCCAAATCAAACTTTTAGAGATAAATACTGTAATATGTCAGATGGAAAATACTCTAGTTGGTATTAATGGAAGATTAGACATGGCAGAAGAAAAAAAAATAACGAATTTAAGGGCATACTATTAGAACTTATTAAAAATAAAACAGAAGAAAAAGAACAAAAAAGGGGACAAAAAGGCATAAATGAGTTAAGGGATAAATTCACATGGCTCAAAATATGGGTAATTGGTGTCCCTCAGGATGGTGGGGGCATAAAAAGATATATAATAACTTAAATTTTTACAAATTTGAAGGAAACTGTAACCTACCTATTGAAAAAAAAAAACAACCTCAAATATAACATGCAATAACATGAAAGAAACTATAAAAGGCAGAGGAGGAGCTAAGATGGTGGAGTAGTAAGAGGACTTTAGGCTTGCTTCGTCCCTTGAACACAGCTAAATCAATAACAAATCACTCAGAATATGCAAGAAATCAATCTGGGGACTGACAGAACAAAATGCACAACTAGAGGAGAGAAGAAGCTGCATAGCGGAAGGTAGGAGGTGCAGAGATGTAATTTGTGGAAGAAGTGGATTTCTGGTGCCAGGAAATGGAAGGAATCCTGGTCCTGAAGAGAGGCCAGAAAGAGAACAGTGCACAGGCGATCACACAAGGAAAATACTTTCCCAAAGCATTCAATGGGGAAAAGGAGAGAGGCTGATTTTCATGAGTTTCTACCACCAGTGGAGCTCAAAGAATAGTGTTTTAGAGGTCTATGGCATGCCTGGTGTGGAGCCTGGCACATAAAGCAGCTCTCCTGTGGAGGAAGGAAGATCAACTGGTAGCATGTGGTGGGATTTGAGAAGCCCCTGGGATGCTTCCCCTTCTTAGAGAGCATCTGGGAGATGTGGAATTCTCTGGGACGAAAGAACTGGCAGGGGCACCTCAACAAAGGTTCAGAGACACCTGCAGAAGGCAGCTAACCTCAATACTGGCAATTTGCTGTGCTTTACTCCAAAATCCTTACCCTTGTGCTTTGGTGTGACTACCCTTCTGGGACAAATATGCATCAGTCTCAGTGTGGCAAGACCTTCCCTGAGAGGACCAGCTTGGGTTCCCCCATGCCAACTCCCTAAATTTTGGAGTTTTAAAACTCAGCCAGCCTGCCTGGGACAGAACACATGTGTATTGCATTACCAGGTGGACCGATGGCCAGACACAGACAGTGTGAAGGCAGCAATGTGAGGGAAGCCTGAGATACATAAAGGGAGACTCTTCACTCTTCCAGGAGGGCTTTCCAGATAGCAGAGTGCAAACTCCCCTCTCCAGGACAAGGGAGGGGACTAGTGCCATTTTTTCCCCTCACCACTCAGCATAAACTAACTTCAATAATCAGCACAGAGCCAACATTGGTGGTCTAAATAGCTTACACCAAGCCCTGCCTCCCTGTGCTCTGCAAATGCTGCTTTTGTAGGGCAAGTGTGCCTGACAACCAGGCAGTGGGTCCACTCCCTCAGAAGACCAGCATAACCCATCCCCCAAAACACACACACACACACACACACCATGTTCACTGGTCATAGAGTTCTGCAAAACTTCATCTCTAGTGGAAATAGCATCAGGTCTCTTTTAACAAGAAGAGTAGAGCACACCTAGTTAAAACTCCCACACTGTAGCAAACATCCAAGCACTACCCACTGCAGGCAAGGAGAGACTCTGCAGAAGACTGACTGGGAAGGAGCAGCCAAAACACAGCAGCAGAGTGCACACAGCATATACCAGACACATTTCCTGAAGCACCAGGCCCCCAACAGTATATGGTCTCTTCATTATAAAGCCATTATTCTCAGGAACAGTTAACATAGCAGGCTTTCCTAACACAGAGAAGAAGACAGAGACCTTAACAAAATGCCAAGATGGAGGAATTCATTCCAAAAGAAAGAACAAGAAAAGGTCATGGCCTACTTGAAACAGATTTAAGTAATATGCCTTATCCAGAATTTAAAGCAACAATCATAAGGATACTAGTGGGGCTTGAGAAAAACATAGAAGACATCAAGGAGTCCCTTACCACAGAGATAAAAGATCAAAAAACTAGTCAGGCTGAAATACAAAAATGCTATAACAGATGCAAAATTGACTGGAGGTAATGACCACAAGAAGGGAAGAATCAGAGGAATGACTAAATGATATAGAAAACAAAATTATGGAAAATAATGGTGCTGAAGAGGGAAATAAAAATATTGGATCATGAATACAGACTTAGGGAACTCAGCAACGCCATAAAGCATAATAACATTTGTATCACAGAAGTCTCAGAAGAAGAGAAGGAAAAAGGAGCAGAAGATATAGCTGAAAACTTCCCTAATCTGGGGAAGGAAATAGACATCCAAATCCAGGAGGCACAGAAAACTCCCATCAAAATCAACAAAAGCAGGCCAACACCAAGAAATTTCATAGCTACATTTGCAAACTATAGAGATGAAAAATCCTAATAGCAGCAAGACAGGAAGTCCTTAACTTACAAGGGAAGACAAATCAGGTTAGCAGCAGATTTCTCCACAGAAACATGACAGGCAAGAAGAAAGTGGCATGATGTATTCAACGTGCTGAATGGGAAAAATATGAAGCCAAGAATACTTTATCCAGCAACACTGTTATTCAGAATAGAAGGAGAGATAAAGAGCTTCCCAGACAAACAAAAACTAAAGGAGTTTGATCACTAAATCAGTCCTGCAAGAAATATTAAAGGGGACTCTTTAAGTGAGAAATAAAAATCAAAAGTGATAAAGTCTAGAAGGAACAGAGAAAAACTCCAGAAGCAATGACAAAACAGGTAATAAAATGGCACTAAATTCGTATCTAACAATAATTACTCTGAATGTAAATGGACTAAATATTCCAATCAATAGACGCAGGGTGTCAGAATGGATAAAAGAAGAAGACCCATCTATGCTGCCTACAAAAGACTCATTTTAGACCTAAAGACAGCTACAGATTGAAAGTGTGGCATGCAGAACAATTTATCATGCTAATGGACCCTAGCAATACTTACATCACACAAAATAAATTGTAAACTAAAGGCTGTAACAAGAGAGGGCACTGTTTCATTATAAAGGGTTCTATCCAACAAGAAAATCTAATAATTGTAAATATCTATGCCCCCAACTTGGGAGCACCCAAATATATAAAACAATTAATAAAAACATAAAAGAACTCATTGATAATAATACAATGATAGTAGGAGACTTTAACACCCACTTACAGCAATGGACAGATCATCTAAGCAGAAAATCAACAAGGAAACGATGGCTTTGAATGACACACTAGACCAGATGGACTTAACAGATATATTCAGAACATTTCACCCTACAACAGCAGAATACACACTATTTTTGAGTGCACATGGGGCATTCTCCAGAATAGATCACATACTACATCACAAATCAGGTCTCAACAAGTACAAAAAGATCATGCCATGCTTATTTTCTGGCCACAACACCATGAACTTGAAGTCAACCACAGAAAAAAATGTGGAAAGATCACAGATATATGGAGGTTAAATATTATCCTACTAAAGAATGAATGGGTCAACCAGGAAATTAAAGAAGAAATAAAAATAAATACATGGAAACAAAAGAAAATTAAAACATGATGGTCCAAAACCCTTGGAATACAACGAAAGTGTTCATAGGAGGAAAGTACATAGCAATACAGGCCTACCTCAAGAAGTAAGAAAAATCTCAAATAAACAACCTAACCTGCCAGAAAAAGAACAAATGAAGCCTAAAGCCAGCAAAAGATGGAAAATAAAGATTGGAGGAGAAATAGAAACAAAGAAACAACAACAACAGCAACAACAACAACAACAACAACAAAAAACATTAGAACATATGAATGAAACCAGAAGCTGGTTCTTTGAAAGAATTAATAGAATTGATAAAGCCCTAGCCAAATTTATCAAAAAGAAGCGAAAGGATCCAAATAAATAAAATCACAAATGAGAAAAGAGAGATCACAACAAACACCACACAAGTACAAACAGTTATAAGAGAATATTATGAAACATTGTATGCCAACAAAATTGGGCAATCTGCAAGAAATGGATAAATTCTTAGAAGCATATAAACTACCAAAATTGAAACAGGAAGAAATAAAAAAACTTGAACAGACAGATAACCAGCAAAGAAACTGAATCAGTAATCAAAAATCTCCCCAAAACAGAAGTCCAGAGCCAATGTGACTCTCCAGGGGAGTTCTATCAACCATTTAAAGAAGAGTTAATACTTATTCTTCTCAAACAGTTTTAAAAAATAGAAGTGTAAGGAAAACACCCAAACTCATTCTATCAGACCAGTGTTACCTTGATTCCAAAAGCAGACAAAGACCCTGCTAAAAAAGATAATTACAGGCCACTATCCCTGATGAATATGGATGCAAACATTCTCAACAAAACAATAGCAAACTTAATCCAACAGTACATTAAAAGAACTATTCACCATGATCACATGGGATCTATTCCTGAGTTGCAAGTGTGGTTCAATATTTGCAAATCAATCAAAGTGATACACCACATTAATTAAAAAAAAAAGGATAAGAATCATATGATCATTTCAATAGATGCAGAAAAGTCATGTGACAAAGTACAGCATCCATTCTTATTAAAAATCATCAGTAAAGTAGGATTAGAGTGAACTTGACCTAGCCCATTCTTGAGTAACATCAAAACAAAAACCCGTTCCTCTCAAATGTAAGATAGACACTTCACATATGAAGGTTTACTGAGATAGACCATATGCTGGTTATAAAAAAACATAAAACATACATTTAAAAGGAATCAAGTAATACATGTATCTTCTCTGACCACAATGAAATTAAGTTAGAAATCAATAACCAAAAGAAAATTTCTAGAAAATTTCTCTAATATTTGGAAACTAAATAACATACTTGAAATCACCCATAGGTCAAAGAAGTGCGTTAGAAACATTTTAACACAATAAAAATTTAAAAAAGTAAAAAGTATAACGGAATAGGACAATACTAATATTAGTGAAAAACTTTCACACTAAAGACCTATCATAGGAAGGAAGGTCTAAAACTTACAATGACCTCAGTTTTCACCTTTCAAACTTACAAAATAAATCCAAATTAAATACAAAATTAGCAGAAGAAAGGAAATAATAGAAGTAAAAAACAATGAAACAGAATACAGAAAAATAGAGAAAAACAATAAAACAAAAAGCTGATTCTTCAAAAAATTAGTAAAATTAATAAAATTCTAGCCAAAATTATGAAAGAGAAGATACAAATTCCAAATGTTAGGAATGGGAGAAATGTCATCACTACACATTCTACAGTTAGTAAATGGATAATAAGGGAATATTATGAACAGCTTATGCCAATAAGTTCAATAGCTTAGATGAAAAAAGACAAATTCCTTGAAAAACAGAAATTACCAAGCTCACTCAAGAAAACATAGGTAATTTAATAGTCCTATATGTATGAAAAAATTATAATTGTAATTAAAAAGCACATTTCCATAATGAAAACTCCAGGCTCAAGTTGTTACATTGGTAAATTTTACTAAATAATTAATGAAGAAAATATACCACTTAAAGAAGAGTAAGTATTTCCAACTTGTTCTATGAGGTCAGCATTACCTTGACTTGAAAGCAAAGACCTTTCAAAAAGAGGAAATTAGAAACCTCTCATAAACAAAGCTGCAAAATTTATAACCAAAATCTAATAAATCAAATCCAATAATATATTAAAAGGGTAATGTTATTACCAAGTAATGGTATTTATTCTAATAATGCAGGGTTGGTTTAATATTCGAATGTCAATCAATATAATTATTTATATTGGAAAAATCATTTGATAAACTCTAAAGTTCACTATTGATAAAAACTCCCAGCAAACTAGGAATAGAAGGGGAATTCTTCAATCTGAGTATCTATGAAAAACCTTACAGGTAACATGCTTAATGGTGAAAAACTGAATACTTTCCTATCAAGAGCAGGAGCAAGACAAGACAGCTATCTGCTCTCATCACTTCTATTCAACACAGTACGCAAAACTCTGATCACTGCCCTTAGACAAGAAAAATAAATTAAAAAAAAAAAACAACCAGATCAGACAGGAAAAAGTGATTTGCAGATTATGTGGTTGTTTACATAGAAAATCCAATGGAACCTACCAAAGAGAGACTAGAATTAGTAAGTTTAGCAAGGTTGAAGGATACAATATCAATATGCAAATGACATTTGTATATCTATATACTAGCAACTAATAATTAAAAATTGAAGTTTAAGAAAGTGGTATTGAAAATTGCATAAAAATATATAATGACTGCATGGGATATGTGAAAAATGTGAAAAATATGTGTACATAACAGGCATTGTGAAGAAATATTAAAGAATAAATCAATGAATGAAAGATATACCTTGTTTATGTGTTGAGAGATATAATATTGTCAAGATGTTAATTCTCACCAAATTTATCATTTCAATGCAATTAAGCATTGCAGAACACTTCCTATAGAAATTAGGAAGTTGATTATAAAAGTTACATGGAAATTTAAAAGACCTAGTATAGTCAAAACAACTTTAAAAGAACAGAAATGAAGGGCTAGTAGTATGTGATTTTAAAAATTAGTATAAAACTATAGTAATCAAGACAGTATGGTATTGTATAAAGACCGGGTAATATATCAGTAGCACAGAACACATAACCCTAGAAATAAACTCACAGCTGTATAAACTGATTTTTGACAGAGGTATAAAGGCAATGCAATGAAAAAAGAAGACAGTTTTTTAACAAATGGCTGGTGAACAAAATGGATATCTATATGCAAAGAAGTAATTTTGAATCCATAGCTCATTATCATATACAATGAACTCAAGAAGGATCATAGACTGAAATGTAAACCCTAAAACTATAAAACTCTAGAAGAAACCATAAGAACAAATCTTTGTGACCCTGGATCAGACCAAGATTTCTTAGGTTTCACACCAAAATGACAGTCCATAAAAAACAGTTAAATTAATTAAATATTAAACTTCTCTTCAAAAGGCATTATTAAGAGAGTAAAAAGATAAGACACAAAGGATAAAATCTTTACAAAATATTTTTTCTGATAAAGGATTTCCATACAGTTATACAGAATATATAAAGAACTCACAAATGAGAAAATAATCCTATACAAAAAAGGGCAAAAAGTCTTCAACACAGACTTCACCAAAGAAGAAATAAGAAGGGCAAATAGGCACATGAGAAAATGTTCAATATCATTGATTAAATGCAGGCAAATGCAAAACAAAATGAAAATGAGTTACAACTATGTACCTATTAGAGTGGTTAAAATTAAAATCACTGACCAGACCAAGTATTGACAAAAACATAGAAATACTTAATTCTCATACACTACTTGCTAGAAATGTAAAACGGCACACTCATTTTGGAAAATAGCTGTGCAGTTCCTTAAAAAGGTAAATATACATCTACCATATAATCCAGCCTTTCTACTCATAGGTATTTATCCAAGAGAAAAGGAAATTTATGTCAAAACAAAAATTTACACATAAATATTAAAGCATCTTTACCTGTAATAGCTGGATCCAAATGTATATCAACAAGCGCAAGAATCAAATTTTGGTATATCTGTAACATGAAATGCTCAGTGATAAAAAGGGATTACCTGTTGATAAATGCAACATCGTAAATGTATCTCAAAATAATTATGCTGAGTAAAAGAAACCAGATAGAAATTGCATATACTGTATAATTCATTTTTATAAAACTGTAAAATAATATAATTTGATCTATGATGACAAAAGAAAAGAACAATTTATTGCTTGGGAGGGTAGGGAAGAAAGGGAGTACATAGCGCATAAGTAAACATTTGGTGGTGATGGATATGTTCACTATCTTGATCACAGTGATGGTTGCACTGATAAACGCATATGTCATTACTTATCTTCTAAATATGTGTTGCTTACTGCATGTTAATTATATCACAACAAAATTGTTTTAAAAAAATTGAAGCCCTACTAATAGGGTTCTTACAAAGATTAACTAACATAAATTGGGTGCTATTACCTACTGAATCACATTCTCTTGAAATTCTTACAAAGAAGCTTTAACACCAATGTGACTGTATTAGGTGATGGGATCTTTAGTAAAGGTTAAATGAGGTCATAAAGGTAAGGCTCTACTCCAGTAGGTCCTCATGAGAAAAGGAAGAGACACCAGAAATACACATCCACACAGAGAAGGCAGTTGAAGATATGGTAAGAAGGTTAAGAAGTCTGTGGGCCGGGAAGACAAGTTTCAGAGAAAGCAAACTTGCCCATACTTTGATCTTGCACTTACAGTCTCCAGAATGTGAGAAAATACACTTATGTTGTTTAAACTGCCAGTCTTTGACATTTTCTTATGACAGCCCAAGCAGATTAACAATGATACCTGAAAAATTTGGAAGCAGCTCCTAATCTGATTGGTTTATTAAGATTAAGAAATACTTAACATAAATCTAACAGAGAATTCAAGAATTCCCTCAAAATAAAGAAATTATATTTTTAGTACTTAATTAGGTTGTCCCTTCAGGGTGGGACAGGGGAATGATCAATCTTTCACAGAACCTTTTAGTTTAGCTGTGTTGGCAACATCTGATTGCTAGATAAGAAACAACAACAACAAAATTGCAAATAGACATTAGGATAACAAGAAATAGTTATAAAAATGCATTAATTAATATTTCTGAAACATTTTGTTATTCAGTGAATTACTATTGAGGAATTATAATATCTAACTTTATGTAATAAATTCACTTAAGGTTAATACTTAAGACAAATTAGACTGGGTTATTTTTTTTTAAATATTGCCATTTGTTTTCTCTTAATGTTATGGCATATTGAAATATTATGCAAGTATAATTTATATATAGAGATTTGTTCATTTTTATGAAGCATTTCTTATTTTGATTTTCCTAATTTGATTTTATGTATCAAACGTATTAAGATCATTTCCATAAAGATTGCAAACAGGTTCAACCAAATGTAATTGCAATAAATTAGGTCTTTTATTTATTTATTTTATTTTTAAAAGATTTTAATTATTTATTTGACAGAGAAAGAGAGCATAAACAGTGGGAGCAGCAGAGGGAGAGGGAGAAGGAGGCTTCCCACTGAGTAGGGAGCCTGATGTGGGGCTCGATCCAAGGACCCTGGGATCGTGACCTGAGAAGGCAGACACTCAACCAACTGAGCCACCCAGGCACCCCTAAATTAGGTCTTTTAAAAGGACTTATTTATTTGAACTTTAGATAATGCTACAGATGTTTTGGACTCAGTCTAGTATACTAAATGGGTAAATTTTTAAATCTCACTCTCTCTAACTTTTTTATTACCAACAGTAATTGTGTTACTCTGTAATGCCAACTTAAATTAATTTCCACATCCTTAGTTAACTTAAAGATCTTTTATGAATATTAAATTACTTAGGAAGTAATATTTGATTACAAAACAATTTCTAAAGACATTAGCATCCATAAAGAGAGAAAATGAAATAAATCGAGTCACCAAGAATGGTTTTTACTTACATATCTTGCCAATGCAATTGCATATGCTTCTTTTGTAACGCTCCAACCAGGATTGTGACATACATTTTTCTGGATAGGCTGGTAGGTGCTAGAGATCTGTTAATCCCCTTATACTCCATAATATGATCCTACCATCTGTATAATCATTGACCAAATCTTTATGAAATAGTTACATATTCCAATAAGGGATTCATTGTGCTTAATTCTGTTTATTATAATAATTTAAACAGAGCCGTATAATTTATCATCAAGTGGTCCCTCCTTTCCCTTTTACTTGCCTAAAAGTCCTTGCTATGTGTTTTAGATCATATGTGGAGACTTCTGAATTAACATCAAAAGAATAATAGCCTGCACAAAGGACCGTGTAAAGGTGCTCTTGACCTGATATTGGAGAAAACTCACTCTTCGGTGGGTATTGGGTTCATTATTTAATTTGGCTTTGCTGCCAGGAGTAGACACCTGTCACATTCCAACAGGAGACCAAACCAGGACTCCATTATTCCAAAAGCAGATGACTGTGAGAAAGAAGACTATTGATTCAAGATATGACAGAACAAGAATACTTTTATTGAATTGCATTGATAAAAGAAATGTGAATGTGGATAAGATTACGTTTTTTGACAGATAAATTCAGAAATCCTACTTGTTTTCTTCATAATCAGTCTCTGCTTCCACGCAGCACACTAGACCTGGTAATCTGAAATGAGATGCTCCCCGAATGGTTCATTTTTCTAACTTGCCCCCTGGAGCGGAGGAGAATAAATCTCATGGGATATCTTAATATAAACTATAAGATAGTTATTCACCAAAAGAATTCTGATTTTGGTTATTTTAAAACTATGACATATGTTGATATTGGCCTCGTTAAATTATATAGAAGTATGTTCAAATATCAGAAACCACCTTTACCAAGTCAATTTCCTATGGCAATGTATATTTTTGTTTTGTTTTGTCTTGCTTTTTTGCATAAGGTTAATAATCATCACCTTACCAGAAACGTCATGTTTAAAGGTACTATTTAATTACATTTGATCGGCCAAGAATTAATAAACAGGTACTCTTCTTCTTATGTGGAAACAATAATACAAATTCCTACTATGAACACCTGGTGCCTGCTTTCTGACTGAAGGAAATTTGGTTTTTCAGGGGATAATAAAGGTCACTATGCCACTGCTTGGCGGCCCAGAAATATTGGAATACTTGGTGACTTCAAAAAAACAGAATAAACAGAGAATTTCAGGAACTATGGGCAAAATCTCTAGAGTAGAATTGATTGGTGCTCTTGGTTTCTAGCCTTGAAATTTAAGAACTGATAAAGGCAATAAAAATATAAAGATGAGAATAATATATCATATTAGGACTTCACAAAGTCTCCTGAGAGAAGTTAACTCTGTCTTACGGCTCTACTCCTGTTAAACCTAAAACAAGTTCTCTGTGTACTAATAATCATTACCTCTTGTTACAGCACTGCAAGTAATAAAGGATAAATGGAACAAAATATCACATTAATAACACTGACTCAAATATCCCAGAGCAAATTTATTTGGACAAATCTGTGCCATAGGAAATAAAGCTAAGCTAAAGACAAACTGAAAAGTAAAACATCTTTTCTTTCTGACGTGAAGATATCATGGACCAAAAAGGATTTTTATTTATAGAGGCTTTGCATTCCAAGAGATGAGCAATGAATTACTTGGCCATCTTAAAACTTTTACATCTTGAGAAAAGCCAGGATCCCCCCCTTTCTTTAATTATTGTCGAACATAAGAACTTACAACTTCTCAAAACCAACCTAAAGTTATCTAATCAGATTGTCAAGAGTCATATAATAAACTCTTTCTTACTCTGGGATCCTATAGTTCTGAAAGTAAGGTTCTTTGAATTATGCGTTTTTTGAAAGAAAAAAAATAAACTTTCACCCAAGAGTCATAAATTATCCATGAATTTTGTCTTTGATAAACCCAAGGAAATCTCTGTTACATGTGTATCCAAGGCAACTTTTACATGGTGAGCATTTCCAAAAGTATAAAGTATTGGATGGGAAGGGTATTAAGGAGGGCACGTATTGCATGGAGCACTGGGTGTTATACGCAAACAATGAATCATGGAACACTACATCAAAAGCTAATGAGGTACTGTATGGTGACTAACATAGCATAATAAAAAAAATACATTAATTTAAAAAAAGGAAATCCAATTCCCATATCAAATGAAAGACTATAGGGTATATAGCCTTTCTACTCTGTAGATAGCACAGGGTTTGGAATTAGAAAAACACAGGGTGAAGACTGACACTTGCCTCTTTCCAGTAGTTCTGAAAGCTGGAATTCAGTTAGTAGCTTTTCTATGCTTCGATTTTCTTAACGGTAAAATAAAGAAAATCCTACCTATTTCATAAGGTTATTGTGAGAATTAAATAAAAAAAATTTAAGGGCCTAATACAAAAGCTGCTAAAAAATAATGTAGTTAAACAATAACATAAGAACAACATTAACTACGTCTTTGGTTGATGTTTGTCCCAGGGATTTTTAAGTATTCCTAGTAGTCAGACGACATTTAATGCACATATAACACTAAAAATCCTTTGATCCACCTTGAACATATTCCTGGGATTAGGTAGCAAGTTTTGTAAATTTAAACTTCAAAGCAGAGTAGTAAAGTATAAATTGGTTGTGCCCAGAGACTTTTTTTTTTTAAAGATTTTTATTTTTTTTTATTTATTCGACAGAGAGAGAGACAGCCAGCGAGAGAGGGAACACAAGCAGGGGGAGTGGGAGAGGAAGAAGCAGGCTCATAGCAGAAGAGCCTGATGTGGGGCTCGATCCCATAACGCTGGGATCACGCCCTGAGCTGAAGGCAGAGGCTTAACCGCTGTGCCACCCAGGCGCCCCTGCCCAGACACTTTTAAACGAGGGACAGAATATTTTGCTTCATCACACTGTTCTTCATTCCTCATTTTACTCCAAACTCACATTTATTGTAAGTTATATTTTATATGTTCTACAAATGCTTCTTGTTTTTCATATAATAAAGCAGGGGATTCCTTATGATTTTTAAGATAGCATGCTCTACCCTGGGAGGGACAAAAAAATGTTCTCAATGTTGATTATTTCCTTACAATCATACATAGTATATATGAATTACTTGTGTTTAAATAACATTAGTATGCCAAATGAAACAAATAGATTTTCATAATAAAGTTCAAATTCTTATTTATGCTTTAAAAGCTCTTGATAATTTGGGAGCTGTAATATCTGTTCCCAGGGAAAAATAAATTTTAGCTTTCAAGTTTTGGTGAGCATGTTAGATAGTTCAGTAATATTTTTTTTTTATCCTGTTTAAGATAATTATTTACATGATTTTCATGTTTCTTTCTTGGTACAGTTTCCTAATGTTTTAAGTTACTTTACTTCTGTCTAAGTAGCTATATATTGTTTCATTCTTTCAAAATTTCTTTCTTCAACTGTACTATATATATATATATATATATAAATGTATGTACATATACATACATACAATTAGTTGTGTGTGTCATTTACCTTATTCACTGTAATGGAACACTGAACTTTGCGAATGTTTCTCTTTGAGATATATAAAGGAAATGAGTATTTTTCACTGACGAGGAAAGAAAGCCATGGTCAGTGGCATTATAAATCTTGCTAAATATACAGTTTGCCAATCTTCTCTATAAAGATATTGCTTTCTGACTTTTGAGCATATCTAATAATGACATTAATAGAAAAATCTTTCCCTGTTTCTTTCCAGAATAATAATCATATATCCATTACATGAAGAGAAAAATGCCTTAATAAACATAAAAACATCCCTCTTTTTTAGAAAATAGAAATATGTACTGGAAAATATGTACTGTAAACATATGCATGGATTCTTTATTTTAATAAAATGACATCTGGATTATTCTTTTTATAGAAAGAAAAGTGTTTGTAAAAATCATAGCATGCAAAAAGAGTTTTCAAATGAATGTTTGAATGTTTCCTCAACCTGTTTCAAAAAAAAAAAAAAAGAAAGAAAGAAAACAACTGGCCTTTTATGATATCTTTAATTTTAGACAGAAATTTGTAAAGCTCATTTAGTCTATTTTTTTTAAAGATTTTATTTATTTATTTGACAGAGGGAGAGAGGCACCCAGTGAGAGAGGGAACACAAGCAGGGGGAGCGGGAGAGGAAGAAGCAGGCTCCCAGCAGAAGAGCCTGTCGTGGGGCTCGATCCCAAAATGCCGGGATCACGCCCTGAGCCGAAGGCAGACGCTTAATGACTGAGCCACCCAGGCGTCCCTCATTTAGTCTATTTTTAACGTGCAGAAGAAAATGGCAATCCATATGTAAACAAATGGCTGGGTTAATTTAAATCACTTTCTTTTTTAGTAATGAAATAATTCACTATTTAATGCATTTGTTAGATACTGGTTTCAGTGTATGTAGGAACATACCAACGAATAGGCTTATAAATATTATAGTAGGTAATACAACACAAAATATGCTTTTCTAAAACACAGTAGAAACAACAATTACTGGTTCTCCTAAGGCACTGGTATAAAGCATTAACAATCTGGCACATTATAACAAAAATCTATTTTTTAAAATATCCTAATTATTTTCCAAACTGCTTTCCCTCCATGTTCTGATGTCCACATTTGAGATGTACAAGAATCTTGACATCTTCTCACTAGATGCTGTCTCATTACAGGCCACTGAATGTTGAAAAGAGGTTGCCATGTTGACAGCTGTTCTAGACTTTTAGGTAAAATATTAATGATTGGACTGGTTCTAGCAGTTCTCCTACCCTGTTTGTAAACATGGGCTTTAGTTTAGATCTTGAGCTCCTGCAGTCACTTGCAGAGTTAAGCTTCCTGGTTGGCAACAACATGATAGGTTCTCTCTTCTCTAAACTTCTGCATAAAATAACTCATGGGTTGAAAATTTCATCTTTAATAACTACTGTACCTTACATTTTATAGTTGTTTTTATAAATATAATCTAGATGTTGACTGGGTATTTTCCTGTTGTACTAGAATTGCAGCTAAGGCCCAAAGTAGAAGACAATGAAGCTTTAAATAAGTTGTATGATTTGAATATTTAACTAGACTGGCTTAAGTTTTAATAACTGAAAGAGACCAGAAAAATTATGGTATCTGCCTACAACATCATTAAGAGACAAGGAAAGTGGACATCAAAACAGAGCATGATGGAAAGCATTAGAAAAAAATAAAATTGTTTCATATTAATAGCCCACTGAGTAGTCCTCAATGAACTGGTTACCCATCCATTATCTCATTTCATTTTTAAATCTACTGCATGAAATAGGCAAGAGAGGGATTAATCATAGTGTTGTTAGAGGGGAAAAGTGAAAATAATCAATTTCTCATAACATTCCAGCTCCCTCTCCTGTATTTTACCTAAAAAGAAATTGATGAGCAGAGATCAGTTAGTGATTAATAAAGCCAGAAACAGAATCTAACCAAAACTTTGTCAATGTTACACATTAAGGCTCCATAAATTTGATTGAGAAAAGTGGCACTAGATTGTCTGGATTCCTTACTTCTAACATTTAACTGGGCCTCTCTTCTAACTTTGTGTAGTTGAATCCTTTTATATTATACAGAGAGAACAAGTGTCATGTGTGACCTTAGAGAAGCCTTCATGGACCATAGACTCACCTCCTCCCTCTCTGTAGTCTTGGTCTTATCACCCCTCACCTGGTCTGATTTTCTTCCTGGTACATCATCCTCTGAAATTCTCTTATTTATTTAGGTGATTATTTGTTGACTTTTTTCCTTACTACTCCATGAAGACAGGGAATTTTTTTTGTACTTTAGTATAGTGACAAATTCTTAGTATTTTGAACAATGTCTGGAACATATTATTTGTCAAACTAATAGTTTCTAAGCAAGCATGCTAAGGTTTGGTGACATTCCATTCTCTTCACATTGGTCAGAAATGCCTTTTCCCACTCGATACACAGGGTCAAATAAACTCCTGCAGCAGAAAATTCTACTCTCAACCTTTCCAACTGTATCTCTTCAAAACTTCCAACATTGTCTCTTGTTTCCCATAACAAAGGTGACATCAAAATTGATCTGTCAATGCCCAGTTCCTTAACATATTTTATAAAGGGAGCAATATAAAACTCAGAGGAGTTAACGATTTATTTTGGGGTTATATAGTTAGTAATCACCGGAACCCAAACTAGAAAAAGGCCCTCTGCCTTCTCTAACACAGTGCATTTATTAAATGTTATGAAGGATATATATTCCTATTCAGTGTCTGGATAGGAAAGATATGGAGGGTTTTATAATACCCCCTACTATTGCATAGGTCTCCATTATTCTGGGACTCCAAAGTTAAAAAAAAGTGGGGGGGGCAGGGGGATCTGACTAAAAGGATCTCTTTGACCTGTCTGGTCTCATTTTCAAGGGGGAAAGATGGAAGAAACAAATTTGACCCTGCCCTATAGTTAGTGGCATTTTACACTTGTCCCTAGATATTTAGATAAAATATTTAATTTCCATTTTGAAGATTTGTAAATCAAGATTCAAAATATTTAAGCAACTAACTTACTTGAAGTCACGAGAGTAATAAGTTAGAGCCAGGATTTGAATCCACTTAGCACTGGAGTATGAAAAATAGTCATGGATGTGAAAGGCAACAAAAGAAGTGCATACTTGGCTTTCATGCAAGTGAGCATATTTTATCCTCAAGAAAAAAGAAAATATTCTATAGCATCTCTCATCATCCTTCTCATTAAATATCTTTTATTATCAGGAATTTCTACTTCACATCTAAGTTCAATTGCTCCGGTTACAGTTAAAATCTACTCCTTCTCGTTTGAATGAGTAACAGCTGGTCACTTCATAACCATATACTTCATGACCCTTCATATGCTTGAGGATCATTATTAAGTCACCCTTCAGCCTTCTATGATGTGACGGGCCCTATAAAAGTACCATCAGGCACAAAAATCATTAGAAGCACCACAAGGCACCATCATTAAATCCACCATCTGGCATAACTGGAAATGTCAGCAAATAGAGAGTGCATATTGATGGGCATACTACTGTTTATGTCTTTTAACTGGTCAGCAATGTTAATTATAATTACATCTTCATTGTAGGATTTTATAGCTTATATGGACAAATGAACATACACTCGATTAACTACAGACTAAATGGAAAATGGTTCTCAGGCTAATGTTTGTAAAAGCTATTAGTACTTTTTTTGTTGACTAATATCTCCAAAATCATTGAGTGCTGAGCAAATAGACAAATTGGCTCTGCCTCCAAAGAGAACCCGGGCTCTTTTCTAACTTACACTACTCAGATGATTTCTTCATTTAACTATTAATAAAAGTTAAGAAAATATCTTTCCCTTTTGCTTTCAGAGTTCCACTATGGCTATTATTTTAATGCAGACATTAGATTTACATAAACTGATATGTTAATAATGCCCTTCAATCTCTATTAGCTTATTCTGAAAAGTTTTTGCTATGAAAATTATAAGTACACTTGAAACTATTATTATATGTCAGTTATGCCACAACAAAAACATATGAAACTGTAAGCAATTAAAATGTTATAAATTAATAATATAAATGAATAAGAACTTTGAGAATAAATCCTTCTTTAGCAATCCTCTAGGTTGCAGTTCCACATGTGCTGAGAAGTTGACTACACTAAATTAAAGGTACTAATCACCAAAAAGTTTCTCATCATGGAAATAATATACCTATGCTTCCCTCGGATACTTAGGTTATACTCCATGTACTATTGTAATAAGCTGTTTTTCTAAGATACTTAAAGCTCTGTGGAGTAAATATAACAGTGTTGGTTTTCTATGATACCTATCATAAAATATTGGTTTCATTTTTAATTGTTTTTTTCTTTTTAGTTAAACTTTTTTCACAATGGCATTTGGATTCCATGATGCACAAAATATGTCGTCTATGAGTTTTTTCTGTTATTTCATCTCACTAGGTTACTCTTGCCACCTATTACCATTTCTGTTTTCTTTGTATTCTCTACTGCCTGGCCCGTTCTCCTTCTTCAGTGGCCTTCATAGGCTTGTCCTGACATTCACATTATTTCACATTTTTTTTTTTATATTCATGTGGGGAAATCTGTTTTTCTTAACGCAAACAATGAATCATGGGGAAATCTGTTTTTCTTAAACACAATGGAAGTATAATAAACTGGAATAATTGGATAAGCAGTTTTTTGTGCAAACCAATATTACCATGTTACTGGTTCTATTTATAAAAATCAAGTGGCAATTTTTTAGTTTCTCTACAAAATTTTAAAAGTCAGTAAGCACTAAATGAACTAGAGACAAGAAGAGGACACAGATACACACTGACATTTATGGTCATGTGTAGATATAACCACATATGTGTGTGCATGTTTGTGATTGACCTATTTTGTCCTTCATTCTCTTGGCAGCAATATGATATTGATAGCATAGAAAATACTTTTCTCATCAATAGGATTTTAGAGATACTTGACTTTTCTGCCTATTTTGTGTTTTAAAGGGACTACCATTCGTTTGAAATATGAAAACAAAAACAAAAGTAAGAATTGTGCTAGGTTACCCCCCCCCATTTTCTAGCCTCTACTCCCAGCACTCTTTTTCTGCTCTGCTCTTTGCCCCACATGACTGATTCCTGTATACTGACCACAGCCCCCAGCTAGCCTGCCTCTGTTTGAGTTCTCCAGTGAGAGATCAGGGAACGGAAAGGGAGATTTGAACTTTCTGCTCTTGGATACATTTTCTGGTAGAGGCTACAGCCCCTCCCCCAGGTTTATAGCTTTTTTTCGGGTGCTCCTTCCATGTGGTTCCTTGTTTCACTGAGCTCTGATAGTGCTACTTCCTCCTCTTGATATTCAGGCTTAGGGGTGGTACTGGCATCCTTGTTTCTTGCATCTTAAGTATGTCAGCATATTTTATTGGCTCCTTTAAAATTTTCTCATACTTTTGCAAACAGTCTTTATTAAATTTTTGAACCATGTGAAGTTCCTATCAGGATCCTGACTGATACAAGATCCCATTCTAGAAAGATAAAAATAGTTGCTTTCTTGTATTTTAGGTTAGACAGTAGAAGCAATAGGAGCACTTGTTTTAAATATTTTGTTTATATTCAAGTTCACAGCTTCACCTATTAAAAATTATTCAAAAGTAAATATGTATGAGTGAACAGATTACATGTGTTCTTCAGAAATAAAAAAATCCCAGCAACTTATGTCAGGTACTCTTGCTAATTTCAGCCTGACTTCCGGGATTTCTACCACCGTGTTTTCCATTTACTTTAAAAAATCAATTGGTATGTCTATCCATATTTGTGAGTATATTTTTTTAAAGATTTTATTTATTTATTAGACAGAGATAGAGACAGCCAGTGAGAGAGGGAACACAAGCAGGGGAGTGGGAGAGGAAGAAGTAGGCTCATAGCTGAGGAGCTCGACATGGGGCTCGATCCCACAACGCCAGGATCATGCCCTGAGCCGAAGGCAGATGCTTAACCGCTGTGCCACCCAGGCACCCCTGTGAGTATATTTTAATGATATTTTGAATTAAGCCTTTTTTTTTAAAGCCTGCAGTTAGAAGAGGCATTTGCTTTGCTATGTCAAATGGTCCTGTTGAAAGAATATTTTGAATTAGTTGTTTTTTTTTGGCAATATCCATTCAGGGATAGTCTCCGTTCTTATAATGGTTATGAATTTCTGGTTTCACAGATATACTCAGGTTAGTAATCAATTGCCTACTGTACTAAGACTATAAACTAGTGAGGTCTATCTAATTCAGACACATACTGATCTTTATGCCTGAGGTTCCTAAGCTTGGCATTTTTAGTAATCATATATTATTTGAGAAAATCCAAAATAGCCATGTATATAAATATGTAGAAATGCAACAATCAACTCATACATATGCATCTCTGAAGGGTTTCAGAGAACTAACCTATAGGAATAAAGGAGATCTAGTTGGTGGAAAGCGGTCCTTCCCTAAGCAGAAGCCACTTAAAGAGAAGTTACCATTTCCTTTACTCTGGAGATTCATGTATTGAACTGAAAGGCATACACAGGCAATCCTTTTTCCTGCACTAGACAGAAGAACACATCATCTTTGAAAGTCTGGTCTGGTATTTGGGATTACAAAGGGGTACCTATAATGTCAATTAGAGAAAAACATTCCTATTCATGAAATAACCATTATCCTAGATTCAAGTCATGGAAGTTTTCAATGGAACAACTATAAAAATGACTCTAAAAAGTATCAAACAGAGAAGAAAAGTAAATTTCCACTTACAAAAACAATGTAAGAGATGGCAAATAAGCAAAATGTTTAGTAGCTGAATACACACACACACACACACACAACAAAATGTTTTTCAGCCTTACAAAAAATAATGAAATCTTGCCCTTTGCAACAACATGGGTGGGCCTTGAGGGAATTATGCTAAGTAAAATAAGTCAAACAGAAAAAGATAAATACCATATGATCTCTTTTATATGTGGAATCTAAAAAAGAAGCAAAAACACAAACTCATAAATACGGAGATAGATTGGTGGTTACAAGGGGTGGGGTGTTGGGAGAAATAGGTAAATTGTACGTATATACTTTTTAGTTTAAATAAATTAAGAAAAAATAAACACACACACACACACATTTGACCCTTTAAACAACCACATAACTTACTTGTAGGGCAATAGGTGGTGTGTTCGAGACTATTATTTTTCCCCATTTTATAAATGAGGAAACCAAGGCACACTGAAATTAAGTAACTCTCTCAAGATTATACATCTGCTCATTGGTAGAGTAAGATTTGAACCCACACAGTGTGGCTTTAGCATTGTTCTTAACCAGTTCTTAACCATCGGGGCAGTCAGAGTTACTGCCTGGATCTCAGGGACCCAGGAGGGGGTATCACGGTGAACAGGTGGAAGCTACCTGGCCTCTTAAAATTAGGCCACCTAATGTAACTTCCTTTGTAATATCTTGGTTGAAGCAGTAACAAGCTCACTCTGAGGACTAAGAGAGGAGCACCCAACCGTCAAAGAATTTGCAGCCATGTTTTAAAGCCATCATAGTGAGCAAAATACCAACACCAACAACCACATTATATGATACCCAGAATGGTGGGTTGGTTTTTATTTGCCGACGACCTTACAGTTTCCTATATTTGGTCCTTATTTATCTACTGCAGGAAATGAAATAGAGCCTATCTTCAAGGCAGTTCACAGTTCTAACTGGTATTCTAACCCCTCGCTTGGCTCTGACAACCTTCTAATTGGCATTAGACAAGACTTCTATCTACTCAAGTTTCATTGATGTAGTTGTACCCAAATAGAAAATGCTCTCTTGCCTGTATCAAAACAATTGCTAAACCAAAATCTTTAAATTCTGCTTAATTTTTTCTCTTGGGTGGAGTATACAACTGCTAAGTTTGCATTTTAAACTTTCAGATAATTCTGAATAATACTAAGTGGAAAGAGAGGGAATAAAATATTTTGGTAAGGTGATGTTGGTGTATGGGTGTGTACACGGCAGGTGGTAGGTGGTATATCTGTGTTGTCCTCTGAGAAAACTGCAGTTTTTCTATTTTACCTTAACTGTAAAATCTTAGACTAATTTAGCTCAAATATTTTGAATACAGGTTCAATTTACGGGGCCAATGACTGTCAAAAAATTTCAGCTGAAAAATATTGGAAAAATCACTCCACTGACAAGAATTCTGTTTTCTATTAAAATCTGAGTTTGTGACCAATGTTGTATTTTTTTGGTTTTTGTTTTGTTTTGTTTTGTTTTTTAACAGCTCTGATGAATACAATTACAGTATTTTGTGGCATATCTTTACAATATGTCCTGAGGAAACAATATGACTGGTATACACAGAAAAATTTCAAGAGGAACATTTCCTTCTGTGCCATTCTGGTCTAAGACAGGAATTCTACATTCACACAGGTAAATATTAGAGTGATCGGGCTGGTTCATCTGTCATGCCTTCATGGCCAAGGTTAATTCTAATTATATGGCTGGCTGCCAAATTTCTCCTTTCTTCTTTCACTAAGGCAAAAAAAAAAAAGAAATCTGTCTGAATGAGAGAAACCACTCAGCAATTTATAAGTCCATTTCATGTTTCCTTGTTATGTAAAAGTTTCACACCTAAAATCACACAAAGTACAACTAAATTCCTAATGCAGCATTTTTTATGTAAAAGGAAAAAAAAGAATCTTTTCACCTCAAAAATCCCTGTTGTTAGTCCTGTGATTGGCAAGAGCCTCAAGTTACTTCACTAATGGAAGTCCCAAGATTCTTCTTCCTTCTCCTTAGCTCATTTCATGTTAACCTTTGCCCTCTACCAGTAAAATGCACTTACTTCTAGCCCATAAATTATGTAAATAACTTCTCCTTATTTCTAGATGGCTTTTATATTTTTGTTTTTGCTATGCTATCAGCTTGTACACTCAAAGCAGTCAACGAATATTTACGTGTTATCATTCATTAAGTCATCCACTGATTCAATAAATATTTATGTTGGATGCTATTTTAGATACTTGGAGATATAGTGGTAAAGAAGGTATGATTTGTACTACCAAGGAATTCTCAATATGTATATTCGACAGAATAGGCCAAGTTATGCTGCAGTAACAAACTTCATATATCAATGCCTAAAATAATAGTCCATTTCTAGCTGATGCTACGTGAAGGCTCTTGATGATCTGTACACTGCAATCATTTAGATTCTTACAGAGATGGATGTTCCATTTAAATGCATGCTTCTGCAATTACTAAGGTACGGAAAGGAAATGTGGTAAATCACACCTGGGATCTAAAAATCTCTGCCGATAAGTGATATACTTCTCATGCTTCATTGACCAGAGCAAGTCATATGCACGCATCTAACACTCGGAGGAAGCAGGACTTACTAATAAGCATAGGAAAGAAGGATCATATTTGTCAATGTACACTATTTTTACCACCTACATAATGCTATGAAATTGTCATATAGCTATAGTCAAGTATAATATTCTATTCAAATGTCTTATAACCTACCAAGTGGATTTTGCTAGGAAACAATGGCTTCCCATCCTTCTTTAAATTTTTTTAGAGCTATGTATCAAGCAGATCACACTTTATTGCCTCTTTTTTAGTCCTATGACTCAATCACTCAAAAAAAAAAAAAAACCCGATAAATTATACTGCTGCCATATATGCTGGGTCTTCACTAGTTAGTATCAGCTCCGTTTTTTTGATATCCCCTTCCTGGATTATGCATCTGTCCCTGCTTGACATCTCGAGTCAGCACATCTCATACAACTAGATTGTTTTCATTTCTAACTTCTATCATCAGAACATAATCCAGTTAGTTCCCTTGCTCAAAACAAGCATTACAGGAAACCAGACATGGAAAAAAATCTGTTTTTGACTGATATTATGGAAGCTTAGACCTATGGCAAGATGTCATGTTAATGTTGGCACAAACATGTAAGAAAAAATCCTAATTTCACAGACTATGTAATTGTCAGGCTTTTTTCAGTGTCTGCTTCTGTTTTGAAAGATTAGAATAAATTTTGATTTGTCCAAATGTGTGACACAGCAAGAACAGATCTAATTGGGTCATAATGTATCTGCTCTGCTAACTTCTTCAAACCATTTCTCTTTATTATTTTATGAAACATTATAGAGAAGCATGGGTTACTTAATTAAATATACACAGCACTTATAAACTGTGCAAATTCGAGACTTTTTATAATACAAATAATAATAGCTCTTACAGAATTATAGGGAGGCTATCTGTAAAATATCTAGCACACTCTTTAGCACATAGTGACTAGGTTTTCAAAATTCTTATGCTCTTACATTCTGAGCACTGAAGTAACTGCGGAGTTTTGAGATTGGCTAACAACGTTTTGGTGGGGTTGGGGGGGGGAAGAAAAATCACTCTGGAATAAATTATTCTAAATAAACCACTCTACTTCCTTCCCCAAATGACAAATGTTCTGAGCAAGGAATGTTAAGTCTCACCAGTAAACAGAAAATACAAACAGAGTGAAAGACAAATTGCCAGACTCACAATGAATGTCCATGTGAATGTAATTACTCTGGCTCAGAGAGAGACAGAGAGAGAGAGAGAGAGAGAGAGAGAGAGATGAACAGCAGGGACTTTGCAAATGAGCCAGGCTGAGGTTTTATCAGTTTCACCCCCAGGCCAATACTTGATTCTCCATTGTTCCAGTTAGATTTTGCCCTGAACTGAAACTACTCCAACAGTTTCATTCTCAAATCTCTTACCATCACAGTATCTTTAAAAAATAAACAGGTGGCATTACCTGTTATGTATGGACAGAGTACATTCCTGTGTGCCTGTTTTAGTCTAGCATACACATGCAAACACATATACACTGTTTCTAAAGGTTTATTAATAATTTTAGTACTGACCTTGTCATATTAGAGTTTAATATTTTCTTTATAGAACCTAAGCCTCAGGAAGCTAGGCAGGGTTGTCTACTCACACATAAGACTTCTCTAGTTTTTACTCAAGTACTTAAAGGCTTTTTTTTTTTTTAAGATTTTATTTATTTGACAGAGAGAGAGCATTTAGTAGGCAGAGCGGCAGGCAGAAGCAGGAGAAGCAGACTCCCCACTGAGCAGGGAGCCTGACACGGAGCTCCATCCCAGGACCCTGGGATCATGACCTGAGCTGAAGGTAGCAGCTTCACCAACTGAGCCACCCAGGGCCCCAGTACTTAAAGGCTTTTGATCCAAAAAGCATAGGGTAAAGGCTATAAAGGATAAAGGCCCAGTACTTAAAGACTTTGATCCAAAAAGAGATAATGATGATACCGAATCCTACCCATTCTTCAAGGACCAGCTTAAAGATTATTATGAAACCAGTATT
This sequence comes from Ailuropoda melanoleuca, assembly GCF_002007445.2. Taxonomy (NCBI): domain Eukaryota; kingdom Metazoa; phylum Chordata; class Mammalia; order Carnivora; family Ursidae; genus Ailuropoda; species Ailuropoda melanoleuca. The sequence goes on from NC_048219.1 coordinate 113,269,955, forward strand.
CAAGTAGTAGGAAAAAAAAATTACCTATCTTTAAATTTGTGTATTTCTTCTATTTCTCTTATACTACCAACATTTCAGTTATTTGCATATTTTGTGTTTACCAGAATGTAAATTTTTAGAAAGCAGATATCTACAGTTTTTTACATCTTTCTATTCCTCATATAGCTGAGTCACTTACTTCAAATTTTTGTTAAACAAGCAAAATTGGACATATTTTTGGACACACAGGAAAATCAGGAAATAGCTTCAAAGTCACATTTGGATAGTCTTAGTCCTAGGATTTAAGATTAATTTGTGAATGAGAAAATGAGGCTATCTAGTGAAATATATAGTAGAAAGTAGTATGAGAGGCAAAAAAGAAAGCAAAGGAATTTGAAACTTCTTCAAATGGAAGAGTATAGTTAAGGAATGGTGATATCTGCCATCCATTTTAATGGTTAAGTACTATTATTTACTAACTAGTCTTTTTAAGGGAAAAAAAATAATGAAAGAACAGAGAAGGTAGAAATAAATAGTTATGGTCCTGAGACAGGCTGAAATGGCCATGTGGAGACAGGTTTGCCATGTTAGCCTACCGTAGCATGGTACGCCCAGGGGGCACAAACTCCTGGCGTGTTGTTTTCTCTTTTGTTTCATTTGTTCAGCTCAATTGGTTATAAGCTAGTAGGACTGAAGAAACTATATTAAAAAATACTACTAATAAAACTCGGTGTATTCTCTGCAACTCTGTTACTGACACACCGTAGACTTTCTCATGCAATTCAACCATAAACAAACATCCCACATCCTACCATTTTTAACCAGAAATCATCTCTTAGAATTGTTTAAATGCTTAACCATGACTGAATGCTGGAACATACTTTTAAATACTAGTTCTCTTAAATCTCTTTCCTTATTCTTCTTATTCAGTAGCTTAATTTCTCCTTTTATGTTACTTTTTGTTTGGAGAAATTAATTTACCACAATTATTCCTCCCTATAATTGTTGACACTTTCCTAAAAATAAAGATGCAGCTTCTTATATTTTGGCTTAGATAAAAAATCAAGATGTCACATATTCTTACGGGTTCATATATTATTAGCTTTTGCTTTGTCTAAGCAATTACCAATAAAAAATCTTTTAGACTATTATTTAGGCTGAACTTTGAGGATGTGGAGGAAAAGGAACCCTCACACAGTGTTGGTGGGAATGCGAACTGGTGCAGTCACTGTGGAAAACAGTATAGACATTCCTCAAAAAATTAAAAATAGGACGACCCTATGATCCAGTAATTCCTCTACTGGGTATTTATTCAAAGAATATAAAAACACTAATTCAAAAAGATATATGAACCCCTGTTTATTGCAACATTATTTACAATAGCCAAATTATGGAAACAGCCGGAGTTTTCCATCAATACGTGAATGGATAAAGAAAATGTGGTATATATACAATGAAATATTACTCAGCAATAAAAAAAAAATGAAATCTTGCCATTTGCAACAATGTGGATGGACCTAGAGGATATAATGCTAAGCAAAATAAGTCAGTCAGAGAATGACAAATACCATACGATTTCACATCAATGAAATTTAGGAAACTAAACAAATGAGAAAAGAAACAAACCAAAAACAGACTCTTAACTATAGAGAACAAACTGATGGTTACCAGAGGATAGGTGAGTGGGGGGATGGGTGAAATAGGTGATGGGATTAAGGGCATACTTATCTTGAAGAGCACTGAGTAATACATAGAATTGTTGAATCACTATACTGTACACCTGAAACTAATATAACACTGTATGTTAACTATACTGGAATTAAAATTAAAAGTAAATAATAAATAAAATATTAATTATTTTAAAAATAAAAGAGGGACACCTGGGTGACACAGTTAAGCATCACAGTCTTGTTTTTGGCTCACGTTGTGATCTCAAGGTGGTGAGCGGGAGTCCTGCATTGGGCTCCATGCTCAGTGCAGAGTGTGCTTGAGATTCTGCCCCTTCTGCTCATGCACTCTCTCTCTTTCTCGCTTTCAAATAAATAAATCTTTCAAAAAAGAATAATGGCCAAACTCATGACATATTTTCATAAGCTTATTTTATCAGTTTTCATATTATGGGAGCTACCCCTTCAATTCTTACTTGTGATTCTAGAAAATTATATATTATCTCAGAATATTTTCTAACTTCTTTGTTTCATTATACCCTTAGATGTTCAACATTAAAGTTCAAAAGTCTACAACTGAAAATATCTTTCCCTCCAGATATGCTTCTCTTCTCTATTCCCAATCTCAGAATGTCATCATCATCTAATAATCCAAGCCAGAGTCATCCCATAAATATAAATTTGCACTATTTCTAATCAATTAGAACCTGTAGGAGTCTCGCAAAATCTATTTGTAACTTTATTTCTACTGCTATTGCTTTAGTTTAGGATTACAAAAAATCTTCCTTGTGTTACGTCAGTTGCCTCCTAACTTGTGTCCTTATCTCTGTTGTCTCTTCTCAGTAATCAAGGAAAGGAGAAGTACAGCCTAAAGAAAAATCTAGGACTGTTAAAGTTAAATGATAGCACCACACTATTAAAATTAATGGTCTGTACATTACTTTAGCAGTATAAATAAAACAGAAAAAAAGTAATTTATATAGCACTTGTATAAATATAATATAAAAAAGTACAGAAAAATGAAATTAATTGATTTTTTTTAAATACAGGGAGTAATATAATTGGACCACTTATTATGGTGGGAACACAATTGTTTTTTGCCTCTGATTAAAGACAATTTTTTTTAATAAGACATTGAGAGGCAAATATCTACTTATAATGCTTTGCTTTGGAAAATATCTACATTGGAAATGAAAGTAAGGTTATTATCAAAAAAATTATTTTTACTGAAAGCTTACCTCTTTTTGAAAAATTCACATAAATAATACTTTATATTTATATATTGTTTTCTATATTTACTTATATTTTCTTATTTGAGACTCTGTAGATTTCTTGGTATGGAGAGGGGGTATTATATTATTTGGGGGATGGTGGACAAAGAGGTGTATACTTCTTACGTACATTTTAAAAATACACATCCTGTAATACATTTGAATTTTCATATACTAAGGACTTGCATCTTTTGAAATCCTAAGGACACATTTTATTTTTGTAGCAATACTGTGTTTCTGAGTTTATGTTTATATATTAAAATAATACACTACACATTGCTGACAGAATTTTAGTAAAGTCAGTCTTGGAATTTTACTAACTTAATATTATTAATGTAACATAATTTTATTTTTTTAAAGATTTTATGTATTTATTTGAGAGAGAGACACAGAGATAGAGAGAGCATGAGCAGGAAGAAGAGGGAGAAAGCAGTCTTCCCTGTTGAGCAGGAATCCCAGCATGGGCCTCGATCCCAGGATCCTGGGATCATGACCTGAGCCCAAGGCAGACACTTAACCAACTAAGCTAACCAGGTGCCCACAAATTACATAATTTTAAAAATTACATTTAGTAGCATTTCTCAAGTAATAAATGGCTCAATTTATTTAACAATATTAGTCAAATATTATGATTTTATGTAACTGAATATACTTTGAAAAATCATCCAGTTAAACAATCAAAAGTTAATATTAGAAAATGGTTTAAGATGGTGTCAGGATAGGGGCACCTGGGTGGCTCAGTCAGTTAAGTATTTGCCTTCAACTCAGGTCATAATCCCCAGGTCCAGGGATGGAGCCCTACATCAAGCTCCCTGCTCAGAGGGGAATCTGCTTCTCTCTCTCCCCCTTGCTCGTGCTCTCTCTTGCTCTCTCTCTCTCTCTCAAATAAATAAATAAAATCTTAAAAAAAAAAAGATGGTGTCAGAATAGTGGTCCTTGAGTCAGTCTCTACTTCTTTCCAAAAGTCCTGCAGTAACAGGAAAGGACTCCAATTTGTATTACTAGGAGACACTCAGTCAACTATTATCTAGAATTGAGAAGGAATTAAAAACTGCCAGACGACTGATAAAACTGGAATGATAGACACAATGACCAACCTATATATTCTGACCAAAGCTAAAATAAAACCACTGACCAGAGAGAAAATGGAAATACATTTTGTGTCTCCTTACCTATTTGTCACCTCAGTCAAAAATCCAGGGCCCATGACAGGCAATTGGCCCTTCAAGGTATGAGAGCTGGACTTCAAGGAATGCAGAGTGCTGGCCCTTCACTCTTCTATCACTGCATTCCCTCCCAAATCAACTCACAAGTCACAATTCTGAGCAGGAAGTAGGAGAAATTTAGAAGTGCTACATTACATGCTGAGAAGAAGAGTTTTCATAGATAAATGTAAAAGCAGAAGTGAGCGGTGGGTAGATATGCACTTTAGGAATTTTGATGATTCTTTTCTTTCTGTTTAAAAAGTCAAGTGCCTCAGTGGCTCAGTCAGTTAAGTGTTTGCCTTCCCCTCACGTCATAACCCCAGGGTCCTGGGATGGAGCCCCACATGGAGCTCCTCCTCAGCAGGGAGTCTGCTTCTCCTTCTCCCTCTGTCCCTCTCCCTCCTCCCCCATTCATGCTCTCTCTCTCACATTTCTCTCTCTCAAATAAATAGATAAAAATCTTAAAAAAAGTCAAAGTCTGGAAACAGGTAGTTGAAGTAAATACAGTATTTTGAAGCAGAGGCACAGTCAATAAATGTCTGCTAGAAAAATCTCAGCATCAATTATCAATTTGGTTTGTTGAAAGGTTCAGAATATTTGTCAGTACACTATTCCAATCTGCCCAATGAAATCTTGTTCTCATTCCCAATTTCAACTTCATCCACCCTCCATAAGTCTAACAAATAGGAAAATAATTATATTGTTGGATTTCACTGGATAGGACATTATATTGAACAGTCTTTAATAACAAAGATGCTTTATGTCACCTATCATTTGCTTTTAAACTTACAAAAATGTATGGATTTAAAAAGCATACATAACATAGTAATTTTAATTTGCTTTTAAATTTATAAAACATGAATATAAAAGTTTATGCAATTTTCTAAATGTATGAATACAAATGCATGTGGTAGAAATATGATATATTAACAGTTTATTCTGGGACATAAATAATGTCTAATTATTACCTTTTGTGTATGACTTTAAAAATCTATAAAATTTGCATATTACAGGAAAAAAAAAATTAAACCGGAAAGGTACTCTGGAGAAGAATTGTCTTACCTTCTTCTGTGGAACTGGGAAGCTGGATGTCAGAGAGGAGAACTAAAGAACCAAGGTACATGGATAGTAGCTACAGAGTCAGAAATAGAAACCTGGCCCTTTTAATCGTCTTTCTATTGTTTATGTATAATATATAAAAAATTTTAATTAAAAGTATAAACATGTAAACATAGATTCTTCTCCATTTTTATTCATTCAAATAAATATAGGGGCACCTGGGTGGCTCAGTCAGTTAAGCATCTGACTTCAGCTCGGGTCATGATCCCAGGGTCCTGGGATTGAGTCCTGCATTGGGCTCCCTGTTCAGTGGGGAATCTGATTCTCCTTCTCCCNATATATATATATATATATAATATGGCAATAACCTATCATGAGCAAGATCTTTGTCAACAAGGAACTAATAAATCTCACTTAGGCATATCCCTTTCATTAATTAAGCACAAAAATTGTGTGCTGAAAAAAAGTTTACAACTCAATAGGCTAGTTACCATTTGTTTAATCCTACTGAGAAAAGAACTTAGGTAAAAGCCTATGTAAGAACTTATTCTATGAACATAGAATGAGCTAACAAAATACATTAAGTTATTTTGTCTTTGAAACTCTCATTGATGTAACTCATGTGACTGTTATTGGTTAGACAGGGATAAACAAGAGTTATTGAAGTCTGCACACAAAAAATATTATGTTCATATTTGCACACATTTCGCTTATTTGGATAAGCAAATACACCAGTTCTCATAACTGGCCGAACACATTGTCTAACTATTAAAAATCTATTTTAATATATTGTGTTTATGACTGCTGCTGTTAAGTGTGTGAAATGTTGGATATTTCTATTTTCACACCAAATACGGAAAGAACTGCTCTTTGAATATAACCATTAAATGGCTAAACTCACATGAATCACATCAATACATTTTTTTTCTTTTTAACCTGTTAAATTAAACCTGTATTTATTCTGTATCTTTTTGTTTTCCTACTCCTAAAACACAATGGAATCTTCTTTTCTCTGAAGTAATTCTGAGAACTTCAGTGCAGCTTTGTGCAATATGATGGTGAGGGTCAACTAAACTGAAACTATAACATAGGAAGTAAAATATATAAATTTACACTGTTTAGCAGGTATTCAACATAATTAAAATCATATCACTTTGTGTCCTTTTTTTAAGTACATAGAAAACATGAATTCTGTTTCTTTATAGACAAATTAGTGAAACATAGAGAAAGCTGGGACAGCAGCACCACTGATACCCCCCAAGGTTTTTCTTGAGGCTATGCTCACCTTTCTCCAAGATACTTGCCTTTTCAATCTTGTTCTCTCTCTGGTCCATCCTGAGAGAGCAAGGTATCACTTATTATCAGCTTCTTTTAAGTATATATAAAGGGAATCCAATGTCATGGTTTAACTTACATCTCTTTTCCTTTTTTTAGATGTGGTGCCAAGCAGCCACAAAATACATTCCTTTTCAAGTTGCTTTGCGCAGTAGGGAATCCTTCTGGCTGCCAACTATAAGAATATTTCTCTGACTTCCAGTCTCTGAATATTAGAAGTGAACCTAGAAAATTTTGATTCCAGGTATGTTTGTTTACAGATTTTAAAAAGTAAAAATAAAATGCTTAGGTTGGTAAGTATAAGCCAGTTAGTAACATGGAGTCTTTATCTATAGTCCAGAGTGGCTGGTATTACTTTTTAATTATTTCTTATAACTAATTTCACCCCATGTTCCTTGTAAGATCCTGGAGGGATACAATAGTTCTATACACTGGTGTTCTTTGTAGTGGGTTGTGACAAAATTACATATTTGTAGAATAACTGAATGAAGGAAATGAATGCATAAATCTATCTCTTTTTTACAGAAGGGACTTAACTACTTAACTTCTTCTAGCCAGTCTCCTATAACCTTAAAACCATATATGTTTCACATATCATTTTAATATAATCTCACTTTAGTAAACTAATAGTCTTCATTCCCCTTATTGCAAACTTCCAGTGAAATTTTATTAGAACAGATAAGAATAGGATTAGAAGGAAAATAATTTAATTAAGCAGTACATGATCATAAATTGCTGCGAAGCCAGTCTAAATCAGGGCCGTATTTAAAGAAACATATAAGATTTCAGAGTAACAAAAAAGCGAAGTGGTGAAATTGAAAAGCAACTGTGTAAAAGTGCCAGCTCCAATGTTTTGGGGCAATTAAATGCTTGAGTATTAGCTTCTCATATAATGACAAAATTTAATACAACCTCTCAAATGACAAGAAATAAATCAATTAATCAATAAGTTGGGCAAAAGAAGTCCTATTGCTTAGAGTCACAATTTGGCTTTTACTATAACAAAATAAATAGCATTACATTTAAAAAGATGGGAATATAAGCAAATAAAAAATGTTAAAATTGTTAGCCATTTGAGAAATGCAAATGAAAGGTATTATAAGATCTCGTTATATGCCTACTACAATTGCTAAAATAAATATCTATATACATATATTGACAATACCAAATGCTAGAAAGGATGCTGAGCAACTAGATGTCATAGTGCTAGTAAAATTGTACAGATTCTCTGGAAAACAGTTTGGCAGTGGTTTTTTTGTTTGTTTGGTTTTTGTTTCTAAATAAAATTAGACATGAGTTTACCATGCAATTTACTCAGCAATCATATTCCTGGGTATTTATCCTAGAAAAATGAAAATATATGCTCACATGAAAACCTGTACACAGATGTTCATAGTAGCTTGAAATAATTTATTAAATAAGTTATTTATTTAAATAATGAATAGCTTCAAATTGGAAACCACCCAAAGGTTTCTTTTACATGTGAATGGATAAGTGACATGTTATGTCTCTACAATGGAATGCTATTCAGCAATAGAAAGGAATGTGCCACCAATACGCACAATATGAATGGATCTTGAGGGACTCCTGTTGAGTGGGGGCGGAAAGTCAATCTCAAAATATTTAATTGAAACATTTTCCATTTAGTAATATTCTTTAAGTCACAAAATAATGGTCATGAGAGCAGATCAGTGGATGCCAGAGGTTAGGGGTAGGGAAGGGTGTGACTCTAAAAGGAAAAAAGAAAAGGGGAGTTTTTCAGTGGTGATGGATATGTTCTGTATCCTGATTTTGGTGATGGTTATATAAATACGTACATATGAAACTTCAAAGAACTATACACTAAAAAACTGTGCAGATGAAATCTGAATAACATCAGTAGTTGACTTAATATTGTACCAATTTAAATTTCCTGGTTTTAATAATTTACTATGGTCATGTAAGATGGTATCATTAGGAGAAGTAGGGTGTATGGTTTACAGGAGTTTTCTATTAATTTTGCAACTTTTGGAGAGTCAAAGTATTTTAAAATTAAAGTATTAAATGCAATAAAATAAAGGATACTTTTTTCTTTTACCATTTGCCTAAAGTAGAGCCAAATTATTACAAAATTCAATGGTTTTCTCCATTACCTTTATTTTCCAATTTAGCTGTTACTATTTGTACATGTATCTCATTAAAAATTATGAAATGAAGTTCCATTTTCCTCATTACTACAACATTGGGTAGAAATAAGATAAAAAAAATTATAGCGAAAAACAAAAAGTAAATTTGTTTAAAAAAACTATTTTTTATTTCTTACACAACTAATATTTTATTTGCCAGTTCTTCTAAGGCTGTATTATTTTAAAACACAGCTGACAGGAGGCGGGGGGATATAATAACAGATACAGTTATTTCAGATGGAAAGACTAGAATGCCACCACCAAAATCGACAAAATATTTGGACACAATTCTCCATTGGATCTCTCACATTTCTGCCCATTGTTTTAAGCAAAGGCATTGACAACTTTTGTTTTATACTACCCTTTCAAGGATGTTTGTAAAGCAGTGTCTCCCTCTGGGGAAAGGGGGAGATTTGTCCCCTGAACAGAATAATAAAGATAATGCCTCTCTCCAGGGCAAAGGTTGGTGGGCCAGTGGCTAGCTGTGACCTTATAAAATTGGTGGTTTCCTAAATTCAGAGTTGCTCAGCTATCTTACAAACTTACTGTGTGGATATCATCCATCTGGGTCCACCTTTACATTCCTTGCATGGGATTGGGGAGCCTATCCTGTGATGAATAAAGCTCTCTGTGACCTAGAAGACTGTGCAACTAGAACAACATAATTTGATGCCTTGTGAATAAGAAAAAATCTCAAGTAAAAAGCTTTGAGGGCATTATATAGGCTTCAGAAATTTGAGGATTTCTTCCTGACAGTTCCTTGGCACAATGTGTCTTTCTTTACCCTACAGTGGCAACCCCAGACCTGCCTAAATGTGTATAGTCTCTGAATGGCAGCCTGTTCAGAATGAGAATTGGGACATTAAGACTTAATTCTGGTTACAGTTTATTAATATGCTTTGTTCCCTCTTTCATTTGACTCTTCCAGGCGAAGCTTTGGATGAAGTAGGAGATGATGGGGGAGAAAAAAGAAGATGAAGTTTTAGCAACTTCAGACTTTGTGGAGGTGGAAGGACAGCAAAAATCCTGTACTTGGTGGAGAGATAACCTTAGACTGTGGGAGGTATGGGGATGGGAAGGCCATTAATGATCTTTCATATCTGCCCCTAGAGGCTTCCTCTAGAATATAGGCTTCCTCTAGAATATAAGCATCCTAGGGCTGCTTTTTTTTATCTTTTCAATGATGTTTGAAAAGGAGGAGAACTAATTTGAGCGTGGAGCTCATGCTGCCTGCAGTCCTGTGAGTAATAAAGTACTTTATCTTTGACCCAGTCTCCTGTCTTCTGCCAAGATCTAGGAAGCTCTGACAGGGAAACTTGGCTTGCAAATAGGATAAAATCTCACATTATTTGCAGTTTTGACATAAACATAAAATAAATAAAGAGGGTCCAGTTTAATTACTTTCTGGTTTTCCAAATTTGAAAATATAATTTGGAAGTATAGGTCTAAAAACAATAGTACTGGGCTCCAGATGATTTAAACAGTGTTTTTATAGATGGTTTATCACTGAAGTTCACAAAGGCATACATAAGAACGTACCTGATGTCCTAACACGCACTCTCTTGGCTTCTAATTCTTGTAGAATCTATGGCGGACAGTTAAAAATGAGCTTTGATTTTCCATATGTTGACAACATTTCACCCTGAGCAAAGTAAGTCTTGTTCAGTAGGCATACATAAGCCTAGGGAATTAACATACTAAGGGCAACACTCAACGGATATTGGAAAGGAGTTTGTCATGATGAGTCCTCAGGTAGGCAGTTCTGACAAGCATTCCATATGCTTCTGAGAAAGTTCTAAGGAGAATCAAGCCCCAGTTCACCATTCCTCCAGTAACATGCTTCATATTGCCTTTACCTCCTTCCTGTACTTTTCTTCACCCCACACTCTTGCTTCCTGGAATAACCACCTAAATAGCCTAACTAAACACAAAAACTTGTCTGAACCTTGAACTTCTACTTTTGGGAATACCTAATTTAATACAAAAGACACAACTCACTTCACAACAGATGTGTTTAGATGGCATATTTATAAACTCACTTTCTCTGTTCAAGCAAATTCACATATTTCCATAAAATGAAATTAAAGGTTTATATTACAAAGTATAATTTGAATTGAATTTTACAAAATGAATACAAACTCCTCAACCTGGTAATAATACTGCTTTATGCAGCAAGATGATTCTACTGATTGATAACCATTTGGATATATGATAATTTGTGAATTTACATTAAGATGCATTAGGAAGATGTCTGCTCAAAATCAGGATTATAACCCCTGGTGTGGCACCAAGACAAAATTGTACTCTGCAGATGATTATTATATCTTGGACTTGTCTAATGTTAGATATTAGGGGATAGTCTAAAAAAACACTAAAACTTTGATACTACTTGATGTTTTTGTGGAAAATCTACATTAGAACTGTTAAGAAACAGAGATGGAGAAAAGCATTAATCTGCATTGTATGCATAAGATATTGAATCCCAGTTGTACTGAGTTGGATGGCATTTAGAGAACTCATAATGTGAGCGAGAGAATCTGTGATTGCTCTACAAGGAAGCAGAAGGTGGAGATGGAAGTTAGAAGAGTGAACAGAATCTTACAGAGAAGTTAATGGCCCTGCGATGATCTATTGCAGAGCTGGAGGAACTATGAGTTTTGTGGAATTTTCTGCTTTTTTCTTAATTAGCGTTGAGTGTGGGAATACAACTCAATCATTGTTAAACTCTATGGTAATACAAAGTTGATTAATAGTAGTGAAGAAATTTCCCAGTTTTCTTCTGTATCCATCAATGGTCATACTAGACAAGCTACGTTAATGAATAGTAAAAAGTAGCTCACAAACATAGAGCAGTCTCCAGATAAAAAAACATATTTAACTCTTAATTTCCTGATGAGGATAACTGAAATAGACAAAATTGTTCGCATTTTACAAATGCTGCTTTTGAATGTCAGATAATGATTTTTCACATAGTTGTATAAAACAGCCAGTAAGGTACTAAACTAGAACTCTACTCAAGGTATTCTAATCCAAGTTGTAGGCTTTTTTCTCTCTGTAGTCATTATGATCATGCTTATTTTGGGGCCATATTTCTTTTTGTGATAGTAACAAACAGATTTTGCTGAAATCCAGATTTGGAGAAGCTGCTTTAAATCCCCTATAGCCTCATTAAAGAGAAAATAAGCTCTGGAATTTAGAGGATACAGAGTCACTCTAAGGGGAAATAAGGCAATTGAAAATATAGTAGCAGCTGGTCCAGAATTCTTTTACTGATTACTTTTGCAATGTTTTCCTACCCAACTACTAATACTAGTTACTATTATTTCCTTATTTCTATTTGACCCACTATCTCAATGGCTCAGTGTTTTAATCATCTCATTCCTGCTTCAAGACATCGCACTTCATCGGATCTTTCCATTCTTCTCAAGAGTCCACCTTCTCAATAAACTCAGATAACAATGATAGACAATGAAATATCTTCACTGATTTTTAGGTTCTGATTTTTAAAACAAGCTGTTGTGCAGAGAGAAAGTGGAATGAACAAGAACACTTAGATAAAAGTAGCCAGGGGGCTCTAATCCCTGGTATATTTCAGAAAAAGCACAGAATTTGTGAGTTGAAAGAAAACCTTACGAATCATCAGTTGTGAATTGACCAAGGTTACCTGAATCTAAAACTGGAAGCCAAATCTTTTGACTTAAGCCAGAGCTCCTCTCGATATGCAATGTTATACCCTCCACATCACCAACTCTCTTGTTTTGTTTTCTCTACTTTTTGCTTGTCTTTTCTCTGTTAACTCTTCAGTGGTAAAATACTGATAGCATTGATTAAATGTTTATATTACCATAATTATGATAACTAAGGTCACTAATCCCCATGGAACATCATGATTACAAACAATATTAGCTAATGATTTTTCATCATCTCTTAGATATACATTTACCTCCTACAAGCTCACAATATCCAGGATTCATAAATTAATTATTCACTTATTATTATTTTATTCATTTAGGAAGTGCATCATCAACCTCTACCAAGATAATATAAAATTATGTCATTAATCATTTTAAGTATAATTGAACCATTAAGAAAATAGGAACTATAGCACATTCTCAGTAAGTTATATCCCTTTAAATGAGTTTTTAAAGGAAAATAAGAAATTAAAAGTTTCACATAATTTGTGATTATAATAATAATCATTATTAAATCTCACTCACTTAAAAACAATCATTTTTAGTCAGAAGTCTTAGTTAACACAATGCTCATTAACAGCAAGCTTCTAATATTTTCTTAAATGTTAAGTATGCCATTGTTATTGGCATGATTTCAGTTGAAGTCTTAAGCCATAGCTATTTCTCTCGTTTTTGTTTTTGTTCTGTTTTATTCATTTATTTGAGAAAGAGAGAAGGAGAATACAGAAGTAGAGTGAGAGGGAGAAGCAGACTCCCCACTGAGCAGAGAACCTGACATGGGGCTCAATCCCAGGACACTGAGATCATGACCTGAGCTGAAGGCAGACACTTAACTAAGCCACCCAGGCACTGCTAAGCCATAGCTATTTGTAATAAAGTAAATCTCTTCCACCCACAATACATTCATGATACATACACATAATAGATCTCAAAATGATGTTTCCTCCATTTATGCAGGTACTACCTTAGTCCAAGCAACTGTTACCCACCTTAAGCTATCAAAATAGGCTCTTCACTAATCTTTCCATTCCCATTTTGCCCCACAACACACACACAACATACTTCACAGTAACTGAGCTTTCTAGATTGTAAATCTGACTCTTTGGCTTAAAATTTTCCAGTGTGACTTTCAAGGCTCTAGATGATACAACCGCAGCCTCTCTCTTCACATTCATTTTGAGCCACTCATCTCCTTGGTTATTGTACTCCAACCACACTGTCTCTTTCCCAGTTTCTCAAACATGCTCCATCCACTCTCTTCCTCCTCAAGGTATCAGACTTGGTCTCCCTCTGCAATGCTCGTTGTGCTCCCTGTCTACATTGCCACCTTCCCTAATTTTCTTTTCTTATACTTTAAGTAACATTTTAAATGTCATCTCCTCTGTGAGACTTTTACTGGCCAACTAATTTAATTAATGGCTTCTCTGTCAGTCTTGACAATTACACACTGTTTATAGTAACATAACACTTATCATAATTTGTATTTATGAGTGTATCTATGTATGAAAGTACTTACTGGTTGCACTGGAGTAAAAAATAAATCGCATTCTTAATGATTTGTTTTTATAAGATGTATCAAGTAAGCTCATGGCTTTTTAACAACTTAAAAAAGGAATTTTAAAAACATACATTATTTTATTGTAGAGTACTTCTAGCAAATCCAAAAATTAAAATGTAATACACATAAAACATAAAACCTCTATACTTCAAAAGCACCTATCCCATAGGGGTTCATCCAGATCTAGTTGAAACATACTAATTTAAAAGACTGAAAAAAAATAAAATCAAAGACTGGTTGCAACTTTATTTTTACTTTTTTATTTCCCAAGATAATGATTATGTCTTTTTAATTTTTAAACAATTTGAGACTTGTAGAAAAGTCATAAAAATAATACAAAGGACTCTCATAAACTTTTCACCTTGAATCCCCATTTATTATAATTTTACCATCCTTGCTTTATCACCGAATACACAAAAAACATACAAAATATATTTTTTCCAAAAATATGGAACATAAAATGCTTCACAAGTGTCATCCTTATGTAGAAGTCAAGGTAATCCTTGTATTGTTCTGTTTTTAGTATACGTGCAGTTAAAATATACACCTAGCATTTTTAATTTTATCCAAATCTAGCTCCCATTATATTTTCCAAATATCACATCTACATGAATTAGCCAAAGGAGGCACTGTGCATATAATAAATACCAATGTTTCCTTTCTTCTTTGCAGTAGCAGTATTAAAATACTTATCAAACTATAGAAGATAGGCATTAACTAAGTGGAACAGACACACTTGATATATACCAATATTGTCATGTAGGTGTTAATTCAGCTCCTTCACTTTTTAAAATCTGTTTTTGTTGGGGGATTTCATTATATGTTTGATGCCTCATATTAGCGAATTAAAGTTAATAATACATATGGTAAATTATAATCACTTCAGAAACATTAACTCATTTGATTCTTACAATAATCTTTGATAGAAATATTAAAAAATGGAGGTTTTCAGTAATTAAAACATATTTTCCACTCAGTCCATAAGGAGCTATGCCGGGATTCAAATCTAAATCTGTTGGATTTTAGAACTATGATGTAACTACTTAAAACTACCAGCTTTTAGATGATTCTTAACAAAGAATAGAAACAAAAACTAATATGAAACTATTAAAGTATAATGGTTTTAAGACAACAAGCTGCTTACAGAGAAGTAATGGAAATCCTGGTGTACAGCAGGAAGTCTAAAGCAAAAATCTAAAATGAAAACTGACAAAGAATATTACAGCATATTTTATCTACAGAGCCAAGCGATATGGCATACTTCCATTTGGGTGGGCTAGTCTATGTGTCAACAATACTACTAAAAATAAATGTCTGATTCAGCACCCTATTTTACCAGAAGTTATCTGACAGCTTGTATCTATTGTAAATGATGTGCATTAAAACAAGATTGCTCTCCATCTGCTAGAAAGTGAAGCAGCGGTTTCTATTATAACTATGTTTAGAAAGAAAATGAGTCAGTTACCTACAGTAGTGAAGTGCACTGTGTAAGACAGTGAAATATTAAACAATCATACTCAATCACTATTGAAATTTAAAGTCCTGAAGTACCAAATTATAGACAGAATTTTGCTGTTCAGACTGTCAAAAGAGAAAAGGACACTAGAGAAAATAATTACAATAAATAACTGTAATAATAACAGAAATAGTCTTTGTTACAAAAATAGTGACTTTTGTCCATATACTCTTCATCTAATAGTATTGCTTCTGTTCAGAAATTTATTACTAATCAGGACCATTACAGCAAGATTTTATGAGTTTAAATTTTGACTTCAGTAATTAGAAATGTGTGACATTTAGCAAGTGCTTTTCTTTTCCCACCTCAGCCTCCTGATCTGTATAATGGGTACGATAAATACAGGGTTTTGTGAAGACTAAAGGAATGATATAAGCTAATGGTTTATAAAAGAGCACAATAGAGTAAACTCATGACAGAAGAAATTAGTAATCATAATAGACATAGTGCTCAATGGTATTTTGTTCTAAAAACCCTTAGCAGTACAAAGTTGGTTGTAAAAGATGGAGTATATGTAGGTATAGAAAAAAAAAAAAACTTCGGATTAGTAATTAATCTCGACATTTTTGTGTTTCCCCCTCATTTCAACACACTGGAGGTTTTCCAAAACTATACCAATGGCTTATATTACACAATTTTATGGGATAGTTATAAATAATTGAAGTCAGTATTTGAAGAGAACTGCATTATCATTAATCCTGCATTGCATGGTACAGTAGTATGCAGGAACAGACATTACAAGAAAAGTAGCAACAGAATTATAGTTGTTAGGTAGTAAAGAACAGAAGCTGTCCTTTCTAAGGACAAAAGTTTGAAATTTCATCACTTAATGTATCAAAATTGATAACAGGAAGCAACAAGTCCAATATCAGCCTGGTTCAAATGTGCAAGTGAAAACAGCATTTGGACATAGATTGGCATAGAAAAAAGATACCACTCCCTCCCACCCACCCCTGATTATAATCAAAATCTGAACAGACAAAAAGTGTTGCTACCCAGGTTATTAACCCTATATTCATGATGGAGTTTGGTTACCAATTATGCAAACTCTTAATTAAAGAGTACCTATATACCATTTATGAATATTTCTACATACTCCTATTCCTATCAAACGGTATATAGCAAAACCTATTACTTGGTGTGGATTTAGATCTTTTCTTCTAAAATTGTGTTATCTTTTTAAAAAACTCTTGTTTTCCTATGAAGAGGTATGAGGACCAAGCAAACCCATCATTCTGAAATGGTGGATATGATAATCAGCCTCACATAAGTCATTTCTGGATAAAAAAACTGTTTGGGGTGGGGGGACAGTCAAGCCACCAACCCTAGAAAATGAGACCAGAAGAAGCATTTCTCATGCATGGGTGAGTCAGCTAGACCTTAGTTATGACAGAAAGGTGACTCTCTCCTGCCTTCTCTAATAATCCCACATCCTGTTATGTCTCCCTTACTGTTCACATTGCCAGCCAGTCTCACACTGAGCTTTAACCGTATGGAGAAAGCACAGTTATGGATCCATTGACTCTGTCAATTTCTAAGCTATTTCCTTCACAAACTGTGACTTGAATGGTGGAAAAAGTGCAGGGGAAGTAGTTTCCACTCCACAAGAAATGTTAGTATTTACCCACCTCTTTTTTTCTCAGCCCATACAAGCTCTTTCATTTTTAAAATTGAGAGTAAATATTCCCTTCAAATGCCAGTATATTAACAAAGGCTGACTACATGGGAAAATCGAGCCCATCATGATAATCATGCTAAAAGATACAGGCGGAGATTTCTTTCTTCTGTCCCTGTAAGTTACACATTTAGGGAAACCACTCAACCACTCTTTAATTGTGCCCCTGTGGCTTTATAAGAATTAATGATGCTTTTGAAAGGTGCTTCTTTCCTATTCAGGAAGGAATGAGGCAAGTAGACTTGGGCTCATCCAGAATTCACAGCTTAGTGGAATAAAGAGAACACAGAATTAAAGCATTTTTGGAATTTGACTGTACCTGAGTGAGAATATGGAAGTCCTGGATGTCAACACCAATGAATGAAAGATACAATTATTCTGAAACGAGTCACCTGTTTCCCAACTGACTCACAATTACAGTCATATGATCACTTACAAATAAATTTTTTCTTCCTTTTTCAAAAACTGAACAGGCTTTATTTTTAGAGCCTGAGGTTTATAGAAAATTGATATCAAGTTCCCATACATCCCCTTTCTTCCTCACTCAGGGTTTCTTCTAGCTTACATTAGTGTGTTACACTTGTTAAAATTAAACAATACTATTGCATTGCTATTAACTAAAGTCCATAGTTTACATTAGGATTCACTATTTGTGTTGTATAGTTAGTGATATGGGTTTTGGCAAATGCATAATAACATGTATACAGCATTACAGCATCTTATGGAACAGTTTCACTGCCCTAAAAATTATCTTTATTCTACCTATTTTTCCTCCTTTAATCCCCTGCCCCAAACTCTGGCAACCACTGATCTTTCTGTTTTCGTTGTAGTTTTTTTTTTCTTTTTTCATAATGTCATATAACTACTTCCTTTAAATTTTCAGAACAAATCCAGTGTGTCATTTCTATTCATTCTCATGGAAATGACACATACGCAAACCTTACAGGTGTCCCATGTTAAGGTACAAAATTACCACACTGCATATTCCCAAGTGCCAATTTCCTCAGGACTGAGTACCCAGTCTTGTGCATGAATGGTAGCTCATCACAAACCCCCAAATTCCTCATTTTACACCCCCCCCCCGCTTAAAGCTGACTCATAACGGGTATAGTGTAGTGGGTAAGGGTGCCGGTTGCTTGAGTCTGAGCCCTGACTGCAACACTTACTGGCTCTTTGACTATGGGCAAGTAATTTACCTCTCCAAGGTTCATCTGTAAAAGAAGATAAAGGTATTAATTACCTCACAAGATACTGTGAGGATCAAATTGATCAATTTACAGGGAGTGTTTAGAATAATGACTGGCCAAAGTAAACATTCGATAATGTTAATATTAATCTCTTTCTTTCTCTGTCTCTCAAAAAAATGGGCTCTATACAAGATAGATAATGCAAAAGTAGTTAATTGACTCTACTTCTCTATATGTAATAGTCCAATAGTTTAGTTTTTAGGGAAATGATGATAGAGTGACTTGAGGTTCTGGGATAGTTGAGATCATCCTTGAGAACATGCTCAGTAAAATCAACTCCATCATGAAGAAGTTCCCATAGCACAGATGAGCTCACTACATGAATTCCATGTGATGTATTTAGCATCAATTCACGTAGGAAAAAGGGGCAGAGCAGGATGCTCCATAAAGTATCGCATTATAATTTGTCTCAGATAACATATATATGCTTCTACATTATGAACACTAAGAATATTATTATGAAAAATATGTAACATCAAGATCTTTCCAATTCAAACCTTTAATAAAACTACCTCCCAGAAAATGTCATAGCTTAGATATAAGCTTTAAAAAATACTATTAATTAAAAGTGTTTAAGGCAGACACTTTAATCCTCTAAATTTACCTATAATATTATTGACTAAAATAAATATTTTTATTTAATTTGAGAAAAATGGGATTTTGGTTTTAATCACAATCATCATATCTTTTAATCCTATAGATTATAAAACAAAGAAGTTTTATGAGTTATTCACTATTATTCATCTTAATATAATTAATTTTAATAAAATACACTTAAAATTATTTTTTAAACATTCAATATTAAGTTGTCTGATAAGTGAAATCTAATATATGAGCTAACTACAAAAACTAAAAAAAAAAAAAAACAGGCATGGCTTTAAAAATATCTTTACTAAGCAATCTTAAATGTATGTATTATTCTGCTTATAGTATCCAGGTATTTGTCTTTGAATAATAGAAACAGACACAGACCCAAAGAGTAAGAGCATTTAAGGAAGGCAGAGTTTCCAGCAGCTAGTTCTATTTCTTACTAAAAATTTCCCTATCTTCAATCATCTAAACCTATGTTTGTCTTATTCATCAGGAAGTCACTATAGATCCCTAAAATATCTCTTCCTATGGAATAAACTAGGGCTTTCTCTGTAAATTTAGCATGCCTCAGTATAAAAACAAAAAACAAAAAACAAAAAACATGTTTGGTAGCCACAGTTTGAATAACTGCCTTGTTAAAGCATCATAGGTGTTATCAATGCAGTTTTCACTGTCATCTTTCTGTCATCGTCATCATCATCATCATTATCATCTCCATTACCATCCTTATCTAGTATTGGCAGGGTTTTCATAAAGAACCTCAAAATATCCATCATGAGGAACACGATTTGCTCTCAAGTACAGGGACCTGGATTCCACAGCAAATATTCCCATGGCACCGAAATCAATAATACATCTCTCTCCCATTCTCACTGAAATTATGTTTGGCTTCTTCTAGTTCTTTTTCCTAACAGAAACTTCATTATGTTCAGATAGCCATCCCACTCCCTCACCACCACCTAATCCCACATGACTGAGGGAAATGGAATACAATTCCAGATCTTGGGGTGGATTCTGATTAATATAAATCCAAACAGTACATGGTATTCTCCCAGCAACTGAGACTGCTCCAGGTGTGGGAAAGCAACTTTATTTAGCCCATTCAAATTGGAGTAATAGATTTGTAGTCCATATTAAGGGGTCAGATTTCTTTCTTTTTCCTGCTGCATGAGAATAAGCAATTTTCCTCAGTTGCTACTGGCAGCAACCTTATGACCAGGGGGGGAAAGGATGTAGCTGTGGATGGCAGAGCAGAGTTATTGAAGGGACGTGGCTCTCTAATGATGTCATCGAGGTGTTAATTCAACAGAGCTTGGATCTAACCAAGCTTGGATCCAACCAAGCTTGCTCTTCTCTGGACTTCCTCTAAGTGAGAAAATGAATTCACTTGTTATTTAAGCAGGTAAAGTCAGGATTTTTGTTAGTGTCTAAAGTATTAGAAAACATATTGACCATTATT
The DNA here is from genome assembly GCF_002007445.2 of Ailuropoda melanoleuca. Taxonomy (NCBI): domain Eukaryota; kingdom Metazoa; phylum Chordata; class Mammalia; order Carnivora; family Ursidae; genus Ailuropoda; species Ailuropoda melanoleuca. The sequence continues at coordinate 113,290,374 of NC_048219.1, forward strand.
ATACTATATTCACACTGCTTCAACGGTCTTTCTCTTCCGCTTCTGGTGTTACCCCTAACAATAACCCATTTTGTCCTCCACTCTCAGATTGAATTTCTGTAAACATTACATTTATTCAAAGAATGCTCCAAAACAAACAAGAAAACAAAAAATAAATACTAGCTTAGTGTATATCAATTAAAATCTCAGATAGCCAGTATGGAGAATACTGGCTTCTATGAGCCGGTAGCATCTTAGCAAGAACAAATAAAAGAATAATTATCATTCAGAACTCTGAAATGAGTTGGAAATAGAGTGAGGAAAGTTCATGGTGTTTGTAGCCTTTCCAGAGAAGAGGATGTTTAGGTTCTTGGAATTTGGCACCAGTTATTTAGAGAAATTGCTCCAATATGAAGATGCGTATTGTTCCATTTGTTGGCCAGGGTTTAATATATTTGTTTTTCTGATTAGATGTTTGCCAGACAAACTTTTAATAGATTATGTGGATTTGTGAATGTATCAAGAGGAAATATAAACCTAATGAAAATAACTCATTCAAGGTAAAATGATAAACCTGAATTCTGAACATTCAGGGGAGTTTAAAAACATTGGCGAAACATGAACCCACTCAATTTAAAATACTTTTTAGAAACAAAGTCTTTGATGTGCTATCCTCTTCTACATTTAATTTGTTAGTAACCAAAAGACAAAAAATAATAAAATCAGATAAAATAATAAAATCAGATAGTGGTTACAGTGGCAAAGACAGTCATCTGTCACCAGAAGCTCATAGCTCATGCCACTCCAGAAACCATATTTTCTAGCTACTTGCCTTCAGATGTGACCAAGTGACTGGATGTCACTATGAATATAACTGGAATAATAAAGGTCACTACTGAGCTAGAAATAGAAAAAAAGAAAAAAGGCAGATGTGCCTTTTCTCTCTCTGGTCGAAAATCAGAGGATTTTCTGGGAGAAGATATTTGCAAATGTCTTATCAAATAAGGGGCTAGCATCCAAAATCTACAAAGAACTTATCAAACTCAACACCCAAAGAACAAATAATCCAATCAAGAGCAGAAGACATGAACAGGCATTTCTCCAAAGAAGACATCCAAATGGCCAACAGATACATGTAAAAATGCTCAACACCTCCCAGCATCAGGGAAATACAAAACAAAACCACAATGATATACCACCTCACACCAGTCAGAATGGCTAAAATTAACAAGACAGGAAATGACAGATGTTGGCGAGGATGTGGAAAAAGAGGAACCCTGTTATGCTGTTGATGGGAATGCAAGCTGGTGCAGCCACTCTGGAAATCAGTATGGAGGTTCCTCAAAATTTGAAAATACAGCTACCCTACGACCCAGCAATTGCACTACTGGATATTTACCCCAAAGTACAAATGAAGTGATCTGAAGGAACACCAGCACCCCAATATTTATTGCAGCAATGTCCACCATAGCCAAACTATGGAAAGAGCCCAGATGTCCATCAACAGATGAATGGATAAAGAAGATGTGGTATATATATACACAATGGAATACTACTCAGCCATCAGAAAATGAAATGTTGCCATTTACAATGACATGGATGGAACTAGAGGGTATTATGCTAGGCAAAATGAGTCAATCAGAAAAAGACAATTCTCATATGATCTCACTCGTATGTGGAATTTAAGAAACAAAACAGAGGATCATAGGGGAAGTGAGGAAAAAATAAAACAAGATGAAATCAGGGAGGGAGACAAACCATAAGAGACTCTTAATCATAGGAAACAAACTGAGGGTTGCTAGAGGTGAGGGTGGTGGGGGATGGGGTAACTGGATGCTGGACATTAGGGAGGGCATGTGATGTAATGAACACTGGGTGTTACATAAGACTGATGAATCACTGACCTCTACCTCTGAAACCAATAATACATTATATATTAATTATTTGAATTTAAATTAAAAAATAAGAAAAAAAATCGGGATTCTCAGGCCCTAAAGGATAAGGAGCCACAAGATGAAAGGAGCCTCCATCTTTGAATCATCACATAGAGAAAAGCTGCCTGACAGCTAAGAGCACATGCATGGACTCTAACTTGAGCAATAAAACAGAAAACAAATAAATGGGATTTCTATTGTGCTATCCACTGAAATTTATAGCAGTGAGTGTTACCATAAAAATTCAGAAGTTAGTAGCACAAGTACAGAACTACCTTAACAAAAATTTAAAGTACATAACATTGGTTTCATGGTTAAGGCAGCAGCATCAATGTAATTATTATTCAGGCCTGAAAATATTAAAGGTTAAAAATACTGAATAAAAAATGTCATTTCTAATATCTTGATAAATATATTGGAAGAAAAAAACAAATGCTTTTTGAGCTTGTGGATTTAAAGAAAGAAGTTTAAAAGTACAATAGTAGTAGTTGTATTAGTTGCTACATGCTTACTTTAGCAAGATATTATAGAAAAAAAAAGTATAAGTTAAAATCGGCTGGTTAATAGCAAACACTGAAAGGGATAGACCAAGTGCAAAACTGAGGCCCCCAGGTTTGGAAAATGAGTTGTTTCTAGGACCTAAATAGTAAGAAAAAATACTGAAAATGTCTTTGAGCAACAAAAGTCAATTAAGACTTCCAATTAGGGGTGCCTGGGTGGCACAGCGGTTAAGCGTCTGCCTTCGGCTCAGGGTGTGATCCCGGCGGTATGAGATCGAGCCCCACATCAGGCTCTTCCGCTATGAGCCTGCATCTTCCTTTCCCACTCCCCCTGCTTGTGTTCCCTCTCTCGCTGACTGTCTCTATCTCTGTCGAATTAATAATAATAAAAAAAAAGACTTCCAATTAAACAGAAGAATTTCACTTTCAGACAAAAGGTGTTTACTCCCCACTGAAGCATTGTTTTCAGGCCCCACAGTGACCACCAATAGGTTGAAAGAGAAAAGCAAGAGTGTGAGGTACAAAGAAATAATTTGAGTTTGATAATTATTTCTAGAATATAACTTAGGATACTGGTATATAAAATTAATGGGAAGCAAAGAAATAAAAATTCTACTAATTTTTAGGGAATTTATAACCTCAAAAGTCATGACCCTAGCTTACAAAATTATTTGTCCTCTCAAACCTTTAAACAACTTGAAAGGAACAAGAAACAGTCTGTGAAATATATAGAGTCCACAGGGGGAGAATACTCCCCATTGCCAATTTTGTATTGGCACACATTGATGTACTGATGTATTGAATACAACAGACAAGAAAGAACTTCCCAGGGGAAGCATAGGTAAAGAACAATGGACAAGGGGAAATGTTACAGGGAAAGAAGCAGCATCTAGACAAGAGACTTCCAAACCTCCGAGGCAGGAGGGCCTTCCTTTCCTTGCCTGGCAGGATTTCATTATTGCTTTATGCCAATGACTACTGTGTGCTTCCAACCTTCTTTTCTAGCTGATAATTTTGTTTTGTTTGTCATTCTATCACTGGCCCATCCATTTATATAGAGTATGGAGGGGACAGTGGGTACAGATACCTTGTCTTTTGGTTCATAGTTTCTTGTATACAAGGAAGCACAAAAGGTCATCATGAATAGGATTACTCGTCACCTAGGGATCCTCCACTCTGATCTAAATGTAGTGTATTCTATGTATAGGATTAGATATGTAAGGTTGCATATAGATATCTGGTAGCCAGAAGAGAAGACTGTGATAGAAATGGCAAAGTATTTATTGAAAGCTCCCATTTCCATAGTCTGGTGGTGTCATGGGTAAGAAACTGCCTAATCAGGTGCTACATTTAATAGCTATACTCACCATGCTGTACATGTGTACTTATTTATATTGTAACTGAAAGTTTTTTCTGGCCACTTTCCTCCAGTTCTCCCTGTCTCCAACTTCTGCCACTGGTAATCACAAGTCTGATCTCTTTTTCTATGAGTCTATTCTGTCACGTTTTGTTTAGACGTGACATATAAGTGAGTTCATACAGTATCTGTCTTTTTTATGACTTACTTCACTTATTATAATGTCTTCAAGGTCTGAAGACAACCACATTGTCACAAATGGTAGGATTTCCTCTTTGTTTTTTCTTTAATGGTTCAATAATATTCCACTCTTTGTGTGCATGTGTCTGTGCATGTGTGTGTGTGTGTGCATGCACACATGTATGTGTATATCACAAATTCTTTGGATAAAAATGCAATGATACATTGATAGATACGTTCTTCCCATGCCATGGCTATTGTAAATAATGCTACTATAAAGATGAGTGTGCAGATATCTTTTTGAGTTAATGTTTTTATTGCCTTTGGATATATTCCCAGAAGTAGAATTACCGTATCATATGGTAGTTCTATTTTTAATTTTTTGAGTATCCTCCATACTGTCTTCCATAATGGTTGTATCAATTTACAATTTACAACTTCCCACCACTAGTACATAAGGGTTCCCTTTTATCCACATCTATGTGAGCATTTGCTATTTTCTGTCTTTTTGATGATGGCCATTCTAACAGGCATGAAGTCATATCTCATTATATTGTTAATTTGCATTTCCCTAATAACTAGTGATGTTGAGCTTCTTTTCATGTACCTGTTGGCCTTCATATGTCTTCTTTGGAGAAATGTCTATTCATGTCTTTTACCCAGTTTTTAATGGGGTTGTTTTTTTCTTTTCTTTCTCTCTTCTTCATTTTTTATTGAGTTGTGGGAGTTCTTTATATATATTTTGGTCATTAACCCCTTATCAGATACAAAGTTTGCAAATATTTTTTTTTCCCCATTAAATAGGTTGTCTTTTTACTTTGTTGATGGTTTCTTTTGCTGGACAGAAGCTTTTTACTTTAATATAGTACCACTGGTTTGTTTATATCTATCTACTGTCTATCTATCTATCATCTATCTATCATCTATCTATCTATCTATCTATCTATCTATCTATCTATCTATATATCTAGTTAGTTAGTTGTTTGTGCTTGAGATGTCATATGCAAAAATTAATTACCAGTACCTATGTCAAGGAGTTTTATTCCTATGTTTTCATCTAGGAATTTCATGGGTTCAAGTTACACTTAAGCTTTTTATCCATTTCAAGTTAATTTTTGTGAGTGGTGTGAAATATGAGTCTAGTTTCCTTCTTTTTACATGTGACTATCCAATTATCCCAGCATAGTGTATTGAAGAAACTGGCTTCTTTCCACTGAGTATTCTTGGCTCTGTTGTCAAATATTAGTTGACTGTACGTGCTTGCGTTTACTTCTGGATTCTCAATTCTGTTCCATCGGTTTATTTGTCCGTTTTAATGTCAGTACTATAGTATTTCAATGACTATGATTTATAGTATACCTGGTACTCAAGAAGTGTGATGCCTCCTGACTAAACACAATTTTTACAAGTGCTTACAAAGACAATTATCTCACTAAAACTGAAAGAAGAACAGATACGCTTAACATTTGACTTTTTCCTTTGCATGATTAAAAAAAAATATCTTGAGTAAACACTACTTGACACTGTAAAACATCCACCTTGACCCTAAGGCCAGACCAATTTCTCCCTAGTCAAACCACTAAGAATCTGGCTCGAGTTAAAATATCAATTTTGGATCAATATCCTGCAAGGCTCAGCAGTCAAGCAGAACAAAATATAGCTCAGCATAAAAGCTGTTTTTTTTTCTTCTTGTTCTTGTTCTTATTCCTTTTTTTTTTTTTAGTTGAATATGGTTATATAACCTACAGTAAAATCTTGAATTTATGTTAAGAAAGAGTGGTAATATACAAGGGGAATGGTGTCAAGTACTTATTTTATTGTTGTTAATTTTTGTCCTTATTTTATTGTTGTTAATTTTTGTCCTTTCCCTTGTGGTGGTGTTTCCAAACCAAGATTTTCTACTTTTTGAAAATAACATTTGTGCCTGACCCATCATTTATCTCATAAACTTCAAATAAATTACAGCTTAGCATTTTGTTTGTTATTTAGAGTGGGGTTTTTTTGTAGACTATAGTAACTACATCTTCTGGTTATAATATTTGATATTTGATGCATAACTCTGTTATACTCCAAGCTCGGTAAGAGTATATATCACATCATCATCTTTGATGCCCTCATTACACCTGAGTGAAAAGAGGAAATCCATCGACATATTTTCAAAAGCAGTACCACTGGCTCATATGCACTTCTTGTTTTCACAGAACTCTATGTAAGACACAATTAGAAATAATTTTAAACTACTTGGAAATATAAAATTATTCTTTTCTAATAATGGCACAGATTCTTCCAGTATGCAAACTATTCTCTGGCAGAGAGTATAAGAGCTTTCATGCCACTTGAGAATCATTTTATAAGTGAAACAATAATTTGCTTAATGTTACCCCAGTGGCTTAGATTATTCACAGAGATTCCAAAAGTGTTGGAGAATCTGATAGAATAAAAGCTACCATCAGTTTCTTAAAGTGTATCTTTAAAGATAAAAATAGTGATACTAGGACTGCTATCCAGAGTACTCCCACCCCAACTTCTTCTTTGTATTGCAAAATGTTACTGGAAAAAAAAATGCCATTTGCTTGAAAAGAGATAAGAAAAATATTTCTCGATATGAGTTTGAATGGCCTTGGCCAAAAGGAAATAGAGGAGTTCTCCTAGAAAAGGGAATAAAGACTTGAGACAAAGTATTTGTACGTATTCCTGACAAGTTTAGCTAAGTTAAAAGAGACCCCCTAAGTACCTGGGAAGAACAAGAAATAGTCAAAGAATTGCACAGAAGAGAGAAATATCATACAGCAGCGGTTGTAGTAGTTGATGTTGGTTCTTAATTCATTTTTCTTTTTCCACGTTAGCTTTGTCCCAATTTCACTCCCATGCCGTTCTGTCTTTTACATGCCAATGGTTAAAAAACAAAAGGCTTTTGTTGTCCCATTCAGGTAGGCATCTACCCCATTTCTGAACAAGCAGACATACATGTATGTCCCCTTAGGAGCTCTTCTACACCCAAGGGAAATATAATGCTCCCCCCTTTTTTTTCCTTTTCTTTATTTTGAACTGAGTATCTTGTTTCTACACAGGATCCCTAGAACTTCAGTATAGCCATTTATGACAACAGAATTAGCTTGAAAAGCACACACCAAAGATAACATCACAAAGAGGTAAACGGACACACATTCTAAATGATATTGTTGAGCCACTAAAATAACCAATACAGGACTGTCTTATATACCTAGATTTTTACGTGATATAATAAATTCCTTCATAATTTAAGTTACACATTGTATTTTTTTTTCTATTACTTTATCTATTTGAGTGGACATCATTAATCAGAGTGAGAATTCAGAGAAGAAATCTCTTTTATACGGAGTAGTTAGAAAGATGGGAAGATACTAAATATAATTACTAGAAATAGCACTGTGAACTCAGTAATTTAGAAATAAGCTTAACACGTCTGCCTTCGGCTCAGGGCGTGATCCCGGCATTATGGGATCGAGCCCCACATCAGGCTCCTCTGATGTGAGCCTGCTTCTTCCTCTCCCACTCCCCCTGCTTGTGTTCCCTCTCTCGCTGGCTGTCTCTATCTCTGTCGAATAAATAAATAAAATCTTTAAAAAAAAAAAAGAAAAAAGAAATAAGCTTAACAAACACTAAAAATTTAGAGAGTGAAAAAGAGAGAGAGAACAGCAAAGAGAACAAATAGAGATGTAGAATGTTTTGCATTATTTTGAGTTATTTGTATTATTATGAATGATGTGAGCTAAGAACACAGTGAGAGTTGAATCAGTTTGGGGTAAGCTTCCAGTAAAGGCTGTAGTGAACACAAACCACTCCAAATTACTCTTTCATAATCCCAGGATAATCACAGTATAATTTGTATCTGAAGGGGACAGTGATTAAAGGCAATACCATACATGAACCTCCACTTGAGAAGAGACCTGGAGAGGAATTTGGAGCATTTGACCCTAGACAAAATGAATTAATGAGAATAATTTAGTCATATATAAAACAGCTAATATGGATTTATACCCTTGAGTAAGCCTTTGAACCACTAACTTCACTCAAAATAGTGCAGACCATGAAACACAAACTTGCATATCCATGTTGTCTTGCCTCATCACATTAGCAACTCCTGAAAAGAACTTCGGATTGAAAAGTGGCAGTGATAACTCTCCTGAAGTACTTAGTAAACTGGCTGACAGGTAGATGCCTATTGTTTACATAATTCTCTATGAATCTAAATGCCATCTAGGAGTGCGGAAGTCAACCAGAGAAGGTAGTAGTAGTGTAAATAGGAGATAAGCATAGAGATATTTAGATTGATTATGGACAGATAAAACAATGAAAATAGAGCTAACATTATAATGATACTCACTTGAATTGTTGTTACAGATAAGAAAACACATTGGTAAGACTTGGGGGATAGTTAATACAAATTTATAAGACTAAGGATGTAGTCACTGCACTCCATTAATTACCCACTGAGTATAAGAAGTGAGCAAATAACTTCTTGGTACTCTTCACATAGGTGAATTTGGAGGTCCACTCACCTGAATCCTGCTCCTATGTGCAGGACCAAGACTGTTCCAAAGATATGCTAACAACCCAAAATACACTTTCAGCAGTTAGTTTTGTTTATCTATCTATCATCTATCTATCTATCTATCTATCTATCTATCTATCTATCTATCTATCATCTATCTATCTATCATCTATCATTTTTTAAGAAACTTCAAGTTCACTATCTCCAAGAAGAAAATTAAAACAAGTCAACACATAAACTCAGTAGGATGATTATTGAAGTTATTAAAATGTCTACCTTTTCTGAGTTTTCTTCTAATAAAAAGAAATAAGCAAGAAGATTTTGAGGGAGACTAAGTTTACAGAATTTTCAAGAAACATTTTTGTGGGTATGTGTAGAGGATAGTTCTTCCTCAAAAAGTTAGGACTCACAATTTGTAATCTATCAAAATGTGAATATGAATGCCTGAAGATTAAGGGTGCTCATGAATTACAGATGAGTATACAACCCTTCAAGATTGATGCTTCCATGAGGAAAACAAAAACACATAGGGGCATGTCTTTAGATACTTCCTAATGTTCAAACCCATAGCAACTTCAGAACCATCTGAGTCATCAAACTAATAGATAGCAGTTAGTCGTGGGGGTGTAGTCTATAGATTCAATTTACCCATCGTACAGTCTGAGAAGATTAAAAGACAAAGGTCAGCAACAACCCTACTATTACAGATGAATAGTGAGTGCAGGCTCTAATTTGGAGCCTAGGCTAGCTCTAGGAGCCACTTAATAGAATTGAAAAACCTGATATCTACCCAGAGGATCTCCTTGTTATAAAACCCCTTTCAGGGGCATGGGCAAACCTGCCTCATTTCTGGTTTCCCACATTCACAGAGTATCTTAGATCAGAATTTCTTAAGTCCATTCTACTCCCTGATAGGTGTTTACTTTGATTCTATCTCTAATTTCTCATCTATCATTAGTTTTGCCAGCAGTAGGAATCCAGGTAGATGATGGGAAAAAGTTTATTAACTATTTAAATACTGTCAATCACTCCTGTGTGCATTCAACTTCGAGACTTGAACTTCACTCCTCTGCTTTCTGGCAGTTGACCTGCTCTTATAGAGAACAAAGATGATGACACTTTACCCTGGTTCTCTACATGGGGTCATGGATTCACAAATAAATCCTACAAACACTCTGTCATTCATGCTCTTCAAGTCAAAAATCCAACCTACATAGAAAAATGGTATACATTATACTTAGAAAATATGCAATTCCTTCTGTTTTTTATGAAAGGGGAGATTCCCCTCTCCCTCAGGTTAGCCAGCTGACATAACTCTACTGAGTTGGGGTTATATACATGCTGCCACACATCTGCCAAGATGCATTTTTCCCAAATTGCCAAACCAACTCCATTATCATCATTAAAAGTAAAAGTTAAAAGTATAGCCAACTAAAAGATACTTTTTTTGGGTGCAGCTTTTGAAGAAGTAAGGCTAATCTCCCTCATTTCTACTGCTACCAAGGTCAAGCTCTAAGAATCAGGTTTGACTTTAAATATATTCCAATGTTTTTTGAAGTTATAAGAGAACGAGCCAAAGATATATCACTCACCCCATACAATTAAGAAAAGGTAGGAGAAATTTCACTGGTGGCACATGTCCACTTTAGTAAATCATGCAGAGTTGTTCTAGCCTTGACTATTCAATATACTCTGGACCAGGCCCAAAAGTAGAAGTTAAAGGAAAAGCCTACTGTTCCTATCCTAGATAGTATTGTATTAATCTTAGCCAAATTTCTGATAATAAGAGAAAAGTAGGATATATTTGAAAGAGTTGTATTACAAACTCGTTTATATTTATAAAAGAGCAGAGCTCTGCTGTCTCTGATTTCTATGATTCATGATTGAAAAACTGTTAGAGACAGAGCAAACTCAAACAAAAAATTCCAAAGAACCTATTGTGATAAATGATACATGACAAAATTACATTTAAACAGTTACTAGGCCCAAAGGCATCCTGCAGAGAATAAGTGCAAACAATATGGGGGTTTTCTACTCCTAATTCCTTTGATACAAATGACAAAATATGTTTCTTTCATGTAATGACAGAGAAACAGGAAGCTTGAGAACATAAAATACGTTGCTATTCAGAAAGGGAGATGGGGTTCACATATATATTTCAGATTGACAGTTTTATTTAGAAAGGGTCTCTAGATTTTTGTTCTTAAGAATGGGGAAGGATAAGATGGTAGAATGAGGGGAGAAACGCAATAGCTTCACCTCTTAACATTTTTGGCAGATAAGACTGTCTAAAGGCTAATTCGAAATTCAGTTAGCACATCCAGGGAAAAACATGCAAGCAAATATATTTCTAAACAGAATTCCAAAAGAATGTTGTTAGCACATTTGTAAATTTCCAATTCTTTCTTACTACCCTTATTCAACAACCCAAACAAATCAGTTTAAATACAACTTCTTTCACTAATGTCTTTTGAAGCATCGCTGCAGTCAGATTGAGTCAAGTCACCATCTGCTGCAAATACAAATAGAGCTACATTCAAGAGTTATATTACACAGCCTTCCTAGCAAAGTTCTTACGTGCAAGCTGTTCTTGTCAAAATCAGAACCATTGTGATGATGCATCTTAATATTCAATCAGACTTTAAGTAAAGAGTGACAAAAGTCCACATATGGATGACAGCTGTTTCTTCTGTAAATATTTTCCCATTTATTGAATGTAGGCTTATGGCAGTTCAGGATATACTCTATCAGACATTTCAGCCTGAACTGCTTGGGGACGATTAAAGCAGTAACAAGGATAAAATTTCAGTTTTCAAATCTTTGCTACAACTTACATCGGAAAACACAACAGCTCCTCCAATTAAAATTATACATTATGTCATTAACTTGAGATTTTCCTTTGCCCGGTACTGACCGGAGAAACAAATGAATTTATAAGACTCTACATCTTTTTTGCCTCTTCCCCTCAATAATGCCATAGTTTTTATAAAATCGAAGCATAATTCCTATATTGATTTTCTAATCATATAACAAACTTGATGGGAATTTAAACATTTATGACCATATTTTGACAAATTGTGAAATATTTTTAAAATATTAATGAGCCTATTAGCTAAAAGAAGGTCAGATAAGACATCTTTTTAACCAACAAAGAGGCTTGCAAAATTAGAAAGTCAAAAAAAAAAGAGAGAGAGAGAAAATGAATTCTGATGAATTTAGTAACTCCATAATTATATAGTATTTACATTATCAGTAGTTAGAGGGGAAAAACAACAACAACATTGGTTTCAACTAAAAGATGACCTTAATGTTTAAGTTGTACCCACGAACTTGTATTACGCCCCTTTTATAAATCCCAAATGTGTTGGATGTAAGTTTGTTAATAGTACAACTTTCAAGTAGTATTTCTGAAGCTTGCTAACTACAAGGTCTACTGCTAAGGGAACTTAAAGTCTTCTCTCTTTAACCTAAAACTACCCTGAGGCTCTTGTCTGGTGACCCCAAAGCAATTCTTAAGAGGGTGACAGGTTGTTTGTATCTCAGGTTAGGCCAGCAATATTAATATGTTAAGGAACTGGTATTCCCCAGCTTCTGCATGGTAAATTGTAGCCCTTTTTTCCTCCTTGCGATGCAGTTGTTGAAATTGACATTTAAAAATACTTTAAGCCTATAGCCTTATATTCCACAAAGCCCACCAGACACTGATCTATTATATTTTTTGATCTATTACATCTTTAACTGGTAACTACTTGAGATCAAACAATAAAAAAGAATTTCTTACCCTGCTATTGGATCTACTGCTATTGCCTTAGGATTATGAAGCTCCAGGTCAATCAGGGTGACACACACAGACCCGTTGTAATTACAAACAAAGATCCGGTCACTGACATGGTCCACGAAATAGAGATTTCTGGTAAGCCAGTCAATTGCCATTTGTTGCACATCTGAAAAACACACATACACAAAATCATTGCGTTACAGGTGCAAATTTAGTATCATGATGCAAAGAGTACATAAGTATGCCCAAACCATCACAGGAGACGTTTCAAAAGTAAAGGCAATTTTATGATTAAAAAAAAAAACCTGCAAAGATAATTATTTGCTATGCCAAAATAAGTGATTTTATTATTCTGTAAAGTAATGACTACCTTTTAATACCTTTCTTCTGAAAGGACTGAAGATGATCTAGGCAAATCAGCAAATAATCTCTAAATCTTAAAATACAAGTATATACAATAAAAATCTTTGTCCTAGTTCCCCCATTTATACAAAATAGTTCATTCAACCCAATGGTTCAATGACATAGCTAAACTCTTCAGTTAGTAAGAGTGAACTTTCTATAAATCTAAGAGTAAACCCATATTTTCAGATCGTCTTCCATCAAAAAAAAAAAAAAGAAAGAAAGAAAGAAAAAAGAAAAGAAAAGAAAAGAAAGAAAAGAAAAGAAAAGAAAAGAAAAGGAGGAATGGAAAAGGTGGAAAAGAAGATCTGTAAAATCTCTTTGTTTACAAAAAATATTCAAAGCGAAAGGAGGGTGATATGTTTTTCAATGGCAAACATAGGCATTATAAAACAGGCCTGCTCAAAGATGAATTCTCTAGAATGTTTTCAATAGTACTTTCTACGATGAAGGAAATATTCTACATCTATGTTGTCTAATAAAGTAGCTATTAGCCAAATGTGTCTAGTGAACACTTAAAATGTGACTAGTATGACTGGGAAGCTAAATCTGTATTATATTTCATTTTAATGATCTCACATTTAAATTTAAAAGATGTAGCTAGTGGCTACAATGGATACAGCAGGTTTAGGAGAATGTATCTGTGTTTGACTTGAATATCTTCCATTTGATCAGACCTATAACACTGGGGAATTTTATGCTAATTTGTAGATATTTATCTGGTAGAAAAGATAACCCGAAAAGTTATGGTCATACTGCCCTGTGAGGCATTAACCATTTTTATGCTCTCCTACAAATTTTATTTATATAATCTTTTTCCTTAAAATGCCTGCAAATATTCAATTCCACTAATGCTCTTAGATCTACAATACTGGGATGGTTCTCTCAATAATTCCATAAATAAATTTCTGGTTCATATTTATTCTTGAATTTTATGACAGTCATGTTTTTATCTATTGGAAATTATACTTTGATATCTCCTTGTTCAAACTTACTATGGATCTGTGATTCATTCACTAGGAAGTTTCCTTCTATAATCTCAACCTAAACATTCTTCCTACTCTGTTTTTCAAAATACTTCCTTAGTAACATGCTGCTTCAGTGAATGATACCCTTTCAACCGAAAGACTAACATAGATGCATGTGTCATTATTATCACTCTTAATGGTATATTGTCAAAACAAGGTACAGGAAGTAGCAACTTTGTGGGAATTTCTATCATGGCTTACAAGGACAAGCACAAAGTGGATATTGCAATTCACTGGACACAAATCTTCAAGCTATCGATTACAGTTTCATTCCTGAATTGTACAGTCTTTATGGAAACATAACCATTTAAATGTTCCACAAACTACATGCAGCTTTTTTCAACCAGTTCAGCAGTCAGGATTTTTAAAAAGCTGAACTATTTCTCTGTCTCCAGAAATCTGCAAATGCATGCTTTGTTTGTTTTTTTAATTTTTTTTACCTTATTATATCAACTAGAGCACAGGACCCACTGTTTCAAATGTCATTTTAAATACCTTGGGTTCAGATAAAGTATGTGCCAGAGCCCATTCAATGACCCATCCCTCATGCTAGGCATGCAGTTTGTGTAGTCTATGCAATTGTAATTTCAGACAAAAGGGCTTTTTGACAGCATTCACACCTTTTTTCAACTCTTCATCATCACAGAAAGATTCTCTGCTACTGAAACAATAGGTATTGTTAACAACCATCCAAGTCTGAAACAACAAGGTCTCACTAAAGAACCTAATAATTAGCCAAACACTTAGTAATTGTGAGTATTGGCTTTGTTTCCTTTTCTGCTATTTGAAGATTTGTCTAGTTTTAATGTAATCTTTTATTAAGATTGGAGAATTGAGGCAATTAGACTAAAAAGTTCAAGTAAGCAAGCTGACAGATACATAGATAAGTACGTAAATAAATTTGGCTGAAATTATTTACATGTTTCAGGAGATAGGTGAATCTTCCAGACAATGGATTCAGTATTTCTTTTTAATTTTGCTGAAATATAACCAAGATCATAGGAAACTGATAAAGATAATTGTAATCATTTTATGATATTATGAAAAAAAATCCTAAATTTGTAGACCCTTATTACTTTACTGTTATTAGAACAAAAATTTAAATATATTCCTGTTAATATATTTCCTATTTGCTTTTTATTCCTTTTTCAACTGAAGTCATCCTCTAGTAGACACCTCAAAAAATTAATTAATTTTCCTGAGTAAAGTATCTTTGCTTAACTTACAATTTAATAGTGATCAGATCCCAGTCTCTATGAATTTAGATATTAATTTGTACACTGATAAATTGCAAATAATTTACGTCCAATAGAGATGCAAATAATTTCCATCAGGTAGTAAAGATAACCCTAATTTTATTGTCCAGTATGACCTTGACTAGTTCTATATCTAATTTTACAATCTTAAATTAATATATTTTTATTTCATTCATTGTAAATACTTCAGTCTCTTCCGTACTCTTTTGAACTAGATTTACCATCCTTCTGGTTCTTATTAGTGAGCTAAGTGACTCCTTAACACATATTCACTATATATTTGTACAGGTCATGTTTTTAACTTTTTGAAAGTTACACATTGACAACATATACTTCTTGATTTCTTTTCAATTTATTTGCTATATAATCTTCCAATTGCCAGAGATGGAAAATGCAAATGTCCACAAGAAGGAGAACAATAACATAACTAAGCAAAGCTTGTTTGAAGGAACTATGACAAAGCTAGAAGATAACCTGGAGTACACATCTACTTAAAAAGGTACGCTCAATTCCAGCTGATTGTTTTGACTTCATAGAAATGCTTCATTATTTCAAAGGAACCCAAAATACAGTCTGTTGCTGCCTACAAGAGACTCACTTCAAATCTAAAGACACACACTGACTGAAAGTTAAGGGAAGGGAAAAGATATTCCATGTAAATGAAAAGGAAGAATGCTGAGGTAGAATGCTTACATTAGGCCGAACAGACTGTAACAAACAAACAAACAAACAAAAAGTTGCGACAAGAAACAAAGAAGGGCATTACATAATGATAAAGGGTAAACCCAACAAGAAGATATAACGTTTGTAAATATTTATGCACCCAGCATAGGAACATCTAAATATATAAAACAAATATTAACAGATACAAAGGGAGAAATTTATAGAAAAACTATAATAGTAGGAGACTTTAATACTCCACTTGCATCAGTGGATGTCCAGACAGAAAATTAATAAGAAAACAATGTCCTTGAACAACATATTAGAACAGATAGATTTAACAGAATACTTCAACTAAAAACAGCAGAGTACACATTCTTCTCAAGTGTTCATGGAATATTCTACAGGATAGATCACATAGCAGGCTATACAACAAATCTCAATAAATTTAAGAACACTGAAATCATATGAAGTATCTTTGCTGACCATAACACTATAAAATTAGAAATTAATTATAAGAAGAAAATTAAGAGAAAAAGAAACACAAACAGCATTTGATTAAATAATCCATATGTCAATGAAGAAATTAAAAAAGAAAAAAAAATCCCTGAAACAAATGAAAATGGAAACACAATTGTTCAAAATCTATGGGACACAGCAAAAGCAGCTCTAAGAGGGAAATTTACAGAGATACAGGTCCAGCTTAGAAATAGAGAAATATCAAAAAAAGCCCTTCTAGCCTTACACCTAAAGGAACTAAAAAATAAAAGAACAAACAAAACCAAAACCAGTAAAAGGAAGGAAATAATAAAGATTAGAGCAGAAGTAAATACAACAGAAACCAAAAAAGAACCCCCCCCAAAAGCCCCAAAACAAAACAAACAAAAACCAATAGGACAGATCAATAAAACCAGGAGCTGCTGGTTTGTTGAAAAGATCAATGAAATTGATAAACCTTTAGACATATGACTCATCCAAAAAAAAAAAAAAAGAGTCAAACAATCAGAAAAGAAAGAGACATAATAACTGACACCACATAAATACAAAGGATTATAAGAGATTATTATGAAAAATTATGAGCCAACAAATTGGACAACCTAACAAATAAATTCCTAGAAACACATAAGCTCCCAAAACTGAATTAGGAAGAAATAGAAAATCTGACAGACCAATTACCAGCAATGAATTTAAATCAGTAATTAAAAAACTACCAACAAACAGAAGTCTAGGACCAGAAGTCTTCACAGGTGAATTCTACCAAACTTTTAAAGACAAGTTAATACCTATTGTTTTCAAACTATTCCAAAAAATAGAACAGGGAAGACACCTTCCAAAGTCATTCTTTGAGGCCAGCATTACCCTGATATCAAAACCAGATAAAGATATCACTAAATAAGAGAACTACAGGCCAATATCTCTGATGATCATACAGGCAAAAGTCCACAACAAAATACTGGCAAACCCAATCCAACCATTCATTAAAAAACATACACTGCAATTGAGTGGGATTTATTCCTGGGATGTGAGCGTGTTCCAGTATTTGCAAATCAATCAAACTGACACATCACATCAACAAAAGAAAGGATAAAAACTATATGGTCTTTTCAATTAATGGAGAAAAAACACTTAACAAAGCACAATACCCATTCATGATAAAACCATTGACAAAGTAAGTTTAGAAGGAACATGCCTCAACATAATAAAGGCCATATAAGAAAAACCCACTGCTAATATCATACATAATGAGGTAAAAACAGAGCTTGTTTCCTAAGATCAGGAACAAAACAAGGGCATTCACTTTCACCCCTTTGTTTCAACATAGTACTGGAAGCCCTAGCCACAGCAATCAAACAACAAAAAGAAATAAAAGCCATCCAAATTGGTGAGGAAAAAATAAAACTTTCAATATTTGCAGATGAGAAGATCATATATATATATATATATATATATATATATATATATATATATAAATGAATTCAGTAACATTGTGGGATATAAAATCAATATACAGAAATCTGTTGCATTTCTGTACATAAATAATGAAGCAGCGGAAAGAGAAATTAAGAAACCAATACCATTTTAATTGCATCAAAAATAATAAAATGCCTAATAAATTTAACCAAAGAGCTGAAAGACCTGTACTCTGAAAACTATAAAACACTGATGAAAGAAATTGAAGACAAAACAAAGAAATAGGAAGAATTTCCATGCTCATGGATTGAAAAGACAAATATTGTTAAAATGTCTATACTACTCAAAGTAATTTACAGATTTAATTCATTCCTTATCAAAATACTATCAGCATTTTTTGCAGAACCAGAAGAAGCAATACTAAAATTTGTATGGGACCATAAAAGACCCCCCAAAACACCCAAAGCAATCTTGAAAATGAAGAACAAAACTGGAGGTATCACAATCCCAGATTTCAACATATACTATAAATCTGTAGTAATCAAAACAATATGGTATTTTCCTCCTTTGTTAGGAAAAATGGACAGCTACGTGCCAAAGAATGAAACTGGACCACTTTCTTACATCATATATAAAAAGAAACTCAAAATAGATTAAGGACCTAATATGAGACCTGAAAGCATAAAAATCCTACTACAGAGCACAGGCAGCAATTTTTTGACTTGGGCATAGCAGCATTTTTCTAGGTATGTAACCTGAAGTGAGTAAAACAAGGAAAAGTAAACCACTGGGACTACATCAAAATAAAAAGCTTCTTCACAGAGAAGAAAACAGTAAAACTAAAAGACAGCCTACTGGAGGGGAGAAGATCTTTACAAATGGCATAAATGATAAAGAATTAGTATGCAAAATATATAAAGAACTTATGCAACTCAGCACCAAAAAAAACCCAAACATAATCCAATTAAAAATGGGCATAAGACAGCAACAGACATTTCTCCAAAGAAGGCATACATATGAACAACAGCCACGTAAAAATATGCTCAAAACCACTAATCATCAGGGAAATGTAAGTCAGAATGGCTAAAATCAAGAACACAAGAAACAACAAGTGCTGGTAAGGATGTGGGGAAAACAAAAATCCAAAAACCTGTGCACTGCTGATGGGAATGCAAACTGGTGAAGCCACTGTGGAAAACAGTATGGATGTTCTCCAGAAAGTAAAAAATAAAACTACTATATAATACAGTAATTCTACTACTGGGTATTTACCCAAAGAAAACACTAATTCAAAAAGATACATGAACCCATATGTTTACTGCAGCATTATTTATAATAGCCAAATTATGAAAGCAACCCAAGTATCCATCAATAGATGAATGCATAAAGAAGATGCAGTGTGTGTGTGTGTCTGTGTATACACATACATATGAGAATATGTACAATGGAATACTACTCAACAATAAAAAAGAATGAAATCCTTCCATTTCCAACAATGTGGATGGATCTTGAGACTACAGTGCTAAGTGAAAAAAGCCGTCAGAGAAAGACAAATACCATAGGTTCACTCATCCATGGAACTTAAGAAAAAATGAACAAACAAACAAACAAAAACAAAGAATAAAGAGACAAACCAAAAAAGAACTCTTAACTATAAAGAGCAAACTGGTTATCAGAGGTAAGGTGGGTGGGGGGGATGAGTGAAATAGGTGAAGGGGAATAAGAGTATACTTATCATGAAGAGCACCGAGTATTGTATAAAATGGTTGAATCAATACATTGTACACCCGAACCTAATATAACACTGTATGTTGACTACACTGGAATTAAAATTTTATAAATAATAAAGTGGGTTTCTTGTAATTAAAAAAAAGAAAAGAGAAATAAAAGTCATTCAAATGGTTAAGGTAAAGTAAAAAATTGTTAAGGAAAAAGTAATACCGTTACTATTTTTAAATGACATAATACTATACATCAAAAATTTAAAAAAAAAGAAAAAGAAAAAATCTCTAAAGCTTTTATCCCAAAACTATTAGAATAAATGAATTCAGTAAAGTTGCATAATGCAAAATCAATAGACATACATCTACTGCATTTCTATATACTAATAATGAATGATAGGAAAAGAAATTTAGGAAATTATCCCATTAGTAATGACATAATAAAGAATAAAATATGGAGGAATAAACTGAATCAATGAAGTGAAAGACTTATACTCTGAAAACTCTAAGACACTTATGACATAAATTGATGACACAAATAATGGAAAGATAAATTGTGCTCACAGAAGAATTAATATTATTAAAATGTCTGTAGTAAGGGGAGGGAAAAAGATGGCAGAGGAGTAGGAGATCCTATTTCAGCTGGTCCCCTGAATCGAGCTGGATATGAATCAGCTGGATACCAGACCATCCTGAACACCCACGAAATCAGCCTGAGACGTAAGATACATCTGGATCTCTGGATCTCTACAAATGAACATCTCCAGTGCTGAGTTTTGAGGTACGAAGCAGGGAGCTGAGAGTCTGTGCATGGATATTGGAAAATAAATGGAAGCGGGAGGGAGCCGCTGTGCTCAGGCGCCAGGAAGCGGAAGCCTCCTGTGCTGGGGAGTGGGCGGGTACTCCCAACCTGCAGCTGGAAACCAGACTGAAATCGGGACCTCGGGAGCCCGTGCGCGGGATCCAGGGGTGGCTGGCGGTTTTAGAAGCACAAAGGGCAGAGACACGCCAGCCCTGGGAGCAAGGACTGAGAGAGTGGCTGTGGGGAGCACAACCCGGGATGCTGCGGGTTTTCAGCAGCACCAACAGAAACAGAGTTAGAGTGGACAGGAGAGCTCAGTGAAGAGCAGACTGCCATCTCTCTGTTCTGAGACAGAGGCTAAGATACGGCCACTGCTACTCTGACTCTCAGAAGAGTCACAGAAAGCCGCCAGGGAAAGCTGCCAGAGAACAAAAGCCCGGAAAAACTGGTTCTCATGTGTGCCCCCGCACCCCCATACACATACAGCGGAGAGGGCAACTCTACCCAAACTCAGGGTTGCCTGAGTATCAGTGTGGCAGGCCCCTCCCCCAGAAGGCAGGCTGAAAAAAACAAGAAGGCCACATCCCTAAGGTCCCTATAAAACAAGTGCATCTTGCTTGGGCCCTGGTCAATAATTTGGGCTCTGTCCATCCCCGCAACCTCACCTCATCAGAATGACAAGGAGGAGGAAACCCCAACAAAGGAAAGAAACAGAGACTGTGGCCTCTGCCACAGAACTAATGGATATGGATGTAACCAAATTGTCAGAAATGGATTTCAGAGTAACAATTGTCAAGATGATGTGTAGGCTTGAAAAAAATATTAGCAAAAATATAGAATCTCTAAGGGCTGAAATGAGAATGAATCTGGTGGAAATTAAGAATGCTATGAATCAAATTCAGTCTAAACTGGATGCTCTGATGGCCAGGGTAAATGAGGCAAAAGAGCGAATTAGTGAGTTAGAGGATGAGATGATAGAAAAGAAGGAAAGAGAAGAAACATGGCTTAAAAAACTTCACTTTCAAGAAAAAAGACTACCGGAGATTACGGACTCAATGAAACATTACAATGTAAGAATCATCAGCAACCCCGAGGGGGTGGAGAAAGACAGAGGTCTAGAAGAGATACTTGAAAAATTGTAGCTGAGAACTTCCTTAATCTGGCAAAGGAAACAAGCATTCGTGTCCAAGAGGCAGAGTAGACCCTCCCAAGATCAATGAGAACAGACTGACATCACGTCATATAATAGTGCAATTCTCAAATCTTAGATCCAAGGAAACAATCTAGAGAGTGGCAAGGGGGAAGAGATTCCTCATGTACAGAGGGAGGAACATCAGAATAACGTTATACCTGTCTACACAGACCTGGCAAGTCAGAAAAAGCTGTCAAGACATATTCAGAGCACTAAGTGAGAAGAACATGCAGCCAAAGATTCTTTATTCAGCAAGGCTGTGATTCAGAATGGATGGAGAGATAAGGAGCATCCAAGACCGGCAGAAACTGAAAGAATATGTGACCTCCAAGCCAGCCCTACAGGAAATATTAAGGGGGGGGGGGTTCTATAAAAGTAAAAAGACCCCAAGAGTGATACAGAGCAGAAATTTACAGAGACAATCTATAGAAACAAGGACTTCAGAGGCAACATGACAACATTAAAATCATATCTCTCAATAATCACTCTCAATGTGAATGGCCTAAATGCTCCCATAAAACGTCACAGGGTTGCAGATTGGATAAAAAGACATGACCCATCTATATGCTGTCTACAAGAGGCTAATTTTGAACCTAAAGATGCATCCGGACTGAAAGTGAAGGGATGGAAAACCATTTTTCATGCAAACAGACCTCAACATAAAGCTGGGGTAGCAATTCTCATATCAGACAGATTAGATTTTAAGCTAAAGACTGTGGTTAGAGATACAGAAGGACACTATGTTATTCTTAAAGGATGTATCCAACAAGAGAATCTAACAATTATAAATATATATGCCCCCAACAGGGGAGCAGCCAGATACATAAGCCAACTCTTAACCAGAATAAAGAGACATATAGATAATAATATGTAGGAGACCTCAACACTCCACTCTCAGTAATAGATCATCTAAGCAGAAAATCAACAAAGAAACAAGAGCTTTGAATGACATACTGGACCAGATGGAACTCATAGATATATACAGAACACTACACTCTAGAACAACAGAATACTTATTGTTTTCGAATGCACATGGAACTTTCTCCAGAATAGACCATATACTGGGTCACAAAACAGGTCTCAACTGATACCAAAAGACTGAGATTATTCCCTGCATATTTTCAGACCACAATGCTTTGAAACTGGAACTCAGTCACAAGGAAAAATTTGGAAAAAAGTCAAACACTTGAAAACTAAGACCTATACTGCTTAGGAATGATTGGGTAAACCAGGAAATTAAAGAAGAACTTAAGCAATTTATGGAAACCAATGAGAAGGAAAACAAATTGGTCCAAAACCTATGGAACACTGCAAAGGTGGTTCTAAGGGGAAAATACATAGCCATCCAAGCCTCACTCAAAAGAATAGAACAATCTAAAATGCAATCCTTATATTCTCACCTTAAGAAGCTGGAGATTGAATAGAAGAACAGGCCTAACCCCTGCACGAGAAGACAACTGATTAAGATTAGAACAGAGATCAATGAATTAGAAACCAGGAACACAGTAGAACAGATCAACACAACTAGAAACTGGTTCTTTGAAAGAATTAATAAGATATACAAGCCACTCTATTCAAAAGAATAGAGAAAGGACCCAAATTAATAAAATTATGAATTAAAGGGGGAAGATCACGACCAATACCAAGGAAATAGAAACAATGATTAGAAACTATTATCAACAACTATATGCCAATAAATTAAACAACCTGGAAGAAATGGATGCCTTCCTGGAAACCATTAAACTACCAAGACTGAAACAGGAAGAGATTGATCATCTAAACAGACCGATTAATTGCAAAGAGATTGAAACAGTGATCAAAAACCTCCCAAAAAACAAGAGTCCAGGGCCTGATGGAATCCCTGGGGAATTCTACCAAGCATTCAAAGAAGAAATAATACCTATTCTCCTGAAGCTGTTTCAAAAAGTAGAAATAGAAGGAAAACTACCAAACTCATTCTATGAGGCCAATATTACCTTGATCCCCAAACCAGGCAAAAACTCCATCAAAAAGGAGAATTACAGACAAATTTTCCTAATGAATATGGACGCCAAAAATCCTCAACAAGATCCTGGCTAATAGAATCCAACAGTACATTAAAAGATTATCCATCACGATCAAGTGGGGTTCATCCCTGTGATGCAAGGTGGTTCAACATTCGCAAACTGATCAGTGTGATAGATCACATTAATATGAGAAGAGACAAGAACCATATGATGCTCTCAATTGATGCAGAAAAAGCATTTGACAAAATACAGCATCCTTTCCTGATTAAAACCCTTCAGAGTGTAGGGATAGAGGGTACATTCCTCAATTTCATAAAAACCATCTATGAAAAGCCTACAGCGAATATCATTCTCAGTGGGGAAAATCTGAGAGCCTTTCCCTTAAGATCAGGAACACAACAAGGATGCCCACTCTCACCATTATTGTTCAACATAGTGCTAGAAGTCCTAGCAACAGCAATCAGATAACAAAAAAGAATAAAAGGTATTCAAATTGGCAAAGAAGAAGTCAAACTCTCTCTCTTCACAGATAACATGATACTTTATATGGAAAACCCAAAAGACTCCACCCCCAAATTAGTAGAACTCACACAACAATTCAGTAATGTGGCAGGATACCAAATCAATGCTCATAAATCGGTTGCATTTCTATACACGAATAATGAGACTGAAGAAAGAGAAATTAGGGAATCAATTCCATTTATGATAGCACCAAAAACCATAAGATATCTCAGAATAAACTTAACCAGAGAGGTAAAGGATGTATACTCTAGAAACNAACATGATACTTTATATGGAAAACCCAAAAGACTCCACCCCCAAATTAGTAGAACTCACACAACAATTCAGTAATGTGGCAGGATACCAAATCAATGCTCATAAATCGGTTGCATTTCTATACACGAATAATGAGACTGAAGAAAGAGAAATTAGGGAATCAATTCCATTTATGATAGCACCAAAAACCATAAGATATCTCAGAATAAACTTAACCAGAGAGGTAAAGGATGTATACTCTAGAAACTACAGAACACTGATGGAAGACACTGAAGAAGACACAAAAAGATGGAAAAACATTCCATGCTCATGGATTGGAAGAATAAACATCGTTAAAATGTCTACGCTACCCAGAGCAATCCACACTTTCAACGCAATCCCGATCAAAATACCGAGGACGTTTTTCAGAGAACTGGAACAAACAATCCTAAAATTTGTGTGGAACCAGAAAAGACTCTGAATAGCCAAGGAAATGTTGAAAAAGAAAAACAAAACTGGGCGCATCACGTTGCCTGATTTCAAGCTATACTACAAAGATGTGATCACTAAGACGGCATGGTACTGGTACAAAAACAGACACATGGACCAATGGAACAGAATACAGACTCCAGAAAAGGACCCTAGGCTCTATGGTCAACTAATCTTTGACAAAGCAGGAAAAAACATCCAGTGGAAAAAAGACAGTCTCTTCAATAAATGGTGCTGGGAAAATTGGAGAGCTATACACAGAAGAATGAAACTTGACCACTCTCTCACACCATACACAAAGAAAAACTTGGAGTTTGGATGAAAGACCTCAATATGAGATAGGAATCCATTAAAATCATAGAGGAGAACATAGGCTGTAACCTCTTTAACATCGGCCGCAACAACATCTTTCATGACACGCCTCCAAAGGCAAGGGAAACAAAAGAAAAAATGAACTTGTGGGACATCATCAAGATAAAAAGCTTCTGCACAGCCAAGGAAACAGTCAAAAAAACTAAGAGACAGCCCACGGAATGGGAGAATATATTTGCAAAGGACACCACAGATAAAGGAGTGGTATCCAAGATCTATAAAGAACTTCTCAAACGCAATACCCAAGAAACAAATAATCACATCAAAAAATGGGCAGAAGATATGAACAGACACTTTCCCAATGAAGACATACAAATGGCTAACAGACACATGAAAAAATGTTCAAAATCATTAGCCATCAGGGAAATTCAAATCAAAACCACACTGAGATACCACCTTACGCCAGTTAGAATGGCAAAGATAGACAAGGCAAGAAACAACAATTGTTGGAGAGGATGTGGAGAAAGGGGATCCCTCCTACATTGTTGGTGGGAATGCAAGTTGGTACAGCCACTCTGGAAAACAGTGTGGAGGTCCCTTAAAAAGTTAAAAATTGAACTACCCTATGACCTAGCAATTGCACTACTGGATATTTATCCCAAAGATACAGACATAGGGAAGAGAAGGGACATATGCACCCCAATGTTCATAGCAGCATTGTCCACAAGAGCTAAACTGTGGAAGGAGCCAAGATGCTCTTCAACAGATGAATGGATAAAGAAGATGTGATCCATATATACAATGGAATATTACTCAGCCATCAGAAAGAACAATTACCCAACATTTGAAGCAACATGGACGGCACTGGAGGAGATAATGCTAAGTGAAATAAGTCAAGCAGAGAAAGACAATTATCATATGATTTCTCTCATCTATGGAACATAAGAACTAGGAGGATNGTGGAAGGAGCCAAGATGCTCTTCAACAGATGAATGGATAAAGAAGATGTGATCCATATATACAATGGAATATTACTCAGCCATCAGAAAGAACAATTACCCAACATTTGAAGTAACATGGACAGGACTGGAGGAGATTATGCTAAGGGAAATAAGTCAAGCAGAGAAAGACAATTATCATATGGCTTCACTCATTTGTGGAACATAAGAAATAGCAGGGAGATTGGGAGGAGAAGGAAGGGAATAATGAAGGGGGGGTGGTAAACCAGAAGTGGGAATGAACCACAAGAGACTATGGACTCTGGGAAACAAACTGAGGGTTTCAGAGGGGAGGGGGTGGGGTGATGGGCTAGCCTGGTGATGGGTATTAAGGAGGGCACGTATTGCATGGAGCACTGAGTGTTATACGTAAACAATGAATCATGGAACACTACATCAAAAACTAATGATGTACTATATGGTGACTAACATAATAAAATTTTTTTTAAAAAAGTCTGTACTATCCATGCAATCTACAGATTCAGTACAATCCCTATCAAACTACCAACATGTATTTTCACAAAACTAGAATAAGAATCCAAAAATTCGCAAGGAACCACAAAAAACACCAAATAGCCAAAGCAATCTTGGGAATGAAGAATAAAGCCACAGGTATCATGCTCCTGAATTTCAAACTATACTACAAAGCTATAATAATTAAAACATTATGGTACAAAAACAGACACAATAGGTCAATGGAACAGAATAGAGAGCCCAGAAATAAACCTATGCTTATATGGTCAATTGGTCTATAACAAAGGAGGCAAGAATATACAATGGAAAAAAGACAGTGTCTTCCATTATTGGTGTTGGGAGAACTAGACAGCTACATGCAAAAGAAGGAAAATGGACTAATTTCTAACATCATATATAAAAATAAACTTAAAATGGATTAAAAACTTAAAAATAAAACCTGAAACCATAAAACTCTAGAAAAAAAGTAGGTAATACAGTCTTTGACATTGGTCTTAGTGATACATATACTTTTAACTCTCTGTCCTCAGCTAATAAAAACAAAAAAATAAAAAACAAACAAAACAAAAGACCACATCAAAGTAAAAACTTTTGGACAGCAAAAGAAACCATCAACCAAAAGAAAAGTCAATGTATTAATGGAAGAAGATATTTTTAAATGATATATACAATAAGGGGTTACCATCCAAAAATATATAAAGAACTCATAAACAGATATCAGTAAGCAACAAATCTGATTAAAAAATGGGCAGAGGATCCAAATAGACATTTTCCCAAAGATACAGATGGCTAACAGACACAAGAAAAGATGCTCAACGTCACTGATCATCAGGGAAATGTAAATCAAAACCACAATGAGATACCACCTCCTACCTGTCTGAATGGCTCTTATCAAAAAGACAAAAAACGTGCACTGTTTGTGGGGATGTGAATTGGTGCTGTCACCTTGGAAAACAGTATTGGGGTTTCTCAAAAAATTAAAAATAGAACTACCAGATGATGTAGCAATTCCACTTCTAGGTATTTATGCAAAGGAAATGAAAACAGTGGTTTGAAAAGACATATGCACCCCTATGTTCATTGCAGCATTATTTACAATAGTCATGACATGGAAACAACCTAAATGTCCATCAAAAGATGAATGGGTAAAGGTGACATGGTGTAAACATAAATGTAATATTACTCAACCATTAAAAAAAAAAGATACCTTGCCATTTGTGACAATGTGGCTGGACCAAGAGTACATTACACTAAATGAAAGAAATCCTAGGAAGAGCAATACCATGTGACTTCACTTAAATGTAGAATCTAAAAAACAAAACAAAACAAAAACAGACTCCTAGATACAGAGAATAAAGTGATGATTTTCCAGAAGGTTAAGGAAGTGGGAGGTTGGAGGAAATAGGTGAAAGGGATTAAGAGATACAGTATTCCAGTCATAAAATAAATAAGACACAGGGATGCAATGTAATATACAGCATAGGGCATACAGTCAATAATATTGTAACAACTTTGCATGGTGACACATGGTAAGTGGATGTGACCATTTTGTAAAGCATATAAATATGTACTATGTCATAGATCTGAAACTAACATTGTATATTAATTTTTCTTCAATTAAAAAGAAAAAAACAGGGACAATAAAAATAAATAAATAAAAATAACAAAGAAGCCCAAAATCCAGATTTTTGGATTTCATTTGAAGTCTCCCAATTTTTAAATATGTAAACTAATTTTTAAGAATTATAAAGCATTGTGTGTATCAAACAAAACCTGTCTTAGCCAGACTGGATCAAATCATCAGTGTGATTCCACCAAAGCAAAGCAAAGAGTATATATAATTTATTTCAGTCTAACCCTCTATTTAAAGTATGTTCTTGAGAAAGTCAGTAATATCTATAGAAGTCATTGTTCTTATATTCAATGAATATAATACCCAATTTACAAAGTGGTGTGGAGATTAAATCAGAAAAAAATATTAAGAATCCAATACAATGCCATGCAGTAAGTATTCCATGAATATTAGCTGTCTTCCAGAGGCAGAAGGATGTTGCCCTTTAGTTTACATCTCTGTGCGTTCTTGTAATATTTATTACTAGGGAATGGCATGTTACTAGATAAAATCATAAATACTTAATGATAAGATAGACACTTACTGGGTTTGATGATTTTAAAATATGCCCAAAAATGTTTTTATACTGTTCCTTTCAGGAGGTGAAACAATATTCTCCTCTTTGAGTGCAGGATATTCTTTGTGACTTTTTATACTGAATAGAATGTGGTAGAAAAGACACAGTGTGATTTTCAAGGATAAGCCATAAGAGGCATTACAACTTCCCTTTTGTTCTTTCTCTCTGGATCACTCTGGTGAAAGCCAAATGCCATACTATGAGGATACTCAAGCAACCCTGTGCAGAGGTCCATTTTGCAAGGAACAGACACCTATGGCCAACAGTCACAAGAATGAGGTGGGAAATTTATCTTCCAGCCCAGTTAAATTACTGGATGCCTGTTAGCAGTCCAGTTTAGGCTAACATCTTATTACAACCTCAAAAGAAACCTTATGCTAAGCAACTCCTGAATTTCTGACACACAGAAAGTATAAGATAATAGGTGCTCTTTTCAAGCCACTAAGTTTGGGGTAATTTGTTATGCAGCAATAGAGAACTACTACACTGGTAAAATCCCTGTAGTTTTTAAAAATAGATTTTACTGTCTTCCTACCACTTGGATATCATTTACAGAGGCATATCTGAACTGAACTGTCACTACAGATAACCGGTTTGTTTCCTTTAAATTACCTGTGGTGCAGATTAATGCTTAAGCACAGAGGATACTCTATAAATGCTCATAAATGAAACCTGGGAGATTTAAAGACAACTTTTCTTATTTCTCTTGAAAATTTTTGCTTTATTTTTACAAAGTGTGGTTCTGTGCTGAAACAACTATATTTGGGCACAGTCAAGGTATGAATCTCTTACATAGTCCCCTCTAGAGAAGGGCAGTGTTGGATAGTACTAATGACTTATGGAGTGACTGGTCAGAGAGGGTACCCTTAGAAGAATGGTATTTTAACTAAGTTCAAAATAAGATGGTTGACCATGTGGAGATTTGAAGGGCATAGCCTACTAAACAGGACTGAGCTTGGCATGTTCTCAAAGTGAGGAGCAGGGATGTGAGGAGCTGTAGCATAGCTAAAATATGAATGAATGAGAACAGATGAGGTAACAGAGACTGGTAGGTGTATGCAAGCTACAGTAGATGGGTACATTTCATAAACATCATATTGAAAAAGCAGGGGATTATTTTATTTTAAATGTGATTTTTATTTTTATCATACTGTAAATGTACACCAATTTAAAAAACCAAACGCCCCATCAAGGCTGACAGTAAAATGTAGCAGTGTCCACTTCACCTCTTCTCTTTTCACTGTTTTAGCTATCTCAACTGTACTCACTTCCATAATTCTATGTAACACGTCTATACTATAATTTTAGTGTTTTTGAAGTTATTTATGTAATCTATTGACTTTTTGTTACACAAGATTAGGATATAATTTTTTATGCCCCTCCACACATACATACTGATACACATTCATGCTTTCTCTCCCTTCATCCTCCCACAATCTTAATTTTTAGTGATATTAATGCTAAATGTTTTATAAAATGACCATATAAACTTTTGTTGAGGGGCGCCTGGGTGGCTTAATCATTAAGC
The DNA here is from genome assembly GCF_002007445.2 of Ailuropoda melanoleuca. Lineage (NCBI taxonomy): Eukaryota > Metazoa > Chordata > Mammalia > Carnivora > Ursidae > Ailuropoda > Ailuropoda melanoleuca. The sequence continues at coordinate 113,320,360 of NC_048219.1, forward strand.
GTCTGCCTTCGGCTCAGGGCGTGATCAGGTCCTGGGATCGAGCCCCACATCAGGCTCCTCTGCTGGGAGCCTGCTTCTTCCTCTCCCACTCCCCCTGCTTGTGTTCCCTCTCTCACTGACTATCTCTCTGTCTGTCAAATAAATAAATAAATAAATAAACAAACAAATAAAATCTTTAAAAAAATTTTTTTGTTGAAAAGCAAAGAAAAGTTTCATACTTCCCTCCCTGAAGAACTTTTGTTTTTTCAGAGTTCTTTTTTTNATATATATATATATTTTGCTTTTGGCATCCTTCCTGTTGCCTGACATCCCCTTGTTTCAATCTGTACTAACCTGCTCTATAGCCATAATCCTGGGCTTTTTTTGTTTGTCTGTTTTTGTTTTTTTAATCAGTTCAGACATTTATCACTTAACTGCCTCAGAAATGAAGCATCTCATTTTCTGCTAATGTAGGGGATAAGAGGTTGCCTCGCTGTAGGGACTAGGGTAGGGGATCTAGTAGCCGAGCTATTCTGAAAATAGGTTCTAAGCTAATCCACTCATTACTAGTCTTATCCTATAACCCCACCTTTAGAGGTGACCAGATTCTAACTTTTGAGCCTCTCCGAGGTTCTTTATATTGCCACCCCACCCACACTCAGCAAAGCAGAGAAACATTAAACATCATTCATTCATCATTTAATCGTCTGCTCTTTATTACCCAAAATTATCTCATATGCTTTATCTCCTCTTTCTTTCTTTTTTGATTAGTAAAATTAAAGGTATTTCTTTACAGCATTTACAGGGACATTCCAAAAAGAACAAATATATTATAACACTTCTGTTCAATCTGCAGTGTTTAATGGAAAACCCCTGCGGACGGTTTCAAGCAGAAAAGTTAGATGTCTGTTTAGCTTTTAAAAAGATAATTCTAGCTGTTGTATGGATAAAAGGGATAAGTCTGAAAGCAGGTGACCAGTTAGGGAGGATTCTGTAAATTCCAGGAGAGAGATGGTGGCTTCAAAGAGTATCAGAGCAAAGGTGAGCCTATGCAGTATATACTACACACATTTCCTTTGTCAAAATTAAATATATAATCATGTTTAAAGGAACACATGTTAAGTTATAGTGTAGCTTAGATGAAGAAGCCAAGAATGATAGAAAATTTGAAGACATCACAGAAAATCAGAAACATTCCAAACACAGATTGCTTCTACCCACATGTCTATTCTTTTTGTATATTATGCCTATTTTAGCTTAGCATTTTTATTTCCACACAAAGATTGTCCCTCAAGCTGTGATGTTGCCTTCACTAAAGAGAGTTGTATTGTTTCTAATGTAAATATAGAGAAGAGCAGGTAAAAATAAAATTTTAAAAATGGTAAGATTGTAAAGAAACTGTTTTCCTCCATTTATGTGTCTCTTGGTTTAAGTGGTAAATTAACATTTAAATTTTATATCATATTTCTTTGCCAGANGCTGGGAGCCTGCTTCTTCCTCTCCCACTCCCCCTGCTTGTGTTCCCTCTCTCACTGACTATCTCTCTGTCTGTCAAATAAATAAATAAATAAATAAACAAACAAATAAAATCTTTAAAAAAATTTTTTTGTTGAAAAGCAAAGAAAAGTTTCATACTTCCCTCCCTGAAGAACTTTTGTTTTTTCAGAGTTCTTTTTTTCTTGTTGTTTTTCCCTTTGGTATAATTTAGGTGTAATTTATTATTGAATATTTCTACCAAATAANCCTGTTTTTGTTTTTTTAATCAGTTCAGACATTTATCACTTAACTGCCTCAGAAATGAAGCATCTCATTTTCTGCTAATGTAGGGGATAAGAGGTTGCCTCGCTGTAGGGACTAGGGTAGGGGATCTAGTAGCCGAGCTATTCTGAAAATAGGTTCTAAGCTAATCCACTCATTACTAGTCTTATCCTATAACCCCACCTTTAGAGGTGACCAGATTCTAACTTTTGAGCCTCTCCGAGGTTCTTTATATTGCCACCCCACCCACACTCAGCAAAGCAGAGAAACATTAAACATCATTCATTCATCATTTAATCGTCTGCTCTTTATTACCCAAAATTATCTCATATGCTTTATCTCCTCTCTCTTTCTTTCTTTTTTGATTAGTAAAATTAAAGGTATTTCTTTACAGCATTTACAGGGACATTCCAAAAAGAACAAATATATTATAACACTTCTGTTCAATCTGCAGTGTTTAATGGAAAACCCCTGGGGACGGTTTCAAGCAGAAAAGTTAGATGTCTGTTTAGCTTTTAAAAAGATAATTCTAGCTGTTGTATGGATAAAAGGGATAAGTCTGAAAGCAGGTGACCAGTTAGGGAGGATTCTGTAAATTCCAGGAGAGAGATGGTGGCTTCAAAGAGTATCAGAGCAAAGGTGAGCCTATGCAGTATATACTACACACATTTCCTTTGTCAAAATTAAATATATAATCATGTTTAAAGGAACACATGTTAAGTTATAGTGTAGCTTAGATGAAGAAGCCAAGAATGATAGAAAATTTGAAGACATCACAGAAAATCAGAAACATTCCAAACACAGATTGCTTCTACCCACATGTCTATTCTTTTTGTATATTATGCCTATTTTAGCTTAGCATTTTTATTTCCACACAAAGATTGTCCCTCAAGCTGTGATGTTGCCTTCACTAAAGAGAGTTGTATTGTTTCTAATGTAAATATAGAGAAGAGCAGGTAAAAATAAAATTTTAAAAATGGTAAGATTGTAAAGAAACTGTTTTCCTCCATTTATGTGTCTCTTGGTTTAAGTGGTAAATTAACATTTAAATTTTATATCATATTTCTTTGCCAGAACATTTGAAAATGCTCATTGAATGATAAGATGTAATTGCATTTATTTTTATATGTCACCATAATCTTTATCAAGAAGCATGTACTCACTTTATCCCTACGTGACATTAAAAAAACTGAATTGAGTAAACAAAGCCTCTGTCTGTTTGGTATAATAATTAAAATGGTATTACAGAAGTTTAATTTGGTGTTCTGTGGGCAGGCATATCCTTAATCAAGAACAGACTCTGGCACATTACAGAGCTTTCTCTTTCTCCTTTAACTAATGAAAGACTGCCTCTTCCTAGGCTCCAATTCTGTCTCTTAAGCACATGAAATGTAGTCAAAATGATCATCAAGGCCATTTCTTTAGACGAATAGTCACAAAGTTCCACATACAATCTGTGCATGTCTTTATGAGAAAAGACAAGGAAAGTGCTTCTGACATGGGACGGTGGGCAAATATTCGGTAGTTGTGTAAGTCTTCAGTGTTCTTATGTTTTCTCTTGTGAGGAAGGAACAATTGTTCCACTATTTCTCAATTCCATCTTCTGATCCACACTACAAACCAATCTTATTTCCTATGGTGTATGCACTTAGAAAATATGCAAGTGTTATTCTCTCTCTATAGCAAAGACAAAATGAAACGAAACACATAAACACACAAACAAAAAACAAAACCAGTTTGCACAAGTGTTTTTCCCACTAGCCGAACTTTGCATTCTTATTTGACTCAAATAAATTCATCCTTATTTGACAACGCAAATGGTTCATCCTTTGTTTTAGTTTTATTGGTCCTCACTTCATCCCAAACTACATCTACCCCAAATCTTAAGAGCTTCATCTGAAATAGTGTTTAGCCCATGGTAAATGCCCAGTAAATGTTTCCAAATCAATACTGCTGTTTTGTTCAGGCTAGTCTTTGCTCAAGAAACTCCTTGCCTAAAATCTGTGTCCTCACCTCTAAATCAATCAGTTTGGGAGTCATCTTAAGTCACAGCCCCTTTGTTCTTTAATCAGCTGCAATATTTTCCTTGATTTTACCTGTGAGCTCAAATTTGGCAAGTCACTATTTTCTACCCAGGAAAGATGTATATAAGAAGGATTTACCTTATTTAATGTGGACAAGGACTATTACAAAAGCAGATAACAATTTGCTGGAACGAGTACCCAGGGTGAGTTACAATAGTTGAGGGATGATAGTGCCACATAAAAGTTGGAAGAATAATGACAACTGGTGAGCCTAAGTGAATAAGAAGGGACAATAAACCAAAGATCAGAAGACTGCCCTGACAAAATGTTGTACTGGGGATGAAATGCCATCACATCCATTTTTGCATTAAAACTGCCATATCTTGACTTCTACAGCCTTACTGCTTCCAATTCTCTACAGTCCTTCTGTGTTGTCTATTCCTCCCAAGAATCATTTCATGACTCTCAGACCTTCGCAGCTTTTATTAAGAATTTATTGGCACCTTGCCCATGGTTTGTCTCTGCGACCACTGGTTACCTTGACTTCTGGTTGCACACATTGGATTACTTCAGATTACCTTTAACTCCTATCCCTAAAAACACATTTTTTAAAAAGATTTTATTGCTTTATTGGAGAGAGACAGAGATAGTGAGAGAGAGTAGGAGCAGGGAAGAAAGGGAGAAGCAGGCTCTCCTCTGAGCAGAGAACCCAACGTGGGCCCAATCTCAGGGACCTGGGATCATGACCTGAACCAAAAACAGACACTTAACTGACTGAGACACCCAGGCATCCCTAAAAACACAAACTTTTGATTAAATGATGATTATTACTATGCATTTATATTATATATAATGCAATTATCATGTCATCTTATATAATATTACTTTATTATCGTTTATTGTTCATATTTGTCATATTTCTTAATCTATCCAAGTGACAGACCCAGAATCTGAAACAAAACAAATAAAAAATGATGTTTTCCTGAGTTATTAGTTACAATGTACAATAAGAGAAGAAAATGTACTGATTGTATTTCTAGTAGACTGATTCTGTAAATAGAGCTTTAGTTGGACCAATGCTATCAGTTGCATTGGGTCTGGTAGGAAAAAAAAAATTCAAGTGAGAAAGCCAAAGACAAATATTTGTAAGATGTTTGCTCATCTATGTTCACTACTAGCAAACATTTTAGATTAAACTTACTCTACTGTTAAGATTAATTACATGATGGTAAAGAAATGGCATGAGTTCTTTGGAGACGTATAAAAATAAAAAATAATAAATATTTTTGGTTGTTTTTATTTACTTATTTTATTTAAAAAATTTAAAAGTTAATCTCAAGAGTGAAAAACAATCACAAATGACCATTTTAATTTATTTGACCTGGGTGGAGATTATTTCTAGGATTTACACTTAAGCATTCCTGAAGGTTTTAGAGCATCTCTGAATTAAAGAATAACACAGGAGAAATCCAGATTTAGTCGATCACTGCAGTGACAAATTTACAGTCCTCCACCTCAGACATCTGATTCTAATGTTAGCCTAAGAACTGTATTTATAGAGGAAGAGTTGTTTCTAGTAGAAACCCTAAGAAAATTATGTATTTGTTGAATATTTGTCTATAATAATCTTTCAATACTTTTAAACTTTATATAACGATGCTTAGAAATTGGGGCGCCTGGGTGGCTCAGTCGTTAAGCATGCCTTAGGCTCAGGGCATGATCCCAGAGTCCTGGGACGGAGCCCCACATCAGGCTCCTCTGCTGGGAGCCTGCTTCTTCCTCTCCCACTCCCCCTGCCTGTGTGCCCTCTCTCACTGGCTGTCTCTCTCTGTCAAATAAATAAATAAAATCGAAAGAAAGAAAGAAAGAAAGAAAGAAAGAAAGAAAGAAAGAAAGAAAGAAAGAAAGAAAGAAAAGAAAGAAATCTGATGCTTCACTCAATGTGAACTATAGGCATACCTTGAATATATTGTGAGTTCAGTTCCAGACACCACAATAAAGCAAGTATCGCAATAAAACATGTTGAATATTATTTTGTTTCCCAGTGCATATAAATGTTATTTTTACATTATAATGTAGCCTATTAAGTGTAATAGCATCCTGTCTAAAAAAAACAATGTACATACCTTAATTAAAACCTGTTTTATGGCCAAATAATGTTAACTGACACCTGAGCTTTCAGTGAGTCACACCATTTGCTGACAGAGGGTCTTACTTCAATGTTGATGGTTGCTGACTGATCAGGGTGGCAGTGGCTGAAGGCTGAGGTAGCTGTGGCCATTTCTTAAAATGATATAATGATGAAGTTTGCCACATTGATGGACTCTTCCTTTTACCCACAACCTCTCTGTAANACAATAAAGCAAGTATCGCAATAAAACATGTTGAATATTATTTTGTTTCCCAGTGCATATAAATGTTATTTTTACATTATAATGTAGCCTATTAAGTGTAATAGCATCCTGTCTAAAAAAAACAATGTACATACCTTAATTAAAACCTGTTTTATGGCCAAATAATGTTAACTGACACCTGAGCTTTCAGTGAGTCACACCATTTGCTGACAGAGGGTCTTACTTCAATGTTGATGGTTGCTGACTGATCAGGGTGGCAGTGGCTGAAGGCTGAGGTAGCTGTGGCCATTTCTTAAAATGATATAATGATGAAGTTTGCCACATTGATGGACTCTTCCTTTTACCCACAACCTCTCTGTAACATGCAATGCTATTTGATAGCATTTTATGCACAGAACTTCTTTGAAAATTGGAGCCTTATCACCTAAGTTTATGTAATATTCTAGATACTTTGTTGACATTTCACCAATCTTTGCAGCATTTTCACCAGGACTAGGTTCCATCTCAAGAAACTACTTTCTTTGTAACTCTTCAACCATTCAAGTTTTATCATAATAATGCAGCAATTCAATCACATCTTCAGGCTCCACTTCACTTCTAGTTCTCTTGCTGTTTTTACCATATCTACAGTTACTTCCTCCGTTATCCATGACAGTAGGAATCAACTTCTGCCAAACTTCTGTGAATGTGGATATTTTCACCTCTTCCCATGAATCACAAATGTTTTAAATGGTATTCAGATTAATAAATCCTTTCCATAAGGTTTCCAATGTATAGGCAGTCCTTATTTTATTGTGCTTTGCATTATTGAACTTTGAATATATTTCATTTTTTCCAAAGTTTAGTGGCAAGTTTCTAGATGCCAGTTTTCTAACTGCATTTTCTCACTTCATGTCTCTGTTTCACATTTTGGTAATTCTTCCCGTATTTCATGGTTTTTCACTATTATATTTGTTATGGTGATCTTTAATCAGTGATATTTGATGGGCTCCTGTCATAGTTTTGGGGCATCATGAATCAAACCCATATAAGACAGTGAACTTAATTGATAAATGTTGGAAATGTTCTGACTGCTTCACCACCTAACCATTCCCCCATCTCTCTCTCTCTCTCTCCTTAGGCCTCCCTATTCCCTGGGACATAGCAGTATTGAAATTAGTCCAATAAATAACCCTACAATGGCTTCTAAGTGTTCAAGTGAAAGGAAAATGTCACGTGTCTCTCGCTTTAAATCAAAAGGTAGAAATGATTAATCTTAGGGCATGTCAAAGGGCAAGACTGGGTGGAAGCTAGGATTCTTGCGCCAGTTAGCCAAGTTGTAAACGCAAAGGAAAAGTTCTAGGCAGAAATGAAAAAGGCTATTCCAGTGAACACGTGAATGATAAGAAAGTGAGACAACTTTATTGCTGATATAGAGAAAGTTTTAGTTGTCTGCATAAAAGATCAAACGTTCTGCGACATTCCCTTAAACTAAAACCTAAGCCAGAACAAGAACCTAACTCTCTTTAATTCTATGAAGACTGAAAGCTGAGGAAGCTGCAAAGTGCAAGATAAAGGAGCAAGTGCTGATATAGAAGCTGTAGCAAGTTACCCAGGAGATCTAGCTAATATCATTAATGGAGGTAGCTACACTGCACAGATTTTCAGTGCAGACAAAACAGCCTTCTATTGGAAGAGGATGCCATCTAGGACTTTCATAGCTACAGAGGAGAAGCCAATGTCTGGCTTCAAATCTTCAAGAGATTGCCTGACGTCACATTGGGCTAATGCAGCGGGTGACTTTCAGTTAAATCTAATACTTATTTACCATTCCAAAAATCCAAGGGCCCTTAGAATTATGCTATACTACTCTGCCTGTGTTCTGTAAATGGAACAACGAAGTCTGGATGACAGTACCCACCCGTTTACAACAGGGCTTATTGAATATTTTAAAAACACTGTAGAGACCTATTGCAAAAGGAAAACACACACACACACACACGCACACACAAGAATTCTTTCTCAATATTAGTGCTCATTGACAATGCACCTTGTCACCCTAGAGCTCTGCTAGGAGTGTACAACAAGATTAATGTTGTTTTCATGCCTGCTAACACAACATCCATTCTGCACCCATGGATCAAGGAGTAATTTTGATTTTCAAGTCTTACTATTTAAGAAATATATTTATTTTTTAAAAAATATTTTATTTATTTATTTGACAGAGAGATAGAGAGCACAAGCACTGGGTACAGCAGGCAGAGGGAGAGAAAGAAGCAGGTCCCCAGCTGAGCAGGGAGCCCAACATGGGGCGTGATCCCAGGACCCTGGGATCATGACCTGAGCTGAAGGCAGACACTTAACCAACTGAGCCACCCAGGCACACCGAGAAATATATTTCTTAAGGCTATAGTTGCCACAGACAGTGCCTCCTTTGATGGATATGAGCAATATATATATAAATATATATATATATTTTTAAGATTTATTTATTTTTAGAGAAAGAGAGAAAACACAAGCAAGAGGGGCAAATGGAGAGGAAGAGAGAATCTCCAGCAGATTCTGAACTGAGAGCAGAGCCCAAAGCAGGGATTGGTCTCATGACCCTGAGACTGTGATTGAGCTGAAGCCAAGAGTTGGAGGCTTAACTGACTACACCACCCAGGCAAGCCAGAAATACAGTAAATGTTAAGCAAGTTATGTACTCTGTTTTTTTTAGACATAATGCTATTGCACACTTTATAGACTATAGTATAGTATAAAAATTTCCTTTATATTGACTGGGAAACAAACAAACAAAATTTGACTTGCTTTATTGTGATATTCACTTTATCATGGTGATCTGGAACTGAACTAGATATGTCCAAGATAAGCCAATATAATTCAAGGGGAAAAAGCTGGAAAATTGAGCTTGTGTTTATCAAAATAATTACCTTGACTCTCCTTGTAATTTTGTGTGAATCTCATCCCATGGAAATAGGATGGACAACATTAATTGAGAGTCCCAAAATAAAAGCTCAGGCCTAACATAGAATAGGATGGAACACTGAGCTGATTATTTGCATAATTCACACATTAGAAGCATTTTGCCTCAATTATCTATAGTTTAGGAACAAACATCTTTTTGCACAAATTATCTAAGTACCTGCTGTAATTCCCAATGGCCTTTTGTGTGAGTAATCGCAATCATAATGCACCCCTCCACGTTCAAAATTTTTGTGGAGATACCCATAATGAATCTAATTTAGTCAGTTATATTCTTCTTACAAATCAAATCCTCAAAGCTCTGAGAGAGTAAAACTTGCATCTGATATAGAGAAGTTTAAAAGAAAGCTTTATTTCATTTTAAATGTCTTTTTAAAAATTTAACTGAGTGTTGTTCCTGTTCAGAACTTCAGAGACAACTAAATATCTTTCTTTGTGATAACAAAAGCAAACGATAAAAGGATTATTTTCAAAACCTGCATGTGTATGTCAGTAGAATCCAATGATGCCATCTTTCTTCCTGCCAGACATAACCCTTTTTGTTTTGTTTTGTTCTGTTTTGTTTTGATGTTCATGAAGGAAGATGAAATACTTGACCAGTTCCTGAAATCCATTGAGAGGAGACAATAGCCTGGGTCTAATGGGGTACTTTGGAGAAAATATGGGAGTCTTTTCTTTAAGTAAAGTGATGATTCCAAAGAAAGATAGGAAATTGTAAAAACACACTGACATAATGTGAATTTAAAAAAAAAAAGGTTATTCTCAAAGGAGTATAACCTGCTCCTATACCGGTTTTACTGAAGTTGTAACTATGAAAAAGCAAAAAAAAATAATTTCAACTAAGAAAAAATCGATATTAACTATTTCTAGATAAAAGGCACCCCAAGGTCTATGCTGGGTACCCTGGATTGGCTCTCTCAATCTCATTCTGTTTTCTGTCCATTTGAAAAGACCGAAAAGCCTTAAACTATTTGCCACACAAACTCGAAGCTGTTTTTGGAAACTAACTGACAGGCACTTGGGAAGTTGGAAAAAAAATGGGAGGCCATTTTCCTGCCCATTTTAACATTTTTGACTGGGAGGCACGATTGCTGTAAGTAAGACATTTGCTTGGAGTAGTGCTCAGTGGCCATCATCCAGGTCCCTGACAGGAAGTGGCGTGGGCGCAGCAGAAGTGGCCTCGGCTTCATCACAAGCGTTCCTGCTTCCGGACTGCAGCTGGGGACATCCAGTCTCCAGTTGTCAGGGCTTCAAAGGCAGCTGCCACTGCAGCGGTAGCAAGAGCAGTGGATTTTTTTTTTTCCAGCATAGTTCTGATACAGAGAATCATGGCAGCCTCTAAAGTTCTGTCTTATCTGGATGTCATTTCAAAGGCACAGTCCAGAATTCTCTCCTTCATATCTTCCAACAATTTTGAGAGCATTCCGTATTAAAGCCCTTCCTGATTCAAACAGTGAGGCGTCTGTTCCCCACACAGAACCTGGACTGATGTACCAAAAGTTATTCAGAAAAAAAAAAAAAGTATTCTTTCAAACATAGTGAGTCTTCTATGAAGGAGAAGTCAGAACTTTATAATAATTTTGATTTCACCTACCTCTCACAAGTCCAAATAAATCATCAATATATTTTTAAACAATACAAACAATCAAGTCTTAAGGCCAGGTGAGGTATTTCATATGGATAATAAATTGTTCTTACCATTTCAGATAAGTTGAACTGTTCTACGAAGACACAAGGGAAACCATAAAGGTTTGTGTTGCTATTATTGCTGTTGTTGCAAAATATTTCAATAACAACAATTAAATGGAAGCTTCTTTGGCAATAGAATTCTTGCCTTTTTGTGAATTTTCAGGATTAAAAACATTGTCCAGCACAATTTTGGGGTGTGTGTTATTATATGGATTTGTTAGGAAAGTTAGTCTTGTTGTTGAAGAGTGGTTCATAAGGCTTCCTTACCATTTAGTTTTGGAAATGTAGCATAACTACCTATTTTTGAGTGAAACTAAATTGAATAATAATACTTAAAGAGATAGAAACATCTTCTTTAGCATCACCTTAAAGCGGCTGGATTAAAATGCTATGGATTGGGGCGCCTGGGTGGCAGNTGTGTTATTATATGGATTTGTTAGGAAAGTTAGTCTTGTTGTTGAAGAGTGGTTCATAAGGCTTCCTTACCATTTAGTTTTGGAAATGTAGCATAACTACCTATTTTTGAGTGAAACTAAATTGAATAATAATACTTAAAGAGATAGAAACATCTTCTTTAGCATCACCTTAAAGCGGCTGGATTTCTTCCTCTCCCACTCCCCCTGCTTGTGTTCCCTCTCTCGCTGGCTGTCTCTATCTCTATCTCTATCAAAATAAATAAATAAAATCTTTAAAAAAAATAAATAAAATGCTATGGATTAATTCTCACATTAAAATAACAAAAGTTGCTAAGAAAACATAACTTTATCAAGTAAATATTGTCATTAAGATGATAACGATTTACAGACTATCTTAAGCCCACATTTAATCATTAGATTTGCAATTTCAGGAACACTCTTTGAGTTGTTCACCAAAGGATTAGCAGGCTTTGGAGAATTATTTCATGTTTACCAGACTCCCAGGAGACTAAGAGATCAACCAGAATGTCAATTTGTTAATTTGCAAGTACTGGTAGGATGCTCCAGTGACACAATTAATAACAGGCACCCACCTAACAAATTCCTCCCTAGAGGAATCTGGTGTGTGAGAAACCAACCTCAAAGTTATTTGTTAAGCACAAAATCAAAGCAAAGGGAATTCCATATAATGGAGTTGAGGCCTTCTAAATTTTATGAGGTACTTAGAAAATTATCAGGACTACACTATGGAATGCTACCTTTTTGACAACTGACACCTATGAATATGCCCCAACACAGTATATATTTTTTTAATCTAGACCTGTATGACACAAACATTTTAAAAATCCTTCACCATCTATATTACCATCCCTTTATTTGACATTGCTATTTTTTAAAATTTAAAATCAATTTAATTAACATACAGTATATTATTAATTTCAGAGGTAATTTAGTGATTCATCAGTTTCATATAACACCCAGTGCTCATTCCAGCAAGTGCCCTCCTTAATACCCATCACCTAGTTACCCCATCCCCCACCCCCTCCTCTAAAGCAACCCTCAGTTTGTTTCCTGTAGTTAAGAATCTCTTTAGTTTGTCTCCCTCTCTGTTTTTGTCTTATCTTTCTTTCCCTTCCCCTATGTTCATCTGTTCTGTTTCTTAAATTCCACATATGAGTGAAATCATTTGATAGTTGTCTTTCTCTGACTGACATTGCTATTCTATCATCAAAAGGTTTTGGTCAGCATACTTTTTAACTAACTCTGGAAAAAAATGTTAAAATTTAAAAGTTACCGGATGCTGTCTTTTTAAAATTAGTACTAAAACATACTCTTTGCTACATCCCCAACCACAAATGATCTTTTAGGCTATGCCTTTTCCTGGAATAAATTTTACATATGTGCAAATCTTTATTGCATATCTAATTCCTGTCAGCTCCAATTCTGAAACAGACTCTGGTGTTGTTATCATAGTCTCAGAGTATGTGGTATCTGGACCCTATATCCTTTGTGCGCCGACTAAAAGCAGTTAGGCCATTAGGAGGAAACAGCTAGAAAACTGTGATTATAGTAAGTCTCTATATCTTTTTGCACATATAGTTTGTATAGCTTTAGCCACAAAGACAGTAAATATATAAAAATGTGATGAGAGAATCCGAGTGAGTCTCCCTAAGACCTTTAAAACAATATTTTTCAGGGGCGCCTGGGTGGCACAGTTGTTAAGCGTCTGCCTTCGGCTCAGGGCGTGATCCCAGGGTTCTGGGATCGAGCCCCACATCAGGCTCTTCCACTAGGAGCCTGCTTCTCCCTCTCCCACTCCCCCTGCTGTGTTCCCTCTCTCGCTGGCTGTCTCTCTCTGTCAAATAAATAAATTAAAAAAAAAAACAATATTTTTCAAAGTAGATAACATAAAACCCTAGATATTTGGGATGTTAATACATATTAGGCATATATACACACTCATACCACCTCCTTAGACGCAAGTGTCCAAAGAAACACACTCACAGACACACCCACAAAAATATCAATCAAGTGTTTAGTACTCAAGTAAAGGGAATTCTGGGCTACACAAAGTAAAACGGGTACTTCACTGAAGGATTTTGAATAATCTTTAACATGCTATGTATATATAAATCTCCAATAGGTTCCATAGCATACAAAATTTCCTAAACTCATTTGACCACAAAGTCATTTTTCCAAAAATGTTTCCAAAAATATCTATTGTGAGTGATTAGGTGGGAGAAAAATAAGAAAGGGATAAAAAGGGGGAAGAAACAAATATTCTTCCTTTCACTCACACGCGTGCGCGCGCGCACACACACACACACACACACAGGAATACCTCAAATTATGAGAAAAACAAACACAAAGTAATGGAAGGAGAAAGTATGTTTAAATCTGGGCAGGATCTTAGCGGTTATGAAATAAGTTCTTTCATTTTAAAATGATTTGCATAACGTCAGATAGCCAGGTAGTCACAGAGCTAGGACCATATCAACTCACCATTCCTTTTACTCCAAATATTGTGGAGATAGAAATATAAACCAGTGTTAAAATAAATGTACAAGTCACAAGATAAAATAAAATTTAAAATTTAAAACCCGTAATCTTAATCAAAAACTGAAGTGCTACATGCTAGTTTTATTACTTTGCTTAATTATGCTCCTACTTCTCATTGCCTTTACAGTTGATGTTAAGTTCTTATTTTAAATGTGTCTACAATATTAAAAATTTGTAATGGTCAAGGAATATGAGGAGAAAAAAAATGCCCACTTTACTTGGCATAAATTCTTTAAGGAAATGCAATATAAAAAGAAAGAATTAAAGTAAACAATTATTATATTTATAGAGAAAAAATTATCAAATAAATACTAAGTCAGAAATTATTTTACTAG